>NW_020455555.1:2281298-2458618 GCF_003342845.1 Nothoprocta perdicaria | reverse complement strand
CAGCTAAAACAAGTATCTTGCTTTGCTGCATGCTGCAAGAAAATAAGAGAAAATGTCGCATTTCCATGGGGGTAGGAGAGAGGATGCCTTTTACTAGATTTAAATCAAAGAAAAATACTTATTCCACATCCCACAAAAATTATTGCAGCCCAGACTACTTACAATCCAAACTTGTCTTTTGGGGGTGAGAGGGTATCTGTGGCATCATATTTAAATGCAATTAGCATTAGATATTTCCAGTTCCTGAATACTGAACTGTCTAATAAATTTGCTATATTATATATGAGTACATTAGCCTACCATTTTACAAGCATACATGAATTTATCACAAGCACAGGAATACAAGGCAGGCAGGGTAAAAAAGCTCAAAACATCATGATAATGTCACAGTAATAGCATGTATTTGTTTATAGCAGGTTGAAAATCATTTTGCATTTGAGCGCTCTATAAAATCCATGTTTCCCCACCCTATTGCACCACAAAGACTTCAAGAGTTTCACATTCACTGCTGTCCCCAAGATTGATCTGTTCAGTGAGGGGCAGTGACTACTAACACTGTCCACCCTGAACGTGGTTGGTGAGCAGGCACTGCCAGGAAGGAAGGAAGCGCAAGGAATCCTTCGGAGCGCCCTCATTCCAAGGCACCCGGCAGCCCCCGCGACGTTCCCGGTCACTTCCGCGCCCACCGCCTGAGCCCAGCACCAAGGGCCCTCAGCCCTGCACTAATAACCCATTTCAACCGCATGAGTGAACCAACATAGGCAGAAAATTGCTTCCAGTAAAACATCTCATTATTTTTTTCCCCCATCAACTTCCCATTCCCTGCTTTTTAAATCTTTAAAAATACAAACTAGGTTTAAATGTAGCTATTCTTAAAAAGGGGACACACTTCTGTTTCAAGAACGTCACTTGAAAGCATTTTGAATCTTTCAAAATTACTAATGGCCTCATCTTTGCGGAACATTACTCCGAAGGTTGGAATTATCTCCTAAATGTGCCTTGAATTTATGAACAGCTCTAGTCACCTGAAGCTACTCAAAACTTGGTCCAGACAAGAAGTTGCTTCTACTACTACCACCGAATTCCCAGACAAGCTTTGACAACACCCATTTGGAATAAAGGCTGTACTATAAGATTATTTGTATATCGTAGCAGGTATTGCCTCAAGAGTGCTCAGCTTTTATAAATCATTGCTGTCCACTGCTCACCTATCCTGCTGGGACATACATGCAGAGGTGTAGGGAGTTTTTACTTTTGCTGTTAGCTCCCAGTCACGTGCTTGCTTAAATGCCTCAAAAATGACGTACTAAAATTAATAAGTAATAATTTGAAAATAACTAGTTACATGTATTATTATATGCTGTAATGCACTAGTAAATAATGATTAAATACCAACAGAAATGATAAAAATCTATGCTTCAGGTAGACCAATTACTAAGTGCTGCTAGAGTCAGAAAAGTGACCCAAGGATAAGTATGGGAACTCACAATGCTGTTTCTTCAATAGCTTCCAGATCAAATTCAGTGCAAAAGTCAAAGGTCTTTTTCTTTCTTCTACCCAATGGAATCACAAAATTCCCCTGAGACTTGGAGGACTCACCTGAATCCTTTCTATCCCAGCACCCGCTGCAGCAGCAATGCTCAGTACACAATGAACTACCAAACATCATCTTCCAACAAAACCCTTTGTTTTGTGCAGGTTTTTGTATTTGTCTGGAGTCCAGACATCCAGCAGGCCTGTTATGCATGAATAATGAAATGATGCAGAAGGTGTGTAGAATAAACGCTCAGAAGAAGCCGTTTCTTGTTGGCTGAGGGTTTAAGTCCTGTCTGTTCTTCTGCAGCAGCACTCTGAGGAACCTCTCCCCGTGCCATTGCTGCTGCAACCTGCTGGCAGTAAAGCCATATTTCCTAGCAGCTGGCTGCTTAAAATTCCGTGCATTTTACTACTCAAACACAGCAATCCCAACTCAGGCTGCTCTGCTCCAGCTCCATCTCCAGCTGGGACACTGTAGGCAGCGGACAGGGAGCGTCCATACCAGCACAGGATGGCAGTGCCGTGGCCCGCGCCGAGACATCCCGCGCTTCTTGAAGGCAACAGGTCTACGGGACAGCCACATCCCTCAGGGCAGCTGATCCCGCACTTCCCAAGCGCCAGATTCCCTCTCTGCACTTCAAACACGGCACGCACCTCACCTTGAAGAAGCCTGCAGGGAAATACTGCAGCCCTGCTAAGGCAGAGGTGGCTGCTAAAAACCGAGCTGATGATGGAGCAGAAGGTAACTTGTTACACTAAGTAGAAGAAAGAAATCTTCAAGACCAAGCAAGAGGAAGGCGGCTTACGCACCAATGTTCTACTTGGCTTTTGATGCAAGAGCCTGCGTTGCACATCACAACTCATTTGTTCATTCTCTAAGTTTTTTCATGCTACTGATTTTCTCAGCCAAACAGCACTTGGCAATCAGATATTGACACCAAGAATTAAGAAAATATTCCCATTCTCTTTTACAGGCCTAATACCATCTTGCTGACATTGTGAGGCTATAACCACCAAAAAAAGCCATTTTGTCTTGCATCCTGTAACATGCTCTTGTGTGTGTGTACACGTAGGAAAGCAGAGAGACTTGATATAACCACAAAGACAAAATATTTTCAACAGCAAGATTAATCTTCTGAAAACATAACTATTACTCACACTCTTCAGAAATACAGCTTCATATTCCTCATCATTTTCATACCCTGCTTCCAAAAATCCTTCTCAAATCCTTCCCTCTAACCATATGGCTGTTTATTTGCTCCCCATAGAAGCAAAGCTTCAATTTTTTATTACCCAATCTCATCTTACTGTGGGCAGCACCCACTGCTTTTAACCTATAGTCATTACAGAGCTTGGTAAAGCTCCTTATGGAACTTACCAATTTCTGCTAACAATTTTCCTGTCAGAAAATTTGATTACCGATGCCTCCACATCCATGAGGTCAACAAAGTAACACATTAAACTTCCCAGCAGGCCTTTTTTACACCAGTTCAATATATTTGAAGGTACAAAAGATAGTCCTGTAGTGGAAAAAGTAATTCCAAACACATCAGTAGAGCTGAAGCTTTTTAAGATGTTACACAACCCATCTGACTTCTTTAATGGGTGAACCGACCAACTTCCATAGAGCAGTTTGAGAATCACCGACAAACTTAAGGTCAACTCAATTTTTTCCCCATAAAATTTAAACCAAATACCACGATGCAGGGTGAGATATTCATAAAACCCTTTAGAGCAAAATAAGGGATGGAATATGATCACAGTCCCTTCACTTCTTATAACTGGAATTACCTTATTCTTTAATGCACCACTTAACTGTTGCCTAAAAAAATTTCTGAGGAAATTTCAAACACCAGTTGAGTCACCTTCTGCTTCTGTCTCCACACACCCAGAGCTGCCCTGCTTCTCTGGAGGCTTTTGCAGTCAGCGGCACCACACACACTGTGGTTCAAGCAGGCCCAGTTCGTGCCATTTCAGAGGGGAAAGGGAAGTAGAGAGGGGCTAGAGGGCCTTCACCAAGCAACACAGCAAACAGCAGCAGGCAGGGAGAAGGGCTGGGACTGTCTTGTCCTGGCCTTAAGCACTGACAGCTCTACAGCCCTGCAGCAAAGCAGCCGACCTGACTTATCTCTGCTATCACTTACTTGAATTGCCATATTGCCTAGCCATCATTTTCCTACCAGGCAGCAGTCTGATGAGCAGAAAGGACCCCTCGTGATCAGTGGGGTGCAGATTCCCGTGCTGCTTCTGATGTTGTGCGCAAACCATAAACAAACAGTGAAAACATGAGGGGTTAAGTCACAAATTTCCATGCATTATCTACACAAATTCTTCCCTTTCCTTATACAACTATAGAACTACTATATGGTTACGTATCTACTGATGGTCCCCTGGTGTTGCTCAGGAGGAGAGCTGGGCAGCATGGAGCACAGCCCCAATGCCACTTTCAAGTCGGAGGCCTTTGAAAGGTCACTTCTACAGACCCGAACTATCACCATGAGAGTGACAAGAGGAAAAAGCTTAGACTAAGTAGAATGCCACAGTTTGAACCCTGCTTCTACCATTCCCCTTCAGCATTTTTTCTTCTTTAAAACTTGCACATCTTTCCTACGAAATCTCTCCATTTCTTGGTACAAGTTCAAATATAGAATTTAAGACGTTTTACCAAAAAGGACTATGTTCTGTTATTGAAGTCATGCACACAATTTTCTCTCTGTACCTTCAGTGACAAAAATGTCAAACAAAGCATGTTTGATCACCAGCACAACTATGTAAGAGGAGGTTGCTGTGTCTACTCTGTATTTCTATCTACCACATCTGTTTCTTTAACTGGTACAGAAATTCTAATCAAAAATTTATGTCTGATGAGGAACAAGTAATTCCTGAAGTAAGGAGTTTTCAACTCCAGTATAGCACAGCATTACTATTATTTCTTTAAACTGTAATGATGCTATTTTGTCTTTAGAAAACATGACAGTTTCCACGTGGAGGACACCAAGGTTTTGGCTGGTTTGTAGAGATCAGCAGATGGACAAATTAAAACATTACCCTGGGGAATATCACCACCTCCCTGGAGCAGGTAGGGAAGCCTTAGGGCTGAACCCTTGGCGGATCCCCTCACTCCAACTGCCTCCTTTCCTTCTGATTCGCAAGGCTAAAGCTACAAGGCACGAGGAGAAAAAGATGGAATAGCAACCATAAAATGATGTTTTCAGACATTTTGAGCCTTCCCCTCTCTTGGAACTAAACATTAGAATTAAACTACCTTTGTAAGCCCTGCTACACAGGAACTTGACCATGATGACAAACAAGCTACCAAAAGAACACCTACCACTTTTTTTTTTTTTTTTTTAAATCTTCCAAAACATTCACTGGTCAAGCTTATACACAAAGGAGAGCAAGTAAGCAGCAGCTTATTTACTGTGTTGCTGGATTTTTCCGAGTCTACAGATTATCTCTATATCAGTATCATGGTAACCTTCTCATGCATACAATTAAAATAATTTCATGGAACTATAGGTGGATTTTGCATTTAAAATCATCCCCGCCACCCTCAAATCAGCTTTTGTAGGGGTTAGTGACAGCTCTAACAAAGAAAGAGAGAAACGCTCAACTTCAACCTCAAACCACATTCACCTACGATGATCTTGTGTTACATAGTGAAAAAGCAATGAAGAACTATCCTGTATATGTAGAAAAATTGTGTATAAAACCTAAAAACATGCATAAATACACACAACGTTATTCTTCCAATTGCACTATCACTTCTTTTATCTCTCAGTTCACTTTAAGCCACTGCATCAAAAACAAAACCATCAGACTTTATACTCCGAGGATTTTCACGTAAAATGTGACATAAAAAAATTTATTGTTCCCCGTCACAGATGCCACATCCTAAGATGAGAGTGACAAAAATACTGCGAGTTAAACACATGGAAGAGTATTTCCATCCACTGATTAAAAAAAAAAGATAGTGTAAAAATAAATGTGCGCATTTCCCTTTTACTCTGAGAATCTCATATAAAGTGAGGTTTACTTTTCATCACTTCTTTACAGCCAGCATAAAGAACTAAATTTGTTTGGTCAGAAACTTCTTTTCCCCAGGTTTCAGCCCAAAGGGAAAATATTGTTGAAGGAAACATAGCAGATGTGGTGAAAAGACCAAGTCTACTTTTGGTTCAATGCTGGGAAGGAAATCGCTGTGAAATTTATTTTAAAGGAAGAATGGAGAAAGAAAGGGGTTTTTTTTGCTTTGTTTTTGTTTTTTAAAGTAGTAGTAATCTCAAAAATTAATATTTAATTTTCAAGAGAACAGTACTTGGCTTTGAAAAACCCTGTTTTGCAGAGGATGGGTAGAGGCCTCACTGAACTTACTTGCATGACCCCTGCCAATCAATGTCAACACTTGATTAATATTTTACTGAGAAAGTGCGAGATGCTTCCAACTCCAGCTGCCTGCTGAAGGTGTTGCTAAGCAACTTTGCTCTTGTCTGAAAATCAGTTTTCACAGCAACCTTGCCTCCAAACCAGAGCTCTGAGTCCACTTCCCCCTCGCTCCTGAGAGTACCAGCAAGTTGTATTTCAGAAATAAATAAAGTGCATCCTTCCCCCCGTCCCCCTTTGCGGTCAGAGTCGGCAGCGCCCGAGACGCCGGCCTCGCTCACCGTAATCGCTGTCGTAGAAGACGATGAACTTCTGCCAGCGCAGCTCGGTGACCAGCTTGAGCATGACGTCGTTGAGGCGCACGGGCGGGCGCGCGGCCAGCGTGTACTCCTCCTCCTCCAGGCTGGGGTTCAGGTGGCAGGCGGTGCGCGGCGAGCCCCCCGTGCTGCGCTGCACAAACAGGTGCGGGATGTGCATGGCATCCGTCAGCGACTGCAGCGCGTTGGCCGAGGCGCAGCCCGTGGACGTCACCAGCGCCAGGATGCCCAACGTCATCAGGTCGCAGGCTGCAGAGGGCGAGACAGAAAGCGGGCGCACGTCAGGACCAATGGCTCTTTCCATCGACCCGGCGCACGAAGGCGTGCACTGCCCTTGGCGAAGGTGAAGGTATTTCTCTTGCAGCACCAGCTTTTGTACCGTCACAACAGGGGCAGGTATCTGCAAACTGCACAAGGACCACGAAGTTGACAAGAGGGTTATGGCTGCCCTCTCCTCAGAGAGCAGCTGCTGCATGTAGCAACTACACTGCCCAACGCGGACATCCCCAAGCCCACCCAGATGCCTTCACCTAGCCCTGGGACACTGAGGAGTGACTATTGTTTCAAGGACCAGTTTTATATCAAGTTCTGAAGTATTAACTTGATTAAGAGACTTTTGTCATAGGCCTCCTGGAGCTGCAGTGCCTTAAGCTCCACATTCTTCCCAGTAAGATGCAAGCTGTTCCCCTTAGGAAGCTCTGGCAAAGCCCATACTCTTTAAAACCAGAGCCTGTACGTTGGAGACCATCCACTTCTGACAGTGCAGCATTACCTGAGCCCTAAAACAGGCTGCATGCAGCTGATCACAGCCACCCTGGAGATGCACGAGGCTCCTTGCCTGCTGAGCAGCCTCTCCACGGCTTCACCCACACAGGGGGCCGTGACGCTTCCCCTTGCTCCCCAAGCAGCAAAACCCTATGCAGTGTGGGCTGGAAAGCACCTTTCTCCTGGGAGCTTCAGCAGTCCCTGAGCTCTCCCGGGAAGGTGGGCGCTGGCTGTGGGGAGCGGGGCCGGAGCAGGGGCCTCTGCAGCCACCACCAGCCCCTTCATCCTCAACCCAGCTCCAGAGGCTGTGGGCAAATCAGACATGCCGTGTTAAAGGCATTTGTCTGCAATGTTTTCCTGCTCTCTGAGCTTTCAGAGGTCAAAGGGCTGGGCAGCTCAACAATAATTAACAGTAATAAACAGTTTGTTAGCAGTTAGTTGTAATTAAATATAGAAAGTCACAGCGATTACATAGAGAACCGTTCTTAATGCAACTGCTGAACCATTCCACAAAACACATCTGAGCACAGACAGAAAACAAATGTATTTCACTTTGATAGAGGATAGCAGAAAACATTTGATCACCCTATGCACACAACACTTGACATGTATCCTAATGCAAAAGCAAAAGGTGAAGTGCTTTTAAAATTATTTCCTTGATGGCCCTTACAATAAACACATCAGCTGCATTATCTAAATTTGCTTTGTGTTAATTATAGATATATGAAATTGTTCTCTGCTTTTCCTGAAAGCTGACCCGATTAAACAGCAGGGAGGCATTACATTTGCCAAATGGGAGACCCAGGTTCGGGAACAGATTTGATTTCCCAGGCTTCTTGCCAGACAAAACTGAGCATGTCCTACAGATAATTTATTTAGCCCCAGTAGGGAAGGGAACAGCAAAGTGGGGACAGAGGGGAGGAGAGCAGGCCTGAGCTCCGAAGCCCCGCAGAGATCAGCAGCCACCAAACTTGCTGTCACGGGGCCCAGGGCCACAAGCACCACTCTGCAGAGGAACAATTTCCTGGCACACAGAGGAGACACTAAACCCATCCTGCGCAGTGGCCGCAGTCAGTGTCAGCTACGCGTGCGATGCAAAACTGATCGTAAGTGGAATTAAACAAAGCAGCAACTTCCACTCAGCAATCAACACTAATCGAAAGCCGCTTGCTTATTCACCAGCGACGCGTGACACAGCGGCCTGCAGGACCCGGGCCCCTTATCTCCCAGCACAGCCTGCAGACCACAGCTAAACATCTCCATAACAAAGATTTCTTGGTTGAAGGGTTTTCACAGTGTTCCGCAGTTTGTGTCAATGGGCCAAAATGAAAAATTAGTCAATCAGCTTCTACATCCTGATATTTTGTCCATTGATTGTGCTCTGCATGAAAGCAAATGCTACACAGTTAAGTGTTACCCGCTCTTGCCTTTACGCTTGGAGATAGTACAGCAGACAAAAAAGAACTGGAATGACTGCAGGCAAAATATGGTTTCATATTTTCTAAATTGCTTTCCTTAGTCAAATTATGGAATTTGAAAAAGACTATGATAGGTACTTTTAATAGAAGAATTTCACTATCCAAAAACATGTGAGACTCCTAGAAGTTCAGCTTCTCCACTGTTATTACACTGAAGGATGAATATGCCTTCAGCACATCAAGAAGAAATGCACTGCTTCCTGCATGGGTAACACAGCAGGAAACAGCTACAGAAGTAAAACTGACTCCAATTCATTAAAGAGACCTCATTAACTCTTAAGACTTCCTGAAATTATTTAGCATGAGAATGTTCAACGATTACACAATCCCAGGAAACTCCGAAGACATTTATAAGAATTTACTCCCACCTGCCTGTGCCTTCTTACATTTGAAATTTTGTGACTTGAGAAAAGCTATGTTATTTTCTGTTGTACCTCACTAGGTAAGGATTAAAGTTTCAGCAGTGACCATACATTCCTGACTACATGATCAAGTAAATCGCCTCAGTTGTATCTACGTAAACATTTAAAAGAATCTGCATACATCAATTTTATAGTGCACTGCACTCCAGTTTTAGGAAAACCAAAGTATGGATTTCAGGTACCCGAGCATCCTGACTTTCAGTCATGTTTAATTATTAGCAATGTATCACAATGCATACAGTCTCATCTAGCTGTTTTCCCTTCTTTTTGTCTTATATATTTTGAAATATGAAGAAACAATGTGGTTAAAGTCCTTTGAGTTTCACAGAGAAAATACACAATGTTCTAGTCAGCTTGCTTCCAGATTCTGCTGCTATATGCCTTACCATAGTTCACTGCACTGAACTGCCTTCATCACTGTGAGGTTGTCTTTCAAGAGGATACCAACATCTCACAAATCATACTGTGAGAAAGGTACATTTTGACATGATGACCAAAACATGATCACCGTATTTAAATGACTCCACAAATTATTGGAGATTAAATCATTTCACTGGTAACTTCTGATTAATCTTTGCTTCTAACAGCAGATTATTTCTCTTATACTTGATTTCACTGAAGTTTCCTAAATTATTATGCCGTAATTATACTATATCGTAATTATATTATCCTAAACTAAACTCCTGCTCCCAACATTCCTATCTCCAGTCAGGTCCCGTTAGGTCAGCACGAAAGCTTGGAAGTACAGCTATCATTTTTCAAACTGCACCTTCCCCCCCCCCCTTTTTTTTTTTTTTTTTTTTTAAGTCTGTGGGCCTACACATGTGAAATAATTATGTTTTGCCACAGCAGTGTTTGAGATCCTGCTCTTCTCCTGTGGCTTCTTCTATTGTCTTCCTATTTCTGAAGACAGGTGCCAACTGTGAACTCTTGATTTGGTACCATCTTCACAGGGAAATTTGCATTAAAAGCTTTAGCTCAGATCTCTGTAATTAAACTCATATCTCTCTAAACCACAGGGAAACAAAGTACTTCAAGAGAAACTGTTATCTTGCTCCTGGCAACATGATGATATGACCATCTTTCAATCTCCCTTTCAGGGCTTTCCTGTTATTCAGGATAGGATAGAAACTTTTCCCTTTGTTTCCACAGTTATCAATAGACCAGCTGCCACTGCAATTTTTGATCTAACAATATATCCACCTACCAGAACTCACACTGCCTCCTCCAGCTCCAGTGCCATTCTGTCTCACTTCTGTGCATCACTGCAGCTGGTCCTACCCACTCTGGACCACATCAGAGCAGATTTGATACAATCCCCTATGATTTTTTTTTTTGTTTTGTTTTTGTTAAACTTGATTTTTTGCTTCCTTTTTGTGATGGACTAATCCTTAGATACTCTTTGCAGCATAGAAAATGGGGGAGAATTCTAGGCAGCAACTTGCGTTTCACGTTTGTGAACGGAAAAGCGCCCTTCTTTCTGCTTAGAAAGGCTTTCAAATGGAAAAAAAGAGAACTCCAGACCTGCCAAAAGAAAGGAAATCCAGTCACACCAACATTTCCAATGTAGGACTCTTTAACAGTGTTGGCACTTCAGCATCCATAAACAGGTTTCAAAGCTAGAGGCCTACTGAGATGAGGTAGGGGCCTTGACACTTGCCTTAGTACTACTGGCCTAACCACTCTGGCTAAAAGCTCATTTTTCCTGTAGCTTATCTTCATAAATCGAAAGAAGAAAAAAAAAAAGTCATTTATCCTTAGGCAAATAACAAATTTAAGAGAAGGCAGCAAATTCTGAGAAAAAGCTATGTTGGAAAACTAAATCCTTACATTTGAAGGGATGAGCAAGGCCTACAGTTCATTCTGCCCGAGCTGCACAGCTAACAGAACCAGCAGCGGCCTAACAAGGAGAGGCAGCCAGCTGGGTCACGTGCTCATGAAGGGCCATGAAAAGAACTTGGAGACAGTAACCACCTTGGTTAAAAAAGAAAAAAAACTAACCAAAAGAACAACAAGCACAAGCAGTTGGTAATATTTACTTTCCATTTTTCCTTTCTTCCCCTTGTTTTCCTTTATCTCATCAAAAATCTAGTGCACATAGCTATAAAATAGAAGCACCCTAATAAGCGCTTCTAATAAGTAACATAAATGATTTTGAGATTAGCTGTATTGCTCAATACAAAGTTTTCTTCTGCTCATCAATATCTAATGTATCAAAGTCTAAATACAGGGTAAAAGCCCAGCTTTTCAACTGTCATCTCAAGCCTCTCCATATCTAATACAGAAGAGGTTAAGCTACATTGCACCATCCTGCCAGACTGGCAGCAGAAATCCCTGCTTCCCTATTAAAGACACCTTTAACATGAAAGCATAAGAAAATTTATTACAAACACTGTGCTAAATACAAATAAATACAAAGGGAACTGACTAGCTATTGTATTATTCATGTGCACAAACATTAATCAGCTAAACATTAATTAACTAATTTGTATACAGATACAGTAAGGTAATTCAGGGAAAATGGTAGAATAGTGAAGAATTAGGAGATAAAAAGCTCAGAAAGCCAATAAGCTGTATCTTTAATCAAAATGTAAAATCTTACGGGAAACAGCCATAAAGGTATTTTTAACTTGAATGGAAAAAGTCTTTCTGGAAGATTTGCCTGAAACATTAATAACTGATAAAAAAGAAGATGGTAAAAGGAAAAAGGACAGCAATTCACCCAGCAATCGTTCAAAATTTTAAGGGTGGGGGTACAACTCCTTCAGCTAAGCATAAAATAATATACACTAGAGAAGCAAGCACTTTATTACATATCTAAACAAAACCCAAGTGATTTTGCAGTAGTACCTGAGAAACTTCATAGAAATTGCAGAAACCTGCTGTTAATCTGGTCCTCTAGTGAAATGCTCAAGGCAAGACCGCCAGTTATCCTCATTTTAAACCTCTTCAGATGCTCAAAGGCCTTAAGATTCAATACAAGCCTAAGGGTTTTTGGGGTAATTCAGTCCATCAGGAAGAAGGAGTTATAGGACATTCTTATGAATATCATTGAAAACATTTCTTTAAAAAATACTGATCTATAGAAAGTCTCCCCCCTACTACTGATGAATTGTGGACTCTATAAAAGCAATCTAAGTGCTCAGCCTGGTGTCTCACTAGATGGAGTCTTCCCAAAGAAGCCTGTACTTTGTATCTTGTACTCTCTCTTCTCTTCAGCTTTTCACTGAACTGAGGAAAGCAATTTCTAATGAATTTGCACCATTAGTGCCTCTTTTCGTGTTATTCAATTTTCCTTCTCCTTTGGATAGATGGCAGTAGTAAATTTTCCTTTGTTTCATTTCTTTGGGCTTTTACTTATCTTTATGTTTCCTATTTACTGTATATCTCTTCACTTCAAATAACTAAGATATTATTTTATTATGAAAATTTACACAAACTCAGAGATACCTGTCACAACAGAGTTCTTAAGAAAAAAAGATAACAAACGTCAACAGTAAAAGCACAACAATAAAAGTGGCGCCTACTTTATCACCCTACACACTGAAGAGAATTTCTCACTTTGCTGTATCCAGCTTAAGACAAAATGCTTCTTAAAAACATTTTACACTGAGTCCTTCATGGTTTCAGGAAAATATCAAACCAACTGAGCCCAGCAAGCCCAAACCCCTGGCAAGCCAAACTCAGATATACCTTTTTCCACACACAACATTTAAGACCAACATCTATTTCCTCCTTCTAATCTAAAAGCTATTCTCTGTACTTGTAAGCAAGAACTAGGCATTTGTAAACCCCAGAGTCTTTGATGCAATTATTTGAGAAGCTATCGCTGCAGCTCCTGAAGACTGTGGTGCACCCCTATTCTGAATTTTCTCTGCATTTCAATATATTTTTCTTCTTAAACTTAAGGGAATCTTTGCTCTTCTTTGCAATTCAATTGTACCAACTAAAATAGCATAAGTCAGCTGCTCAATACATTATTTTCCCCTCTTTCCTTAGAAAAACTCAAATATCGTATACTCACTGCTTTGTTTTCCTCATTACTCACTTGCAATAGCATTTTCAGTATCCAGTCACTGTTGCCTTGCGCACGTGAAATGATCTGGAGACTGCAAAATGCTTTAATTTTATAGAAGTATTTACTCGAACACAGAATTACATAAATCCTTTCCCTAGAATGCATACTGATTGCAGCAATTGGAGGTTTGAAACCATTTTCCTGAAAAAGCAAACCAAGAAATAAGACGTCAGTGCATAACAAAACATCCAGTTTTTTGTGTTTGTATCAGCCTGTAACACACTAGTTGCCATCCATGAAACGTCAGCAAGGAGGGATGGTGGGAGGATGAATTTGGACCACTGTTTTGCTTGCCTCCATGCAGATAAAAGTGATTAAAAATGGTGAATAACAAACTCTTGAAAAGGAACATAGTTATCAAAACTAGAGTTGAGGCTCTCTTTTAAATTACTGGAGCATATAAAGAGCTCTCTTCAGTCTTTACTAGTCTAAAATTACACATGAAAGTCCTCTCACACCAAGCACAGAAGTAGAGCTGCTTCCCTGGCAAAGCTATTTAGTTTCCATACAACTGAGTGATGCCATCAAGCGGTCAACAAATGCACTGGTTGCTTTCCAAAATAACTGGTGGTTAATCCTCTTGGAAGGCGCTACATTTTGTATGGAAAAACTATCACCATAAAACCAGAGCAGGGTATAGCTCTCACTGATAAAAGAGCAGTAATTGAGAGCAACAGTGACAGATAAAAGATAGCCTTGTTTTACGAAGGACACATCTGATACCACTCAATGCTCCTCCCAAGAAAGTAAGAATCTCTGAGGGCAAACACAGCTTTATAGCTAATAATCTACTTTATAGCTTAGTTTTGCTATCAGCTTTACAGTTGGGTGGATTTGGAAGAGCGGTGCAGTAAAGACTAAGTATTTTATGTATTAAAAAACCTCATTTTAAGTATTTTTAGACTGTAATATAAGCAATGTGAATAGCTAAGGATGTGAAGTGAGGTAAAATATAAGGTTTTTTTTTCTTCTTCTTCTTTTCCTCTGACTCAGATTAGCAATAAAAAGAAATAGTCAAGCAACACCTGAAAGGACACCAGAATGACTCTACTCCTGCTTGGTCAACAAAATGTAAAACCATGAGCAGCAAAGTCTTTCTTCCAGATTCATAGCTTAGTGTGAGGTTTAAAAATAAGCAATAGCATTTCTGTTAATTTTGAGTGGAGCCTGGCTTTACAGAGCTACAGATTAATCACAATGGCATTAATACTATTTTAACACAGTAGACAGAACTGAACAGACAACTCTGACATCTCCCTCCACCCTTAAACATTAGTTCTGAGGTAGAATTAACTGTAAACCATCTCAATTATTGAAGGCACAAACTATCACTTTCCTGAATGCCATGGATTTGACTTCCAATCTTAGCAAGTTCTTCAGTAATTATTTTCTCTTTTGCCCTTCAGCAGAGAGCAGACTGCATTTTTGCACCCTCCATTTCCTCACCTGCATTACATTGCAGATCATAACAACACAAATTTTCTTTTCCACACCTTCATTAGCATTCGGTAGGGATGCTCAACTTCGCTGCCTCCTTTGGGGCTATTTTACACGTACAAATTAAGTATTATTATAACACCACCGTGGCTCTGCCTCAGCTCTGGGACCCACAAGAAGGAAACACTCTCCTGCCACATACAAAACGCTGCTGAACACTTGGACTCCAAGTGAGCTGACAAATCTGCTCAGTTGTTGGGTACTGAGAAACTCATGCGATTTGAGGGATACTGAGGAGCCCTCATGGCGGGCTACCTAGCAGCAGTGACACACAGGAACAAAGTGCCCATAGAAACTTCAGTTCTTCACCCCTTCCCTCTCTCCCTGGTTGCCCTTAGCCTTTTCCTCACAGGGTCCACGGAAAGCAGCAGGGCGGCAGCGCAGGCCGAGCGCCACACGCTGCTTCTGAACAGGCGGCGAAACGCGCCACGGCGCCGCCGCCTCGCAGCGCATCAGGGAGCGCGGCAGTCACTGTGCACAGCTTCCCGCTCCCAGCGCCCACAGAAATGCCAGCCAAACCCAAACACTGACACATAATCCCCCTCCATAACCAATCTGCTGCTGTGCTTCAGCAACAGGCCTGCTTTAAAATCACATATTCTAACAACTGCAAAAAATCCCTCCAAAGCACCATTGCACTTCTGTTGACCTACATTCAGTGCAGGAGGCTTAGAAGTGAGCATTTGGGGTAGATATAATACGAGGGCTGAGGCTCTGAGAGAACCTAAGTGTTAGGAGACTCTCCATAAACTCACAACAGCTACAGCTGCTTCCACCGACAGACAGCAGGTCCCATACTCCAAAGACCACTGCAGAAAAAGCACAACCTTATAACATTTCCTTATCATCCTGTTTATGACTTCCTCCCCCCAAGTTATTACTGTTAGCAGCGAAATGGCTAGCAATGCTATGAAAGCTGTGTGTGATGCCAAGACACAACTCACATAGCTCGTGGTGAAAGAGCCAACTTTTCCAAGCAACACTTATTTATGCCAACTGCTCAAAGGCTTGCAGTGCTTATGGATCTAGCTGTGACTCAGTACGTATTTATAGCATATACTTATTGACAGGTTTTAGCTGGTTGATCTATTGAAAGATCTCTGCAACATATCACATACTTACAGTCGCATTCAAGGATTATGCAAATATGCCAAGCTTAGCAACCATCTACAGCAGCTATTCCATTTTCTAAAATCAACTTTAAAAGAAACACTTTCTTCTTTCCTCACCCATGAAATGTATAATGCATTCCAAAATTATTTTTGCTCAGCGTTCAGAAAGGGCAAGATCCTGTCCTCCCTCCACCCCACCATTTCTTATGCAAAACAGATTTTGCTTACAGATCTCAAATCGCCATTGCTATGCAGCGCTACAGAATGGCTGCCATTAAAACACTGCAGCTCTCCAATTTTCCTTTTAGCAGTTCAATACTTCCTTCCAGCCCCAGAATAGCTCAGACACCATGCATGACTTGTTAACCACGAATAAAGCTACTCCAAGTTATTAGCGTATTAGTCTGAATTCCTCCCTTTCCTTCAGCTCCGCATGAGTCAGGTCAGGGAACAACAACAAACCTCACAAATCTCCAAGAGTTCTCATCCAAATACATGAAATGAGCCACTTGTTCAAACGTGTTTAGCACCTGAGAGGCCCTGCTCTGAAGCTTAGGACAGATTATCAAAACATCTCAGCATTTATGCACCTCTTGCCCAGAGGCTGTTGAAGACCAGACCTCTTGTTTTGATGCTTACATGAAAATGGAACTCAAATGCTGCTGCCATTTGGGGCTGCATTTAAATCACACAAAATAACCCCCAAGCCCTCAACCTCTGTGCATAAACAGACTTACATTCCACTCGGGATAAGCAGACTTACATTACGCTGTCACAGGCTCACACTACTCCTTTAGTCAAACAGAGGGAAGTATTTCGCCCCCAATCCTGCTCCTTCTCCCCCCACTCATAGTCTTAGCTTTTAATACCAGAGTTCTCCTTCCCTGTGCTCAGCTAGTGAGTGGCTCCTAGAAACTCAGTTTTTTTTTTTCCCCCCCCCCCACGTAGCATCCAAACTGGAGCTGTGAATGAGACTTCATGTAATTAGAGGTCTTCTGAGCTAGCTTCATTTCTCAAAAGAAGCCTTAAAATAACTTAAGCTCCTCACAAATGTAAAACATGTATATTAAATACATACTGACAAAATTATAATTTTATGTAGTACTTCACTGTACAAAAAACTATACATTAATATTTTATTCCACTTGTTTCATGTCCTGTCTTAAATGGTGTCTATCAATCAGACCATTGAAATTCCATCTTTGTCCTCCTTCATCGTCATTGTAACTATACAAAGATCACCTCTTATATCCAGGTTGCAGTGAATAAAATACTCTGCTAACAATTAAAACTATTAACAAGACAATTTATGCTAGTACTAAATTGTTCTCAAGCGTAAGATTTTTGAAAGACCTGTAATTAATTACAGTGCTTATACATCTTATAGGGTAAGTGAGGCAAATAAAATGTTACACTGCACATATGAAACTAATCATTAAACTAGATTATAAAATGAATTATAGACAACAGACAAGAGATCCCAAACCAAACAACTCCTCAATATATTCCTCATTAGTCCTAAAATCACAAATCTTGAAGAAGCCATGTGCAAATGTAACTTGTGAGCTTCCTCTGACAAGACGATGGGGCCATTTCGCTGGGCAAGGGCTTTGTTTTTACAGTTGCCACTTCAGCTTTCATTCCAGTAACCTCATAACAGGAGATTCTCCAACTAAGGAACGATGGTGACTTGCGCCCTGTGACACTGTCTACAGTAGATCTTACTAATCAAGTTTCCATAGACGCTACCTTTGTGCGCATACAAATCTCATTAACAAAACGTCCAGGTAATTTTCTTGGTCACGTACCAGAACTGAAGTGTTCCTGTCCCTGTTCTCCCCAGGGATGTGAATATATCTTGCACAAGATGATGACAACTACAGGTCGTCTTTGGCTAGTGGAGAAGAGCGACACCAGGGAGCAACCACAAGACTCAAGAGAGCACCGTGTCCGGCAAGGAACTGCATTGCCCCTGCTGCTCAACGTGCTTCCGTAGAGCACTGCTGCACCATTCATCGACTATTTTGAGTCGAGCACTCAAGAACAAATGGAAGAGAAATGCTCAAACTCAGGAGACAGGCCTCACACCAAAGGAGCCATCAACTCCCCATCTGGATGTTCAGAGAGATTGGTTCAAGAGATAGGAAAGATGCACCTCAGATATGGAGGTGTGTTCATCGTTTGCTTTCATTCATCAACTCACTTCCTGCCAGTTACAAAATAAACGATACACTAAAAAAGTCACCTTGTAAAATAGAAGTACTACTGCAATTAAGGATTATTTTGCCAGCTTTTCACTAAAGGATTTTCCTTTATCTCAAAACATGCAACAATTATCAGGTCATACAAATTTTCTCAGGCTGTGTATTATGTTAACAGGCTCAATCTCAAGTTCTGAGTGCGACAAATCTCAAGTTATGTCAAGGTGTCAAACACTGTACACAAAACGCCAGAATAGAGCCTGGACACGCAGACAACAACTATGTGACATCCCCCATGGAGGTAATTTTTCATTTAATTTATTTAAAAAATTTTTTGAGTTATCATCCTATGATTTTTCTTTAATTGCTTGGATTTTACTATCTTTATAGAATTACTGACCCACTCAGGGTGAGTTGAAGAGCTTCATGTAGTCTATACATCAGCTAAACAGTCATATGTTTAACAATGTAATTCTTTTCTAATCATTTCTGATTTGTTTCATAAAGTAACTGGACCATAAGAGTAAGGCAAATTAACAGTAGCCAGGCCTTTCCCCTCGGAGACCTCATTTACCTGATGTCTTATAGCCTATATAGTTTGGCATGTTAGCTTTTAAGGCTTTCCAAGGCTCTCCCCAACCGAAAGACTGTTATCATTTTATACCATCACTACTTAAAACTTCTGTCAAAGAAGAGAAAACAAGAAGATAAAATAGGCACTTTTAAAATGGACCTTTTTCATCTGCTATGCAGTTTTGTAGAGAGTTCATAATTTAAGAAAGAAATTATGCACTATAAAGAACTATGTTCTGAAAAAAAAGTACCAAGTTAATATGATCTACAAATCACAAAACGTTTTTCCATATGATCCTGAGAGCAGGCCAAATGCATTTTTGCCCAAGAGTTAAACTACTCACCACTACTACACAGTTGTAGCATCTTCAAAAAAAGAGCGAGACTCGGTTCTGCCTGTGTTTTCCCTTGCATTAGGTACGAGCTTGAGTACCGATTTCAGCTGGAAAACTGTGTAGATTACCCTGGTACCAGAAGAAGGAGTTTCAGATGCTGGTGTGCTGCAGTTCAGACACTGATCTGAACTATCAACTAAGCTTGTGCACTAGCAGCTCTCAATAGCTGTTGTTATTGTTTGCCTCTCAGCCTTTATTACAATCAACTTAGCTTCTCTTGCCTTGTATTTTCAGTTAGGTCGGTCTAGCATCTTGGCTTAGAAAAATCCCTAAGATTTTGACTGAGATCTTAGACTTTAAGTAACCTAAGTGCACAATTTGAATAAAATACACTTAAAATTGTACATGTTTATATACCCAGTATATCCCCTAAAAGGTGTTCTGCAGTCACCTTGAGATTTCTATAGTGTTAGACATATAGTACTATGAACCACTCGTCTTTTAGACCCAAATCATTTAGATAAGCAAATCGGGAATGGTATTTCTTCCCCCATTGGGCTGGGACAGTTTTATGTAACCCAGAAAACCATTTCCAGGATAAGCCGTGTCAACTACCTTCTCCATTGGGCTGGGACAGTTTTATGTAACCCAGAAAACCATTTCCAGGATAAGCCGTGTCAACTACCTTCTCAAGGGGCTTTGTGCCAGAGATGCTTTCTATCTTTACATGAGAAGAATATTTTGACATAGTTCAAATCTACATCTTGGGACATCCTGGCAGCTGATGACCTTGCACAGCTACTGCCCCTTGATATTCCATGGGACATCAACCGTATTTATACACATATTTAGGCTGACATGTATTTCTCAGTCATACAAGAGGAAAGTGATTTTTTCCCCACAGATAGCAGAGCCCTTTAGCTGTACAGCCTGAGGCATAACATGCTGCTCCTGGACACAGCGTCAACACAAGGTCTGGATAAAGTTCCCGCCTAAAGCAAGCTCCGCATGTGGGAGAGCCCAGCCCCTTCCTGCACGCAGGGCTCCCGAGCGGGCAGTCCTTACACCTACGCGCCACCCACCCAGGCCAAGAAGGATCCGCAAGGTCCTCGCACCTCCACCACCCTGCAGGGAACACGGGCAAGCAGGTTCAGTCTTCACTTCCTCCACCCAATTCCCCTCCAGCTTAAGAAAACCCTGCACGCCAGAGGGATGCGAGGAGGAGCTGCTTTTTTCCAAAACTGTGCCATTAACTTGCATATAAGTATACATATGTACATATACAGGTATAAAATTATACATGTATAAAAGTATGTAACAGTGTGTTTAAAAGGATACATTCCTATTTATATGTATAGTATCTACATAGGTAACCTTTCAACTAATAAGCTAATTTTAGAACATAAAGATGCTTTGTGTTAATTAAAAGAGAGCTTCCATGCTGTGCAGATATACTCCTCTTAACAGATTCACAGAATATTTAAGGTTGGAAGGGACCTCTACAGATCATCTAGTCCAACCTTCCCGCTCAAGCAGGCACACCTACAGCATGTGGCACAGGGTGGCATCCAGGCGGGTTTTGAAGACTTCCAGAAACATGCCAAGAGGGTACAAGAAGGGCTGAACCCAAGCAGCTGGGCTGCACCAAGCCCCAGGGGCCAGCCGGCCCCCGCGGTGGCCAGAGGTGCATGCAGAGCCCCATAGCAAACAAGCAACTAAAAGTGGTCTTTGTGCCACGCAAGGCGCTAATGCACTGAAAAGCAGATACAATCCCAAAGGAATGAGCATTTTCAAGTGACAACTTCTTGCCCACTGATTCTCGCTGAAGTCATTTAAATTTAAAGCACTGGAAAGCAAAGATCAAACGCAAGGTCTTGGGTACTTCTGAAGTACATGCAAAACTTTTTGAAATGAAATTGAAGCCGCTTTTATTTTCAATCTCAACTTGAAATTTCAGCAAAAGTAATAAAAACAAAATTGACCACCAATACAGGTTTTCAATTCTGAAACTGAAAGCCAGAAGAAGAGTCCTGCAGAGAGGTGCACTTTCAGTTGATCGAGCTGTGTTAGCCCAAATCCCTTTCGTTCCCATCAAGACCAGCAGCCTGTTCCCTTGCACTGACCTACAGTGAAGTAGTAGCACAAGCTACAGCAGGTAACAGCTCAGGGTCAAGCTCTACCTCAGGCTTTCAAATAAGACTCACACAAAGGTGCTGCTGATTTGCAGCTCCTTCTGCATGCAGGTATATCCAGAACACAGTTCCCACCTTCCCAAAGCACATCAGTATTGCTAATGTCCCTCTTGCCTTCCCTGGCAGCTTGTGCTGTTTCATGGATGTTCTGGGGAGAACACCTTAGCCCGTGAGCACACATGCCCACGTATGGTGTTTTCTATCCAACAATTGCATCAATTGCTGATGCAAGGGGAGGTAAATCCCTTGCAGGCCAGGTTTGACACAGCTATTTAGCAGACTAAACACCATCGTAACTCAAATAGGCAACTCTTCCCAAAAGGCAACTCCTTGGGGCTGATGTTCAGACTCAGGGCCTCTCCTGGCTGCCACCGACCAGGATGGAGGTACTTAGAGACAGCCAGGAGACTTCACAGCTCCCCCAGGATAACACACTGCTGCTCCCCACCCCTCTGTTGTGGGCACATGCCAACTAAAGCAGGGGGGGAATCTGCCCAACAGTTCCCTGGGCTCTCCTGCCGCCAGACAACAAGCCTGTTCCCTCCCCAAGGAGGCTGGCGTCGGCTCGGGGTTCAGCAGAACCGCGTGCTTCAAGGCACTGGCACAAGCTCGGACAGAATTAAACTCTGATCAGCTACAGAGTCAACTGGATTTAGCTGAAAAACCTCCACACACCAGAGAAAGGAGCCAGACTAGCGTATCCAGGCAAATGAAGAGAACAGCATAACTCAACAGAGCAATGAAAGAAATGAAGAGCATCTATCCTTGTCATGAGATTTCAGGCCTTGCATAATGCAATCACACGCAGTAATATTTCTGGCTACTGAAAACAAAATAGTGCAGATGCAGTAAAAAGCAACTGTTCAGACAATTCTTACATCTATTTTTGTATTTCTTGTACAGTCCATTTATTTCTCGTACAGTCCAGAACCAGATTTTTCTTTTCACTTCAGACACGATAACTTATGTTTCTGCAGTCACCTGTCACAATTATACTGAGAGATGATTTAAGAATATTATTGATTATTTTGAGGCAAAACATTCGGGATCCCTCTTTGGATCTTTTGTTGTCTTGTTTGTTCCTCTGCTAGGTTTTAATTCTGCATTTTTGTAAAGCAAAACCCTCACTGCAATTCATACAGTTTTAGCTGGCTAGGTGCACCTAGGTCAATGCTCCCTCGATGTCAGTCAGTGATACCTCCCGATACTCAGTAAAGCTTGCAAGACAAATATGAAACAAAGTCCTCCAAGAGAACGTTCTTCAGAGTATTGTCATGTTCACTGGCCCTTGTGCTAAGCATGGGAATTTAAATTCTTAATAATTTCTTAATCCTACCAAAAATACTTTTGGATTTTCTAATTATCTATATAGAGTCCTCAGGAGAAGAGGGGGGGGGGGGGGGAAAAAAAAGCCCTACAAGCTCCTGACAACAGATGCTTTGTAGCAGTGTGTTCAACACGTTAAGTTTGTGAATTGAAAAAGAATCTTGCTGCTTTTAACTCTTGACTGCATGATGGGGCATTCAAACACTAGAAACCTCACTTGCTTCCTCTCTCAACTGCTATTTTCTCTGCTTCAGAAAACCTCTTTTTTTGTATAGAGTTTCAAATATCTACTTTTCCACACCTTCGGACACTTCTCACCTCTGACTGTCTGTTTTCACACACATTTGCACAAAGCAGACTCCAGAAGAGGCCAAAGAAGACGTGACCCCCGTCCCCTGCTCGCACTGACCCTTCGGGAGAGGCTGCTCCTCCACCAGCCTCGGCACTCCAGCCGTCAGGTTCGCCCTCCTTCTGCACGCTCAGCCTTGCGGGCAGCTGCCCTGAACCCCACCTGCCCCGCGGCACCCCTGCTTCTGCTCTTGCCAGGAGTCACTGCCGCTACTCCAGCCTCAATGTCTCACCTAACTGCTGTCGCCTACTCCAGATCAGACACTACCCGTAGTGCAGAACTTGGATCGATCGCAGCATCAGGTTTCTGTGGTGCTGACCATTAGTTCCACGTGTCTTCTTAGGGAGCTCGCTAATACCTAAAGACTCCACTCTCCTCCTCCTGAACCGTACAAATTCACTGCTGGCTTCTCCTGAGAGCATCTGCCAGGGCTTTTTTGTATCATAACACGCTTACCTGCAATAGTATTGTCTAAACAACCTCCAAGAACATCTGCACGCTAGGGCCAATGCTTCTCCCTTAGCTCAAGTTCAAGTTGCTTTGACGCTCTGCGTTTAACTGGGTATTGCGCTGGTAAAACATATTGTTCCTTCAGTCGAAGCTATAAGCGCTGCAGCACAATCTGAAAAAGCACTGCAGTACTCCTGGTTTGAGTGGAATCTCATTTGCACTGGTGCAGCAAAACATCTCCTACCAGTTCCTTGGAAAGTAAACAAAAGCAAAAACTACTGGGATGGTTACAAACTATCTCGGCTACTTCTGCTCTCTAAAATTTTACTAGTGCCAAATCTTGCCATCTCTGGAAAGACTTGAAAAGCAGAACCAATACTGCCCTGTATAGGGACTTTACATTTTGTCTACGCTGTACAGCTCACAACTGCATCAGCTTCTGCTGTATGAGCTAGGTCATTTTGAAGTCATCAGGGTTTTTCTGCACTACAGCGCACTAAGCAGCGCAGACAAGCTCCTAAGTGGCACATATTTCACAACTGCGAAGTAGGGCAGGAGGTCTGATGCTCTGCTTACGTCTCATGTTTGTGATACAGAGTCAATGCAGTAGCATAACTGTATCATAATTGCATCTGGTCCCTCTTTGCTGGTCAAGCCTTATAAAATATAACAGAGTTCCAGATTCAACAGAGCCACAGAACTCACCCTAGAAGCCTGTAACATTTCCATAAAAATGTTGTACCAAAAAAAAAAAAAAAAAAAAAAAAAAACCACCACACCCACAACCCACTTTTTTTTTTTTTTTTTTTAAATCTAACAAGTTATATCCAATACTATTATCTTTGGCCCGGAAATTTCTGGAGTAAGGCAAGGAGTTCAAATGCCTTAGGAACATTTAGCAATCCTATACAAAATTTTCTGCAGAACTTTTCAACGTAGTTTTCATACCATCACTCACACGGGATGGAAGGGGATTTTTGTTCTCTCTGAAGATACATGTGTCCCCCTTTATGTATATTATTAAGATTTAACACTTAAAACTGGAAACTGTTGAGAGGCAAGAAATTACCAGACACTGTTTACTGTCAGAATCTGAATCCTTACGACTCATCTTATTTCTTATACCTTCATAAGATGCTTTAAATGCAAAGAGCTTTAGGATATACGGATAACTTCTAGATGTTATTATGAACTCTTACAGTACTGCTACTGGTTTTAGAGGAAGTTCTGCCTTCTATACCATACAGACCAGGACTGCGCCACAATTTTCTGTTTCGGATACTTTCTGTAGGTCAGCATTGAATGTGGAAGAGCATGTATGTCACACACCTTAGTGTTTTACCCCGACACATTACTAAAGAACATAAAAAGCTCAGTTTTAGTACTTAATGAAAGAACTTTAAGATTAAAAACAAAAATCAAATCTGTTTTTCTGAGCTCCAAAAGCAGAATTACAAACATGTTTCCATTTTGCCACCTCAACATCTATCAAATAAAATCCCTGGGTTCACAGACGCTATCACATGAAACACAAAGAAAATCACAGAAACAGTACCTTGCCTCAGCATCAAGAGCTTGAGCCTTTGAAGAGGAACATCTCAGAGTCTGCACTGCTGATTTTGTTCCATTTGATCCACCAATTACATCTGCCACGAAAGTATTCGCTTACCCTGACTAAACACTCTTCTGTTTGCGCTCTCTTGGCTAGACTTCCGTAACGCCCTCTCCGTTTCAGCATCTCAGAGTTGGACCTAATTTAATCTCGCACCAGCCAAGACAGACCTAATAACTCAGGGAAAAGCAACACTGAGCTAGAATAAAAAGCCTCCTCCTGCATCCCTTCCTCTCTTGCATTTGTAAAGTTCAAGCATCCAGCACAGGTCAAAACTCCTTCACCAGGATGGGAAAATTCCAGGCAAAGGACTAATGAAAGAGGAAAAAGAACGCGCTGATGAAAGGACACGTTCTTTATGGCTCAACATTTTGGACCACTTCAGGTCATGTTAGATGTATACAGCTTGGAAAGCGAGTGTTTAGCATTTTCTTATTATGTACACTTGACTCTGAAGGTAATGGTTCTAAAACTTCACGCAGTGAATTCAAAAGCATTTAGACTAACATGTGGACCTATGATAAAACTCATTCCCTATTCAACACAAAATTTTGCCTAAACTCCTTAAGCAAACATTTGAATTAGAGTCAGCTTTGATTAAGCATAAGAATAATTACTATCCTGAAATATTTTCTTCAGAACACCACAAAACTCATCCACCATCTCATTTTAGAAACTATAAAGGATATCTGGCTGTAATACAGAAATAAGTAAGCAGACCCAGCTGATGCACTCCATAATAAACCTTCCATATGCTGCTTTACTGCTATCACTACACAGAAAACTGAGACACTAATTGGTAAATATTTTTCTCAATGTTAACAGTTACCTTTCTGTTCACTAAGTACCAATCCTCTGAAAACTGTTTCTCAGCAAAGGAATAAAGAAAAGTTAATTTTATAGAGGTTATAGGAACCTCTCCTCCAGTCTGAAACTCTATAGCAAAGATCTAAGAGTTAAATACATTGGATAGTTGCTGTTTAGAAACGATGTTAAAATGGCACCCTTTCTGCATTTAAAAACCACACACACAAAAGGCTGTTAATAAAAAATAAAGCTAAAAACTGTGCAGCACCAAAGAATGACAGTCACACAACATTGAACTGACTTTGGACATTAAGCTTCCTCCATTTCTTCTCCCTACACCTTTTAAATATATATATATTTTTTTTTTTACTTATGCAATGGGCAGCAGCTGATACTCCAAGGAAGGCTCTACAAAGCCTTTGGGTCATTGGTCCTGCAAAGCTCTTCCTAAGCCTAAACCAGAGACCTCAGGAAATCATTTTTCCTGTCTTGACCCGCATCTTTAAACACACACCTCCTCGGAAGGAAGATGGGTAATAAGGAAAGAGCAGGAATATACCACACACAGGCGCAACTATTAACACTTAACACACCCTTCAGAGGCATCGGAGCAAACGTGCACACTGGTTATAAACATTAGATGGTAAAGCTTATTCTGTGAAAACGCAAGACAATTAAGTCCTTTCTAAATCTGGTAAATACAAATAGAAGTGTCCGTGTTTCTTTTAAAAAAATTGTGCCTTTCCCAGAAAGCACAGAGAACATTTTTACATGTCACAGTGAAAACAAACAGCAATATTATAAGGCTCCAGAAGTTATTTCCTAGCCAGGTTTTCCTATTTCTGTTTCCTGATTGACTAGGTGCTTTTTCATTTGCACCCAATCGAGCCTGGCTACACCACTGCTTCCTGGGTATTGAGCCACTCACCTGCTGCACTCACTTTTTTGGTTTCCAGCCGACAATTCCATCTCCAAGCATCTATCAGCCAGTTTTGCTACTTTATTTAATTTTGCAAAACTTGTCACTGCAAATCATTCACACAAATGGAGAGCGATTTCTCTTTCCATTAGCCCTGCCCGTCCTTGCTGGGCCCTCGGTGGGGCTCGCAGCGCAAAGGACCATCCCAAGGGCAAGCAGGGACTAAGGCATCGAGGCATCCAAGGAGCCTCAACGCCAGCATCCTGCCTGTTATAGAGTCCGTAGGAGACCAGGAAATCTCATCTTCCCCCTAACCACCTTGGGAAAAGGCTTCCTTAACAAGTGTTGGAATCCATGCTTACAGCATAAATTCCCCTTCTACACATTAAATTTCAAGGAGAGAAAAATAATCAAGTGGGACACTGTCATTTGAAATAAGTGAAAAACACCACTCTCGTGGCAAACCATTTTAGTCCCTACACTTAACACCAAAAAGATGCACAATCTTTGTGGGAGCTAAAGGATTGACTTTACACATTCTACAATCTTGTTGCCTTCAAATTCTGCTCACCAACTAAAGCATTCCCATTAAGTACCTGTACATAATTTTTAATTCAAAAAATTGACAAAAAGGTCACTTATTCTCACAAGCAGATAGCACCACAAAAAAACATGTCTTGTGCTACAAGCAACTAATGGAAAAAACATGTCTTAGATTTGAGAATGTAAAATTTAAGGTTTGCTCCACAACGTTAACCTCTTGCACTTCCCTACATCTCTTCCGCGTAACTTTGGCCCTTTCCAAGCAGGGCAGAAACACACGCTCGCTATCAAGGGCGGCTAGAGGCCTGGCAGATACTGCTGCCTCCAACAAGCCTTTGAACTGTAGCTGTATTAGCTTAGGTTTCCAGCAGTTGTAGATACTTTAATTCTTCATTTCCAGTCTCGGAAGTCCGGATTGTTCTGCATCCAGAGGTCAGGAAGGCCAAGAGGCGCCTCCGAGCGGTGCCATCTGCGTGTTTGTTTTCCTTATTGAAACAGCATCTCAAGAGCACTCGGTTCAACCCGCTTCAAACTGGAACAGCTGGTGACAGCCTATACTTGGCTCAACACTGCCTCAAAAATGAAAGGATGACAGGTACAGAGAAAATAACTTATGGCTTTCAGAGGCTTCATTTATCAGCAACACCTTACGGAGGATGAAACTGCAGGGCTGCAGAGCCAGCCCTCTGGAAAAGCCCCTTACAAGCTAAACAAGTAACTCGAACATCATTTGGGAAATTCTCAACGTTGTACAACACTGTGGCAGCCATTTGCAGCTACCAGGTGTATCACTAAAAGCAAAGTGACACAGCTGTAACTCACCAGTACCTTTGGACACTTGTGGCAATCTCTCTCATATTAAGATTAAAAGAGAGTCTGCAAATAATCATTTTAAGTCCTCATAACATGAATTCTGTTCAGAAGTTTTCCACCTTGCAAGTTCATTTGCCATGGAGGGACAAAACACTGAACATTTCACACACACTGTAGCATGGCAAGTGTCACCTTGCTCTACTCTATCCACAAGTTACTTATATTTGAAATAAATTTGAAATAAGTGTCTATATATATATAGAATTATACATATAGAATATATAGAATTATATATAGAATATATATATTCTATTTTTGTTACTAACGTATGAGCAGAAAAGGGAAAGGGCATTTGTCATGGTTCTGGCTCTTTAAAGTAAGATCAAATACCTGACTGAAGACAAACTTCCTTCTCCCTTGCAGGGCTGGGGATCAGCAGCGTGCATGGCGGTGGCGAGGCGCTCATTAAAGCCTTGCTGACATTGCAACACGCAGATCACGGTTCCTCTCCTGGCCTCTGCAGCAAGGATCTTGAATGCACCAATATTCATACTACCTAGAAGGAACTACGTAATATTTGCCTTCATTTGCACGTAAGCTATCAATGATCATTTACTTAAACTTAGTAAAATTCTACTAAATAGCAAACCAACCAAAACCACCTCTCCCTCTCTCAAGTCCAGCTGCCATTTTTATTTACTAGCTGGAAATGTTTGCCCCAGACAATGACTCATCACTTTTAAGGCCAGAGAACATTAGTCCGAGCTGCTACATCAAATAGCCATGGCTGCATGACCAAGTGACTGTTTTTATCTAGAGTGTGAGATGCATCATGAGCTCAGCTCTATCAGGCCAACATTTTATCATTGCTTATTCCTTCCAAAGTTGTTTTTTTTTTTTCCTATTCTCTTATTCTGAATTTTTTAACTTCAGACTTTCTGTTTTGTAAGGGTTTTGTCTGCAAGAGCACAGAGCTCTTTGCTATCAGAAACACTTTCTGCCAAGACACTTCACAAAGGCGAAAGGGCACTTGTTTAAACAAGCCAACTTTTTTGTTTCTTAGAACAGAAGCTTATCATATGTCAAACCATCAGCATCAAAAGTTCCACAGGAACTTAAGGAAAAATTTCTTGACAGCGAGGGTGACAGAGCACCCAAGAGGGTGTCTTGGAACACACTGCCAAGATAGGTGGTCAAAACCCACTTGGACACTATCCTGTACCATGTGCTCTAGGTGACCCTGTGTGTGCAGGGGGTTGAACTCAGTGATCTCCAGAGATCCCTTCCAACCCTAAGGATTCTATGACATGACTCCAGCAGCTCTTTGCTGACTGTAGCAGTTGTCCATACCTTTTATGGGCACCTTAACCTGCACAAGGCAGTTCCTCCCATCACTCCGCACACGGCGCTCCCAGCTGCTGCTGCAGCTCTCAGGGCTTCCATGAAGAAATCCCGGCAGGAAGCGGCCCATGCTGCTTTCTACACATCAGCTCCTCACACAGGCGCTCCTTCCCCTGACCAGTGTCTGACAGACAATTTACATTTCTAGAAACTTGTGTCACTGCCTACGACTGTGAAACAAAAATGTTCTGTGCAACATCTGTAAACTATCTAGTACTATCCCAAGATCCAGATCCCTAGCACAGCAGTGGGATGTTCCCAGATAATGCAGGTGAAAGTAGGTTTCTCTATACTTGAAACTTCATATAGATAGTAAAATGATTATAACTAATAGAAAAAAAGTTTTTTTAAAAAAAAAAAACTTTAATTTTTTTGATGTTAACCACTGCCTGAGCTCTGCAGGGCTCATTACTGGAACATCAGCAATGTCTAGTATCAAAGATGCCACCCCATTTAGATGAGCAAAGGTCACTACGTTACAGCCCAGTCTCACATTTTTAAATTCAGTTCATCCTTTTTTTTTTTTTTTTTCTTTTTAAAAACAGCTTCCCCTCTCCCTTCTTTGCTGCTGTATTAAAAATCAACCATGTCTGATGAAGTTGCTTGCCCTCGAGACGAAACTACTAAGTAGGGTGTTACATACTAATCTGCATCTTAGTTATTGAAAATAGCAGGAGGTATTTCCCCGCTGTTAATCATGACTTATGCATTTCTAGACTTGAAATACTGCTTAGCTTCATCTCTTCCTAGCACTAGTAGCCATCAGAGGCAAACCATGTTAAGTAAGAAAAGCAGTGAACTCACTTTGTCCATAATTATCAAGGACGTGAATAGGAATTCTAGTCTGTGGGATGATTAAAGACATCCAAGACCTCGGAGAAAAGGTTGCACGTTCCTCAAACGTATAGTCACAACTCAGTAGGTCTGCATACACTAATTAGGACACAGCAAACGAAAAGGTCAACTTCACAAAATACAAGACAATTAATACACAGCGACCTTGCTACTTTCTTTGATTTGATTACTTGCACACTGTCAGAGGAGGAAGTCTTATATACTGTATTTCATTCATATTCGTTTTGTCAGACATGTCATATTAAAAAAAGTGCCTAAACACGAGCCATATTGTTAAAGACTGCATTTGCTGGTGACTTTGCTTTTTGAAAACAACATTTCTTTTCCCCTTGATTACGTCTTGCCTGGCGCCGTTCAGCCGCGCTCGTCCTGCCCTCGCACCCAGCGGTGCCCACACGGCACCCACGCGGCCGAGGCCGCTGCCTGCCGCTGTGGGGCGAGGGGGCCCTGCCCACGAGGCCCCTCTGTGCAGAGGCAGCAGCAATCCCCGCTCCCAGCGCTGTCTGGCTGCACACAGAGTTCCCCAGGAATACAACAAAGTAGCACGGGCAACATGCCAAGAGCTGCCTGTTTTTTAGCTTCCACTTCCACTCTCTCAAAAGAGAGGAAAAAAAACAACGCACTGCAAAACCCAACACAACCTCTCAGCACCTCAACAGCTGCAGATTTGCAGTGCCGTGGCTGTAAGTTCATCTCTGCAATGAGCACATTTTAATTCACGCACTCTTTTTTTTTTACTTAAGAGTAACACAGTAAGGTCCCCAAGAAAAGCTGTTCTAATTTCCAGTTAATCCAAGTTCATTGGAGGAGGTAAATCTGTTCCCCTAAACGCACTGCAGGTTTCTGCCCAGACCTATTATTTGTTAATCCTCCTTTTTGTCATTTTTTAAATTATGGTTTTCAGTATACATCTCTTCTTCCTATTTTTCAGTCATGCTTCTAGTAAGTCTCAATGTCCTCCTACGTTACTTCATCTCCTGCCCCAGTACTCCAGCCCATTCAGTAACTCCACAGAATTTAGTTAATATTCTTTATTTTCTAGGCTATTAATAAAGACACTAAGTATTATTCCAGAACTAATATTATTCCATGGTTGGGCATTTCCCAGAGCTACATGTAGCATTATTCTTGATTCACAGAATAAAACATAACGTATTATGGAATAAGCAGCTCTCTCACTTTAGATGGTACTGCAGCATCTCCATCTATTTGAATCAATTTTTTGAGAAAAAGGATCATGACACTATCAAATACTTTGCTAAAATATATAGTATATTTCCTGCATTCCCTCATATGCCAAATTTGTATTAATCATTTGATGTGCTTTTCATGCCATGATTTTAACTTTCCTATCTTCCAGCCAAAACATACTCATGGCACCGTGCTCGCAAGCACGGAATCACGGCACATGCAAATCTGGGAAGTAACAGTGCTGCGGCCCCAGAGGCGGGGCGAACCTTCGCTGTGTGAGCACATTTAAATCTGAGCTCCCACACAAGACAGCTGACCCCTCATTGTGATTCAGCATACACACAAATAAATATAGGGTGATTAAGCTCTCTGATACAATTTGTACAACTTAAATAGCTTCAAATGCAAAGCACAGAGCTGCATGCAATCAGCTTCAATCCCTGCTTGGCTCCACATCCTGCTCTATCTAGACAACAGATGAGTCTTTTAATGAACATGCATGTACACCAAGTACAGCTTGTTTCTCCCAAAGCTGGACATTACAGCTACTTCTAAGGTCAAGCTGTGAAAGTAGCAGCACTAGGACACAAATTATGGATGACTGTTCTCATCTGCTGGCCTCTCCCAATCTTGGCTTTGAAGGTGCATGTTAAAATGGCCAGAGAATCGCCCTCACTCAGCTTGCACCTGGAGGCTCCTTCTTTGATTCAAATGTAGTTTTGGTATTAGGTATTTATTTTTCAACATGTATGTGGCACCATGAAAATGATGGTCTACAACCCCCTGGCCAAAGGCCGCCTGCAGCTGCGTGGTGCTGAGCTCTTTTGTCAATACATTCCCGTGTCCTTCCCAGTTACACCAGCACAGACAACCCTATAGGGGCACTAGCATCAACACCAGAAGCCAAAGCTTGGAGCTTGCACAGAGCAACCAACTTGAGCCTGAGCAGCACGAGGTGGGGGTCTCGTCACCAACAGCTCCACTGGCTGCGGAGCAGAGCCCAGGTGCCCTACACACGTATCAGCTCACGGATCCACAGGCTTTCAAGCATCCTGCCAGCCATGGAAAAAGAAACATCAAGTGAAATATTAACTGTACAGTAATTATAGGGTTAAAGTAATTAACAGGGTTAAGATTACTATAATTAAGGCACTTGGATTAAAGTCCATTTAAATCACAATGAAAATTCCCCATTAAAGAAATTAGAAATTAAAAAGATTTGTTAGGATTCCAAAAAAACATGGTTCTAGAGAGTAAATTTTTGTTCTTGTTTGAGGTATCTCTTTTAATCCTTAGGTCACTTAAAACTAACAGCAACAAAACCACAGTGCTCTCTAAAAGCATTCCTAGCCCCAGTTTTACATCTCTTGCTCACGTAGCAAGCGTGATGAGCACAGAAACAGGCAGGCTGGCAAACAGACTGGGCAGTAAATAGATCCCAACAACTTGTGTACAGTCCAGTCACTTCTTGTTTAGGCATGTTCTGCGTTCACAAGCTGAAGAGCAGCAACGTGACGGTCGGGTGTAATCTGGGTCAGCGCTCCATGAACACTCTGCTCTCATCTGCCAAGACACCTGAGCGTCCGTCGCTCCCAGGTCCTTCTCCTAGTCCTGTAGGCAGTATTAAAATACTGACCTTCTGAAAGGGGCGGGGGGGAGGAGAAAATAAAAACATCTACAGAAAGATGTTTTAAATGGATTTTGTACATACTTCTGTCCTGCTTCCCACCCCATCTCAAGGGTGGGAAGGCCTTGGAGGAAAGGAGAGAGGAAAAACCCTCTCCTTAGGGCACGGCATCCCACTGGATTAGCAGGGCTGGGAGCTACGCGGCCCTTCCCACCGCTCCTACGGCTGTTCAGAGCGCGGCGCCGCGTCTGCCAACATTGTCACGCTGGGATCCTCCGACGGCACCGCAGCTCCTGTTTTAGCATCGGGGATATTCCAGTAGCGCCGCTGCCAAATTTAACACGTCTGATTATCTTCCCTGCTCCCCTCCGTGTCACCATTTTACAGCACAGCCTTGTGTATTATGCATACGGCATCCGGGGTCACGGAGCTAACAGAAAGCAGATATCCACAGGAGCAGCTTAAAAATTTACTGTGCTAATGCAGACAAATTCCCTAAGTGCAAATAGACTGTGCAGTGGCATTTGATGCTGTGTATGGGAACTGAAGGAGTGTGATAAACACAAAGAGAAAGAGGAAACAAAATGCATGCACGGCTGATAGATGCTAAAAAGCAGTACATGTCCAACTCAAAACACGGAGAAGATGAGGGTAAGAATAATGAGAGTCTGTCAGGGCTCAGCAGGTGGATTTCTCCTCCATCGGTGCATTCGCTCCTGCAAACACATGCTCATTTATCCCGTGTGCAACGCCTGCAAAAACTGCCAGAGATGTCACAGGGAGTAATGTCCCACAGAAGACAAAGCAATGAAGAGAAAGCTTTGTGTAACAGTCCAAAGCACAAAGCAGGTCCCCTACAACGCAAGGTTTGGGAACGGCTACAATCGCTTTGTGTAGCGTGGGTCTAAGCAGTGCTCCGCGTGAGCTGAGGCTGCACTGCTGTCCAGCTCGGAAGCGACATATTGCCACAGAGTCACACTCGGGAGAACTTGGCAGTGCCCAACCCTTGCTCCTCACCTTTGAAAACTGCAAGTCATTTTCACAGACTACAGCAGCCCCCGAGACCTCTGTCCTGGCGCTTTGCACCTTCCTGCCCCGTCCCCGCTGCTGTGTGCGCTTTGTGCTACCTCCACCAGCAGCTCCCTGTGGTGGGGAGAGAGGTCCCTTCGTTGCTCCCGCGGAGGCACTGGGCAGAGGGCGACCTTCACTCTGGCATTATTGTAGCTCCCAAACTCAGCCCTCAGTGCAGATCAAAGCATAACCATGCACTCGTCCTAAGCAGCAGTCTTATTTTCCACTATACTTACTTTGTTTTCCATCATTCTTTTGCACTAAGGATAATGGCTAAACACGTCTAAATCCATACACTGCTGAAAAATGCTCGTGTCTAAGGTGGTTAAATGGGAGCAATGTTAGATTGCTGCAGACGTGCTCCACAGCCTGCTTCCTTCGCAAGGCTGCTCTGCTATGGAAGCTCAGAACTTGCTGCATTTCAAGCCCCTTGTCTTCTGCTTCTTACTCCTTGAGCTTTCTGTAGTAAGTTTTCCTCATTAGCCTTCTTGGCTGGAGTTAACACTGCTAAAACTATAGAGCTTCAAAAGCTGCTCATGCTCTCTCATTAAAGCCCCGCTCCTGCCTTTCCATCCGAGTCACCTGTTGCTTCAGACCAGGGGCAAAGCACCTGTTAACCCTCCTCTGTCCTTCTGCCCTTGCAAAGGGGCCTCAGTCTCCCAGGGCGTTTCCACTTCCTTGCTCTGCCGTGGTCCCAGCTCAGCCCCACGCGCGGCCAAGGGGCTTCTTTGCTCCATGGTTCGGGAGCCCCAGGAGCACCGGGCTCGTCTCTGCCCCGGCTGCGGCAGGAAGGAGCTGGTCAGAGCCAGGCAACATCGGCTCGTGGGCACCGGATCACTTGGACCTCATGGCAGCTTATAGTAATGGGCACGTGAGGAGCCACCAAGCAGCACCCAGGAGGTAAGTGCCAGAAGCTCTGGCTTCTGCACCCCTCTCTCCTGCTGAAGGCACCTATCCGAGTGGGCAAACCCTGCTGGCCATGGCACCAGCGACACAGACAGCAACACAGTCAATTCTGTTTTGATGGCAATCCAGAATCTCTATCAGGAAATTAATTCACACTAAAGAAAAAGAAATAAATCTACTCCTTTTAAGAGGCTGCTTTGTAATTAATTATACCCCAGCTTTTAAAGCATTTTACAGAGCGCAGTTCTCTCCCTCTCACTAACACAATTATCTCACAAGCTGCATTTTATGGCAAGCCGGAATTGAGAAGCCCAGCCTGGCATGCCGATAGCAGCAGCATTTTCCTAGGAAGCTTCAGGAGGTGTTTGTAACAAATACTGGCAAAAGCAGGTAATAAAATACTACACAGCCTCGAGACAAAAATTAATGAGACAATAAACAGTAAGAAATTAAGCAGTGAGCACTCGCCCTGTTCAGCGTCTCCTCGCACTCCCAGCTCCCGGGCCCGGTTCCACAGGGCTCTGACGGCCCAGGCACCGCTGATCCACCTTGTGCACGTCACACCAAGGAGCAAATTGGTACTGGGCTTTTTCTCAAAGGCACGATGAGACATTTCAGCTAGAGTTTAAGTTAAACCTTTCAGAAAGGCAAGGCAAACAACCTTTAAGCTGAGCTCTGTCCTTCTCCCCTATCTTCCAAAGCCTTCCCTGCTCTGCAGTTTCAAACAAATTAGAAATAATGAGACTGAAAATATATTTTTTTTCATTCTACAGGAAGTTCTGACATCTCAGATTTGTTCTGCTCTAAAAGAAACAAGACTAAAGCTAAGACTACTAAATCATGTTCATTTGTATTATTAGAGTCATGTAAAACAGTAAACCAAAACCTCAAACATGAAATATTATCTAGTTTTAAAACGTACATGTAATAAGAACAATAAAAGTGAAACAAAACGGTCTGACATTAATCAAATCAATTGGATACAACCCAGACACAAATGAAAACACTTTGTCATCAAAACAGAGAGACTCTAGCAATGGATTTTACCAAAACTGCATTTCCCCAAAGGAAAACCCTGGGGTGGGCTTGGTTTTTGATTTTCTCTCCGAGGCAGCCTATTGGGCAGACTGAAGGACATTGCCCAGTGTTTTTGCCCGACTCCACAAGAAAGCCTCAGAGGAGCAACAAGGCCCTGCTGCCCTTGCTCTGCTGACAAGGGCCACCAAGTAGTTTTGAAGAGCCTTGACCTAACATGCAGGTTTCAGGGCACTGTTCCACACCCTTAACAAACAAGAGTTACTGCATTTCAAATGAGTGATGTTCACCTGGGCCAAACCAATCTGACAAGCGACCCCTACTAGAGCTCTGCACGTGCAAACCCTGAGGCCAGCCCTGCTGCCATGTCTTGACATTCCCCTTTGGGGACACAAACAGCTTCTGAGCAAACGCACCACAGCAATAAACACCAAATCCGCAACTCCCCATCTGCACCCTCCCCTCGCCAGCTGCCCACCTGCCCAGTAAGGTACAGCAGAAATTTGTGGGCACCTTTCCCCCACTGCTTAATGATTAAAACCAACATAAAATACTCCAACAGACATTTATTTTTATGTGAGAAATTACTGCATTGCAGAAGTCAACTTGTATACTGCTTCTCAGACATATCAAATTGTGCCCCTCTGAGAACATCCTCAAGGCAAAATAAAATTTAAGGCTCTATAGAGATTTTAAGGCCTTAAGAGGTTTTATTCTTTAGTGACAGTACCAGCTACATCCAAGTGTGAGATCCATCAAACTGGAGAGCCCTTTCCTTCAAACAGCCCAGAAGCCAAGTAGAGGCTTCCTCCAAGTTCCCCCGGTTATGCAGCCACCCTTTCCAAGATGCTCTCATGAAGTTCCTCTGCAAGGATGATTTTACTGCCTGGCCTGCAAGTGCCCTTGGAGTAGGAATAGGAAAGCTGCTGGTCAAGCTAAGTCACTACGTGACTCACCGAGCAGCCCCTGGCTTCCTTCTTGCTGACTAACACTGCTCGCCATCCTCACCCTCACCAGCCAAGGGGAAGAGCAACTAGGTTCAAAACAAGGCTCTGATAAAAACAAGACAGTCACACAGGTTTCTGTTTAAGGAAAGAAGTTGAGAAGGTTTCAGGACCTTGTCTGTCTCATGGTATTTTAATTAAACTCCTCTTGTGGTCTGAACTCAGGTCAAGCTGATGTTAGGTTTTGCACTTTTTGGTACAATAAGTAGAATTCAATCATTCCTGCAAAGATGAAGGGATGTGGCCTTAGCTAAAATAGGGATTTTATACCTTAAGGCTTTTTCTTTTTATTTTTAAATCTTTTACTTGCAACGATCATGAAATATTTGTCAGTGAAGACTGCAAGCCAGTAAACTTTGTTTCCTATCAAGGGATCAGGATGCTGAGGGTTGCAGCAATACACACACCAAGGTGTTGGTGGTGGGGAAACCCTGTACATCAAGCTGTCCATTCTGTACTCATTTATACCAAAGTAGGGGCATCTGGATGTCACAATAAAAGAACTAGTGTATGTGTGATATTTTATAAAACTGCAGACACTGAGCTTTGGGATGTCTAGCTGTCCTTGGCCAGGCCAAAGCTCTGTTCCCTGAGCTGGCCTTTGGGCAGTAATTCTTAGCCAGGGAACACGTGGGCTGCACACGCCACCAGTTCACAGCTACTGGATTAAACTCCAGAACTCTTTACAAAGAAGATGGTACACACACATATGTGGCTATTTAAGTGGCACAAACAAATGGCACAGAGATTTTAAGGAGAAGACTAAAGTAGAAAAAAGAAAAATATTTAGAAAAATAGATCCCATAAAACGCACCGATTTTAAGACAGAATATTAGCACAAAAGCTATGGCTTCAAAATACAATTTCAGGAAAATATTTAGCTAATCTACATCTAATTTTATTTTCTGTATTCAAATTGTCAAATATATGCTCTTAGTATTGTCTATTAAAAAAATCCCATATAACAATTTTCTAAATATCTCATTTGCAATTTTGCTCTGTAGTTGAAAAATTCCAGCACTACAGCTGCAAAGACTTCTAAACCTGCCTTGTTTTCTGACCATATATTCACAGTTACACGAAAAAATATTTGAGTTGCTGATTTCTTCCAGGCCCTATTTAGGTTGGCTGATAGACACTGCTGCTCAGCCCCCATCCCTTTGCCCACTGGGGGGGCTTTAGGTTACAAAATAGGATGTAATTTAACTTAGTGATATGTAATAAGCAGATGCAACAGGAAAAATTAAGTCTTACTATAGGTATAAAGCACTGCAAAGGATATTCTCCAGCTGCTGTTTTTTCTGTCATCACATACCAATGGATATACTCTGACAAAAATGTAAAAAGACTTTTTAAAAAGATGCTTCACTAACACGACTATAATCTCTTCTCTTCTCCTTCTTTAATCTCTCAAGATCTTTTTTAATAAGCCTCTCCCACAGAAACTGATTAAAATCTACATCTTTCATATCTTTTGATTACATGAAATGGCACAAATAGTACTTGATATAAAGTGTTGGTAATTACACTGAAACTGTTTTAACAGGCTGTTTCCTTAAGTATATTTATTCCTGGATGCCCATGAGTGAGCACAGTAGGCCATTACATTACAGTATTTCAGCACCAACAGGAAATCAGAGGGTAGTACAGTGCTCACTGCAAGATAATTTTGGTATAAAAACTAATAAATGACCTGTATCAGTGTTATTAATTACCAACAAATTAAATTACCCTGAGAATCTGAAAGTTACTTCAGAACATGAAGATTTACCTACAGGCAAAACCATGGCTCTGCCCGCTGACAACCTGGGGCAAAAACCAACCGGGAGGCAGTTGAAAGCCAACAGCAGCAGGAGGCACCTGCACCTAGGGGCCCACCATGGCTCTCCAGGCTGGGGGGTTCTCCCCTTCTGGTGCAGAACCTTGGATGCCACTGGGGCTCTCTGCAGGAATGCCCCTTCCTCTGGCACTCTATAAACTCCACCTCTACACACTGACAACTCATGTAGGTGCTTGACTGACCCACCAACCACACCTGTCTCTGGAGGAGCAGCTCCGGGGCCTGCTGGCCAAGCCAAGGTAACCACTGGTTATAGCACAGCAAGGGCAGAGGGCAAAGCAACCCCACTTTGCTCACCCTGGCCAACACTAAGAGAAGGGAAAACCCAACCACGCCCCTGGTAACCCTGTACAGAAGCCGAGTGCATCAACTCTCACAGTCTGTCACTTTATACATATGTAAAAGAAAACTAGCACAACTTTCCATGCTTAATCAAAGCTGACAGGTACTGTGAATTAATTCATATGCTAGCAGTTAAACAATTTATGATCTCAAAGAGGTAAGACTGCAATCCAGTACAACAGTGTGGTCATATCTGTGCCATGTTATGAACTGTTTAAGCACTGTACGAAATATTTATGCGGTTAGCTAGACTGTTTCTATTTCATGTTAGACTTTCTTCTAAGAGTACCAAGCTGCCAGGGTCGCAAGGTTCATAGGGGCACCCTGCAAAAGCCTACCAAGAAGAAGTTTAAATGCCTCCCACGTTTCTTACAGGCCAATGAACAGCTTTTCAGGTGGTTAAAATTTGACTGATGTGATGAGATGCAAAGCCAGCACCTCATGCAAGGAAGGCTCTCTCATTAGCAGGCCCCTGAAGCAGCTCCTGGTGGGGAAGTTTGCTTAGCGCCTTGTTCCTCTGATAATTTTGTCACTGAACAGGGAATTTCCATCAACATTATGTGAGGCTGAAATAACAATCCAGTGAGGGAGAAACCCAAAATAAACAGGCCAAACTCAATGGGCCCTACAAAACAGCCTGTACACACATGATGAATAAAAATCCGTACTAATGAATTTCCAAGTCTTCATAAACCCCAGTATTTGGCAAGGAGCAGTCCGGCTCACATTTTAACATGCCCTGGCATCAACTGCCATGCTTTAATTAAGCACAGGACGCAGATGCCACCGCCAGGAGACGCCGCCTCCAGCTGCTGCTGTGCCAGCGGGCCGGGCCCGGGACAGGCTCCTCCCGCACTCCCCTCTGTGCCTTCAGCGCCAGCGGCCACGCTCTTCCTCCGAGGCCTTGTCACACTGCAGCTTCCCACAGTGCAGCCCCACCAACCGCATCAAACAACAGCAGCTGGTGGCACGGGGCAAACTGCAGCAGGCAACGCTGTGTCCTGTTCAAAACTCAGCAGATAATGCTGAGTAAGAACTCCATTTCCATGCAAAAACATCTGGTCCAATGACTGACTGCCTCCCTACTGGGAAATACAAAAAAAACATGGGAAATATGAAAATCAAAGTTACACTGGTTGAGAAAGAGGGTGGACTTCCTTGTGCTATATGAAGATATGCAGTACATCCTCTCTCTCTCTTGTCTCCCAGCTCAGGGACAAGAGAGGTGTTTTCACAGCAATTGATGCCCAAGCATGGGAATGGAACCAAAATCTGGGATTTGGGTCTATATCTAAAATGAGTAATTTTCAACTTTCAATTTGTGTTCCCTTAGCAGTATCCAAAGGTGATGCAAAACCACATATCTGCAACGCAAGTCTGCTTTCAAGAGGCTTGTAATCTTACAAGATTTTCTTCTTACAGGAAGATAGAAAGTAAAAATGTAAAAACGTTCAAATTGGAGGTCAAAGAAGGAAATTACTACTTGCTTAATTGTACATTTAGTTTGTTGCCCATGGACCAAAAAGAATTCTTCCAATATTGCTAAAAACAATGCAGCTACTACCCAGGAGAGATGTTGCGTGTCTTCAGGAAGGATCTCCTCCGACAAAGCTAATTCAAGTACCATACCCCAGGCGCACAATGCGCAGTGCAGGGAATCTGCTGAAGAGTCCCACTGACTTCACTGGCAATTTCTGGGGCTGGGGAACCTTACAAAGGTGGGGAAAAGTCCTCAAAGAAAAGAATTGGCCTTCCAGTGAAATGAAATGAAAAGAGCTTGCCCAAGAGACCAGGAGAGAGGTGAAAGGTATAGTTCTCCCTACAGTCCATATCATGAACAATGGATCTACAAAAAGAGGGTATAAATCTGAAATACTGAGTTCCAGTGTGCATCAACTCTTTGTATTAAAAGATAAAGGTAAACCGACTGAATATCCCCTATGTGCATCCTTCCAGACAAACACTGCTTTTCAGAAACAGTGCTTTTCATCCTAAAGATACCAAGTGCTTGTTTAATTCCCCTCCCACCATCAGGATTCTTTTCTAATGATTTTTTAAACTCAAGCCTCTTTGTATTTAGAGGCCCTGCCAGGAGTGCCTGAACGCGCAAGCTCATGTTTGTTCTCTGCATGCAACATTCCCTCACATCTCTCAGCATCCTCAGCGCCATAAGGTAACACAGCGTAGGACTCCCTGCAGCCATTCTTCAGACGTGGTTAGAGCTGCTCTCTAGCTTGTTCCTCCCAGCGAAACATCGCACTGATGCTATCAGCATCTCCTCGGCCGACAGAGACATGCGCTACCGTGGCTGCTAAACGAGGAGCAAAGGGAAGACAGGCTTTAGAGGAAGCATCTGTTTGACAGGGAAAACATAATATTTTTTATAGCCAAAATAAATACCAAAGAGCTAGCTGTTTAAGTCTTGGGTGGTAGGAACAAAGAGTTATTCAATTAAATATTGCATGGAGTTCAAAAGCTGAAGAGATCATGTATCACAAGTTCAGCCTCCAATTAAAAAAAACGAACACTTTTCAGAACGTATCATTCATAATAAATATCGTGATCTAAAATTCTTAACAGATAGGGACTTCTCAAAAAGGTTTTCTTTTTTTTTTTTTCCACAGGGCAAAAAGAATATCATTTCACTCAGACATCTGTAACTGTGTGCCTGCCTTCTCACTAGGGAAAAGATTATACAGTTTAAGTAAAATACAGAAGAAAGACTCTATGTTTAGACAAGCGTGTCTATGAATGCTAAATAAGGGGAGAATGCTCTGAGGCTGGTGAAGTTCTTGGAATTTCCACGCTGGCCATACAGCATACATAACATCAGCTCAATATTAATGAGCCAGAATAAGGAGACTGGAGCGCCTACGTATCAGAGCCTTCTTTAATGGCTTGATAAAAGAACTATGCATTCAGGCTCTTCATGGTTTTATTTCTTTGGGTTTTTTTTTCAGGCAAAAGTAAGGAAAAAATACAAAATCTGAACCTCCAAGCATCCTCGCGTGCATTTATTTCATGGCCCGATTCAAAACCTACCAATTGCTACATGGCAATATATTTCTCTGGGCTTTGGACTGCCTCAACTCCTAGCAAAACATTGCACTGTAAATCACAGTGCAGTTAGCAGCACTGCAAATATTATGCAAAGTTACTCTTCTGAACTGCTGCTCTCATCATTGATAGTTTTTGTCAACGCTGAACCTAAAGCTCTCGTGGAACGCAGCCAAAGTGCAGCTTCTTTGTACCTAAGCACAGGGAATGGGAGGGAAATGGGACAGGAGACAAAATAGCAACCTCATCTACAGGTAACAAATTTCAGATCCTCTTCGACTCCTTCAGCCTTAAAACATCACCAATAAAAATGGATATTGACACTTTTCAGGTCAGAGTTGTTTTGCTTTTCCTCCTTTTGTCTTCATTGTTTGGGGCTTTGTTTCCCTATAAAGGAAGATAACTTCAAACTGCCTGCAAAGAGCAGTATTTCCTAAAAACCAGCAACATCCGGGCACTCACTCTGCTAACAGTAACCAGCACAGGTCCCTCCAAGCGTTCCCAAATCCTACTTGGGTGATGAACCCCACTCCACTCTAGCGAGCTGTGAGCAGAGACCAGTTTTGTCTGCGAAACACAAACGCTGGTCCCAGAAGCTGTGACTGCCCCGACACCAACGCTGCTCTGCACCCCGCAGGGCAGCAACTGCTGCCCAGGAGCCAAGGGGCTGTCAGAAGCCTCTTCTCAGAAGCCTCTTCTCACACAGCCCGGCTGCAACAGGGCTCACCAAACCAAACCCCACAGCCTCCTCCACAGCAGCCATGCACCTCTACAAGCCTCTCAAATCACTTTTATCGATCATCATTTGACTGAAACAGATTACCCCACTTTACTCTGATAAAATATTTATATACATCGAGAGAAAACTAGAAGATATTTAATGCTAACTCAGTTCTTAAGACTTTTGTTTTAATGCAATCCCCAAGCACAATCCAATAGAAAAAGGACCACTGTGCTGCTAATTAAAGCCACTTCTAGTTCAGTTTACTTCTAAGTGTATGCATCTATTCACATTGTGCAGCCACCTTATGGAGATCTCTTTGAAGATGAACTTACCCGAGTCCCTGAAGTCAAAGATGATGAGTTTTACTTAACAAGTTCACACACTTATCCCCAACCTACCCCCACTCTTCCGCCCCCCCAAAAAAAAAGAATCTTGAAGAAAAGGTATTTTCCTCCCTTTTGAGATGGCTCTTTTCCTATCTATTTGCTATTTTGAAATACTTAGCTTCTAATCAAAATAATGAAAGCAGAGCTTCTGTGCTCTGAAGTTTTCACTTTACTAAGTAAGGCAATTTCCATTTAAAATGCATGTTCTGTCATGCTTCCATAAAACAAAGGAACATCACTTCCCTTTCAGTGCACATGCCGAATTACCCGGGTTCAGACCCCTTCACAGCGCCGGGCCAAGCTCCCGGGCTCTCTGCTCCCCTCGGTGCCTTCCCCACCAGCCTGAGGCGCAGCGCAAAGCTGGCCCAGCTCCTGCCTTCTACTCTCCTGCAGCCTGAGCTGGCATGCGAGTTTTCAGAGGTTCCTGCCTCTCCATTTCGCCTTCCATATTACTTACCTCACAAAAAACATATTTATGACCTTGAAGTTTGTAAAAGAAACAAACAAGTCAGCCCCCTCTGGTACATTCAGAGGAAAGAGGAGGACAAGTGGGGCTACGCAACAACCCACTTTGACAGTTGTGTAAAGTCGTCTCCACTGCCTCGTCTATTAAAAAAATATAATGCAGATACTGAAACAAAGCTATAGATTAAAATTTAATGTCGCATTTCATAGACAATATCTTCTTATACACCTGCTCTTTAAAAACAGCAAAAGCAACTTGGCAAGAAGGATTGATAAGTCGGTTTGTTTCATGGTGTAAATCTTTAATTTCATTTGCTGCCCTTGTTACTCTCACCCTAGCAATATTCCATAAATATTTAGGTAGCTTTCCACCAGCATGCTTTCAGCTTTCGAATACTAATGCTAGCTGTAGTGAAGAAAAGAAGGAATTGCTGTAATGGACCAAGGGAACTAGCTGTGAATACCCAACCTGCTGTTTGCCAGGCACCCTGTTTGCTGGAATTAAAGCAGTCATTACCAGCACACGAGAACCCATCACATCCTTAATGAAATGTGAGGTTGTGCTGGAAAAATAATACATATCTTTACCTGAATAAGTATTAAAGTTGTTACAAACAAACAAGAAACCAAACCTAAACAAAAATAAAACAAATAAAAATCAATAGCTGTATAAAGCCTAAGGCTGAAAACAGGAAAACAGGACTGGCATGCATACAGATAATCTTACCAGGGAAGAAATCAAAGAGTTCCTGGTTCACCCTGTATCCCATCATAGTGACTGACAGATTATCAACAACTATGAAAGGATCCTTTGATTTCACCTAAGTCCAGGCCTAGGGACTTGGCCTTTACAGCCCACACTCCCCCACGCCGCAGCACCCCAAGCTCGTTAGAGTTCAAAGGCAGGTTTTACAACCCCACTCCTGGCAAAACAGCAGCCGCGGCAGCACGGGGAACCTGCCAGCACGCCATGCCAGCAGGGGCACGAGCTTGAGGAGAAGTCCCAAGAGGCCCCGGTGAGCGGCTGCGGCGCCCACACGCAGTGCCCAAGGGGATGGGGTCACGGAGCCCCTGGGGGGGACTCCCTGCCAGCCAGTCAGCCCTGTGCAGCACCAGGCACCATCATTCACCATTCCCAGCAACAGGAGAAGTGCTGAGCATAACCATTAGTACTGAAAGACAGCAGCAGGATGGATGCGAAAATCCACCTCTACCTTGCTCTCTGTTTCTGCTAGGATCCTTATCTGGGCTTTAATCACTTGGTCTCTCCACTACTGAATTGCCTTTAAAATTATCTTGGTTTATTGCTCTGCTTTCACAAGAGCAGAGAGGAGTTGAGGACAGCACAGCATGGCTCTGCTCACTCCAGAAAGCTCAAATTAAAAGCCTTGAAAGTTAAAGATTCATTCCCAGTTTTAGAGACTACTTTACTTTAGAGGCTACTACATGTGGAAATTGCTCTTCAAGTAACTACACTGAGTTCATAGTCCAGTCTCTGCTTAAAATTGACTGGCTCTGGCTGACATCCTCTGCTACCCCCCGGTGTAACATTTCTTCCAGTGCCAAAAGCAGAACAAACTTCTTTACAGCACATACACTGGAGACAAATACCTGTAAATTCACTAAGTCCTCCTCATCCAAGGAGAGCTGGCAGCTTTCCATGACATATGACACAGGACTGTAATTACCAGCAAGAATACAGTTGATGGCTCACCTAAATTATTCCAAAAAAATCAAGGCTTCTTCTCCCTTTAAACTTTTTTTTTCTTTTTAGACAGAATTTTAAGTAACTGTGAAGCCACCACAAGACCACCCATCAGGCCTGCCATAGTGGGGTACCACTCTATCCTTGGCGCTCCCTCGGGGACGGCGAGCAGCACATACTGGTGCCCCAGCACGCTCCGGCTCACACCAGACAGAATCTGGGTATCTTCACCAGAAATTTCAGACACACTGAGATAACAAGTACCCACTGACTAGGGCAAGGAGCATTAGGAGGTTGGAAACTTCCTTTTGCTATTCAAGCAGGAAAGCTTTGCTGCAACTGAATTGCAAGCTCTTTTGTATGGGAAGCTCAGCTGTAAACGGAAACAGCTGCTATTTGCCACAGCACTGTTACCCAGGCTCTCTTTGTCAGGGGAGGCTTTCTTATTAGGTGAAGTAGCTGGGCAATATTTCTCAGATTGCTGGTACATTGATCCAGATGAAAAGCACAGTTGCCAAATAAACCAGAGTTTCAGAACCTGAGCCTGCACAGAAGAACCTAAGGCATCGTATTGAGCACAAAATCACTTTCAGGTGACAGACCTTCCTTCCTGTATTTACACCTAAAAAATCAGGATCTTACACCCACTGCTGTCTGAAGAAAAAGATCTTTTCAACTTTAACACTGACTCAAGTCTTCAGGGTCTCTATAAACTGCCAATTATCTACTCAAGGTAACATGCTTACACATACAACCACGAAGAATTGATATCGTAATCAGTAATAACTGAATCACAAACCACTTGACTCAAACATTGCGTGTTCAACCAGTTATCAAGGAGATTTAATGACACATTGGGACCGTTAACTGAGATTTTTTTTCACCTTGAACCACTCAGGAAGATAGCAGTCATCAGCAGTCTCAAACCACAGTAGTTGCATCCTGATGAACCATTCCAAAGCTCCCTGCCCAGTATTTTCAAACCGCCTGCAGAAGTGACCCGGCTGTCCTCAGGTCCCTGCCACATTCCTAGCCAAGTATACATAAACAGAGGTCTCCTTTCAAACCAACGCTGCTCTGCTGATTTACCTACCTCAATCCCTCTCCCCAAACCTCCAAAAATCATGAGCTCCTTCGAATCCATAAGCATGCAAAACATTTGGACTCATCATATCCCACAAGAGCAGTCTCTTTACTCTTTCATTAGTCTCAACTGCAGAATCGGAGTCAGAGCCCCCTCTGGAGCCACTGACTTGGCCCACACACAAAGGCCTGAATTTAACCTTCCGTAACTCCCAAGTTTGGTACTTCAAATGCAGTTTGACCGTCAGGGGCAGAATTACCTCAAGCCACTCGTGATGTCAATAAAGCAGCACTGCAATAAGAAAAGGGAATAAAGTATCTGGTAGGAGATTTTAGACCCATTATCTACCTTTTTGCCACAATAGAGAAAAGCAAAACAAGCTAGACACAGATACAAATTTCATAAAATAATGATGACTTTGAGATAAGTTACATTAATATCATACTCCTGGGATAGTATTTGACCTTCTTGATTATCTTCTGATTTTATTCCTGATTTTATATTATAGAGCTGAATTATTCCCTTGATAGTGGTGAGTGTCCTCTGCACTTTCAAACACGTAAACAACATGGAACAGATGCTATGACCCACACCCACATTCTGTCAGGTATATGAGAAGAAAGCAGTCAAGATTGTATTAAACTGCTTCTATCTACAAGTTTCAAATTATATGATGCTAGAAAATTGCATTTAAATTCAACACCTCAAGTTCCTTATGTCAGCACTTAAATTCTTTGAGGCACGAATGAGGCGTTAACTCCATCGCCGCAGCCGCACTGTTGTATATTATAGGAACACATTTTTGTTGAAGTAATTGAGTTTCATAATAGGCTAATTCTTGGAGAGGGGTAATTCAATGAGCCCAAAATGTGTGTCTGAATTACTGGGCTGCAAAGCAGCTGTACCCAAAACTAAACAAGGTCGAGCCAGTGGTGGCAGTTGAAGTAGATAAGCCTAAGTTTCAGACACAATACAAAAGAGACGAGCAAATTGCCACCGTACTTTACGGATTAAAAGCTGAAGAATATAGGGTAACTAGCTTGAGACCTCACAAAGCAGAAGCAACATTTCAACCCAGATCTTCAGGCAGCAATTTTCTTAGCTGCAAATGAATTAAAGTGGAAGAGTAATTATTTTAAGTGTTTGTGTTATGGCAGCCAAGATTCAGGTTAACTTTTTTGTATCCACTCTTCTACTCTTAAAAAATTATTCTTAATAATATTCCTCTATTCTTCTTGTTTGATTTGTTCTATTAAGCACTGAATTCACTTGAAAACAAGTTTAATTATTTTGCCCTTAAGTGGGTCAAATCTCATTCTGTAAAACTTCCCATTACATACACACACGTATCTATCATGTGCCCTACTTAAATGACTGCAGATGCAAGAAGCAGTACCCAACTTCATAGATATACACTGTAGGCATATAACCTAATGAGTATATATATCTGCAGGCATCTAATCTGAAGGCAGGCCACAAAAGCATACTAAAAACTAACAAATAGAGATATTCACGCTGCCTTTTACTAACATAGGAATTACACAGGACTCAAGTTGAACACATCATGTGATATAATCACATATCACATGAATAATATCATGTGATATATCAATATGTTGAGCTTGAACACTACTGTTAAGAACTTAAAAAATTAAAATTATAAATATTTTAAGTAATTTACTTTTCACCTTTAGGCTGGATCATTCCGCTTTGAGGCCTCTTCTACATGAGCTTTAGTTCTAAACTCAGAACACAACCTACCTGCAAAAGCTGGACAGGAATTCTGGTACACCAGTAACTTGAAAGCAATGTCTTCAGAACAGGAAAATATTCCAAACAATATTCAACTTCATTTTTCAAGAGAGATCTGTAGCTATATCCATGTAAATCACTTTTGTGCTCAGCCTTTCATACAAGCTTTTTTATAGACTCGAAATCCCTCTGTGCTAGATTTTATTATTTGCTCTTTGTTACATTAGCAGTGTTATGCCCTTGAAAATACCCATGGTGCTAGTTTCCAAATCTTTCTCATGACATCTATCTCAACAGGAGAAAACAACATTTTTCCTACAGCTTTTGAAAAGAACAGTATGGACACAGGAAGGCACACAGTGAGGCAGACAGCAGAGTCACACAGAAGAACAAGGGAGGGGAGAGGGAACATCAACCCCTGAAACGGGCTGTTCTGAGCGGGGACCTCACTCAACTACATGGTTCAAAGAAGTATGCAGAGCAAGTTGAAAACTTTGAATTGGTTTCATAAAAGTAACAAATACAGCATGCTGAGCTGGCCATGATGCGTCTCTCTACTACAGTTCAAAGCAAAGGGTAAGTTTTAGAGGGCCTAGGGGTGAGCAGCTATTAGAGAACAGGCACAAGCTCACAGACCTCCCTTAATAACAGTAATAAAAAGAACTTTTTAAGTCAAGTGATAAGTAAACAAAGATGTAAGATATTATGAATCCTGTGATTTCCATGGGAACATGAGGAAAGTTTAAAAACTTGCTATAAATTAGCAAAGTCACCATTAATTTTTTATTTAATATAGTTTTAATTTAATAGTTAGTCTGTAAAAAAGCCTGAAAACACCAACTACCAATCAAATGTCCCTTGTGGCACTCACTGTTCAATGGTAAAAACATTACAAATTTAAAAAAGCACAGATCCGCATAATTAAAAACCCCACCTTCTATAAACACAGCTACCTGTGTTGCTGCAAACTTTTCTTCCAGTTCCGCTACAACCTTTATGTCTTAGATTTAAATATCTTGGTTGATAACCATGGAAGTGACTGCCCAATTTCAGAAAAAATGCTTCAGACAGGCACTTAATCTCACCCTTACAAAGAAGTCTTAACGGGTTATACTTGACTGCCGTTGAGTTGATCATCCTCTTAGTACAACAAAAGCATAATTCGTAGCATGCCAGACCGAGACCGTGTCGCATTGCCTCTGTCTTCCCACTGAATGCATAACACTGAAATACAGGAGCAGCCTGAATCATCATTTTTACTGAAAGGTAGCATGAAGAAGTACAAGAGAGAGAGTCCGAGCAAGCTGCTTGCTTCATTCTTGCGCTAAGGAGAGTTGTCTGATGAACTTAAGGCTGCAAGAGTAACAGGCTAGCCCTTCAAGCCAGGATAAAAATCAACACACCTTACCCCACAACGCAACAAGCTAGCCAGCAACAAGCAGACTGGCTTGAGTATTGACCAAGTGAGGTACAAACTGGGAAAAAAGAGTTCAAGAGGGAGAGACTCAAGCCTACACTTGGAACATCAACAGTCACAGACTCCTTTCCTCAACTATAGTAACTGAAATGTTGGGGTTTCCTTCATTTTCTTTATAACTCCTTCCTCTTTACTTGACAATGCTGGTAGTTGCCTCCAAGCTGGCCAAGGAGGACAGCGCCTGTTGGGAACTGCCCCAGGCCTCTGCGATTACTGGAAACTCTCAGACTTCCTCTTTCTGAAAAAGAGGGCTTGTATTTAGGCAATGGTGTTTTATTTGGGCAGACTGTAAGACCAAAACGAACCATCAATGAACATATTTTAAAGGCCTCTGCTGCTCATGACTTGGTCTATGGTTCGCAAAAGCCCTGCTGAAAATTCACTCCAGGAGACTGCTTCCTTGTACCATGTTATCCCTAGAAGCTTAAGCTGAGCTACTAGCTTTACTCACCACCTCAAATTGAGGGCAGCTTCCTTGAGCTGTAGAAAGGAAAACATTAGGGAACAACTTGATCTAGTAAAGTTACCACTTAGAGCAAAGTCCAGCTAATTTAGTTAGAGCATGACTTCTTTTTTTTTGTAACCACCATGAATCTCTCTATAGTATTAAGTGATTTTGTGTTGGTGTAAATTGAGACACTTCATCCTAGACTCTTCAGAACCCATTCTGTATTGTGTTTCCAGTTAAATTCTTAGGTAACTTGGTAAATGTTATGCAGTATAAACCCTACAGGTTTTTAATCAAGAGAAAAAAAAACCAAATCATTCTTCAACATACAGGCTTTTACACAATATACCACTGAAATCTAGATAAGCGAGTTTCTCCTAGTTGGTGGGCTTCCCAATACAGATCACCAGTTAGCACAATTGACATAATTCTTTTTTTTTTTTTTTTAAATACACCTACAGATTAAGCAGGTTTGGTATATCTCATGCTTTCCACTGCACAATGACTACAGAATAAGAAACTGAAAGAAATCAGATCTTGTATTAGTTTTACTCCTTTTGGCATAATGTATATGATGCACGTACCATGCATGTACCATCATGGACAACAGTCCATGCAACACTAATATCCAAGGGATACTGCTGGAATCAAGGAATCAGTAGCCCTAATCTAAATAAAAGCATTAAGATGAAACTGAAAAAAACTAATTGTGTCAAATCATAGAATCACAGAATGTTTAAGGTTGGAAGGGACCTCAGGGGTCATCTAGTCCAACCCCCCTGCTCGTGCAGGGTCACCTAGAGCACACGGCACCGGGCTGCGTCCAAGCGGGTTTTAAAGATCTCCAAAGTAGGAGATTCTACCACCTCTCTGGGCAGCCTATTCCGGTGCCTACTGATGGAAAGTAACCATTAAGGAACTAAACTATTTATAAGGAAGATTTAATTTTTAGAATTAAGCTCCGTATTTTTATGTATGTAACAGCAAGTTGGTTTATTACAATAGCCACATCCCCAAACCACTTGGGATCAGTAACGTTCTTTAAGAAGCCATTCATGTTTTTCACGAGTCACTGATATAGGCTGGAAGTACAAAAACCAAACCAAAATAACTCACTCTCTGGCAGAATTGCCAAAAATGCCTCACGCTTAAATACAATCTGCAACTCAAAAGTCCAGACACTTATTTTAAATGGGACATGTGGCTATTTAACAGTCTAGAAGTGGCTTAAAAAGCAACAAACCGTATGTCAAAGGACATGAATCAGTAGAAGAGTAATTGTCTGTTAAGAGCAATAATGATTCAGACATTACATACATGACTTCTTTGATACAGATTAAACAGAATAGATACTATGAACACAAAATTGTACTTTCTATCGCTTAAAATTCGCTTAGACACTTGGTTATTATACTAACCAAGACAATATTGCCATGGTCTAGTCAAACCTTGATCATAAATCTTCATCTCTGGCAGAACTTAAAGTAGATCAGAGTTAATATGCATGTCCTATTTAGAGGACAGGCAGATTTTTCAAGGACGTCTCAAAATGAATCATCTTTAGATTCTTTTCTCCTTATTGTACCAATGAAAATATTTGAAATTTGAACATACTTCAGTTTCAAACATTATTAGGTGGTAACTAAATTGGGACAGTACTTAAAGCTATAAGTTACATGGACTAAGCTAATGGAACCTATACATATAGATTTTACACTGGGTATAATTAATTTCGTTTATATTCAACGAATATACCTTCTACTTTGCAAATGTGTTTCACCTCCACCTCAGAAACATATTTAAGTTTATAGATTAAAAAGGAGTAGCAATGCTGAAAACTGCAAGCTTGATTCCATGAAAAACAACTTGAGTTTAATTAGGTCCATCTCATTGATTCAGTCAAAAGATTAAACTGTACATCTTTAAGAGGTTCCTAAAGACATTAATGGAAAAAGAAATTGCCCGACCCTCTCAATTCTCTTAACTCACTCCCCATATTTTAACACTAAGAAGCATTACATAAATACGAAGATCATATTCAGGAAAAAAAGATATTTACATGCCTGCTTTCCAGCAACAAATGGCTTTAGAAGTGGTAAAAATGTTGTTCCCACTGTTACTTGTAAGCACAAACTGCAGTACAGGCTCCTGCATGCTGCAGGTCCTGCTCCTACCGCACTACTGCTGTTTCTCGGGTAACCTGGCTGGGCTCAGTGTCTTTGGAGACCTCGAGCCTACAGCTCGAGCAGCTGGAGAGCTAACGCGCTGCAGACCAGCTCCGACTCCCCGAGTAGCATTAACAAAAATCTCTAGGGCAACAACATCCTCTACTCTCACAGCCAATTATGTGGCGTTTAAGAACTTAACAAGGAAGAGGCAAGAAAACTTTGACACTTAATTTTAATTTCCCTTCCCTCTCTGACCCCCTCGAAAGAGGGGCTAAATGCTTTGGCTGCTCAGGTGCCCGGAGACTCTTCCTCACCGGGAGAGAAGGGTGAGTTGTAATGCAAGTCACTCGAGGGGAGCAATGAATGAACACCTATGTTAGATGCGCCTCCCCTCAGTTCATGCTTCTGAGCAATAGTACACGGAAGAATTCATTCATTAGCTCCAACAGCCTGGTCCTACATGTGGCAGTGGATTATTCAGTATGAGCCACAACTCTGACAAGGAAAACCCTGGAGTCGGAGATAACTCAAAATGCCATCTTCTCCAAGCACCAAGCCATACTAGCTGCTATGGTCAACAAGTTCATGCCATTTCCAAAAGTGAAGATGAAACCAACTGTTTGACTTCAAAGCAATGGCTCACAAAGGCCATGTTGGAGATGCAGCAACTTAACCAAACCTCTTCAGACTGATGAGAGTGAGCACAAGCATCATTTTAAGTACTGGAAATCAGTTAATGCAAAACCGTCCTAGGAAACCTCTTACCTCACTGCCAAAGTGTAAAATGAAAGGGTGGCAGATTCCTCCAAAGAGTCTTTCAGATAACCGGAGATGATGCCCACAAAACAGGGCTTCCAGAGACTGAGGCAAAGGAGAAGTGGATTGTTTCTCCCTGCACAAAGCCAGAGCTTTGTAAAACACTGCTGCATTCTTCAAGGCACTTGGCATATTTGGCAAACACTCTGGCTTTGCTTCCAAGGACATGCAAATGCGTATTAAAAACTAATAATTTATTTCAAATATATACACACACGTATATAGGTATGTACATATATGCATACATAGGAATATATGTGTATATATATATGCACACACTCATGCATATAGGCATGTATCCCCTGACGGTCAAGCTAGAGGTTGCATACAAGTTAGAAGAACAGATCTATTGGTAATTATTTAGCAGAGAGTTAGTTACTATGGTGATGTGTTTCCTATAAGTACAATAGTCAGGCACACAGCAACACATTTTAACAACATACTTTTATTTTTCAATTATGTTCAGATCTGTCCTCTTCTAATGAACTGCAGAACTATCTTTATCCTCCTCAAATGCTTTTAAAACAGACTAAAAAACTAAAAGGATTCAAATACACTTGACAGGTGGGAAGTGCAAAGCAGAAAGTAGCTAGCAAAGAAAGAGTCACCATGATTATTCTCATGCTTCACTATATTAAGCAAATCTGCTATTGAAAGAAATAACACAGATGTATTTATTTTGTTTTGATCTATGTTGACTTCATCAAACTAAGGTTAGTATGCTCTCTGCCTAAAGAGTCAGTGACTAAACGAGCACACAGTAAGTAGCCTGAAGGTTTTATTACAAATACTCCTTGTGACATGAACTTTAGGACAACACTGTTCTGAAGAGCAGCCCCATAAGCTGCAGTTTAATATCTGGGTGTGCACCCGAGGTAAATGCTGGACGAGATGAACGGCGGAAGTACTCGAAGGTGGCAGGTCTGAACCCTGGGGAGCTCGGAGGGCGGGGGACACGGGCACTACTGCGTGCAGAGCATCTCCAGGCTGCGCAGCAAGGACAGCGGTCAGCTCCAGGCAGCGACTGCCCAACTCAACCCTTGGACTCAGCAGCTCTGCAGCAGAGCTGCTTTTTTCAAGGGATGCAGGGGGAAACAGAGACCCACTGCCAGTTGTGCCTCTGAACATCTCCCATCCAACTAACAAAGGAGACAGGTCTTGGAGATTATGTTTTTTACCTCCCCAAATATCCCACCGCCAAGCCCTACTACTCACACATACACTATCACTTTCCAAAGTCCTCACCCTTTATTTTGGAGACCTGCTACGGTAGCGGTAGCGCTGCTGCTATGAGCCAGCAACGGCTACGGTGGCCCAGCAAACTGCAGCGACACTCACTGAAGCAAGTACAACCACGCAGTGCTTTTGCATTTCCACAATGAGTATTTTCTGAGGGGATTAGTCATCCTTTACATACACTTCTCAAAGCCATGAAAATAAAGGAAATGATTAGGAGTGTTGAATGCTGCTCATATAGATCATGGAGATACTGAACACTCTCCACTGCAATCACGATGGATGAAAATTCAGGACACACCAGCTCGTGGGATCCGACTGCAGTCTAATATTAGAATGGATTAAACTGGCTGCATCCATGCTCTGCTCTTACTCATCTCATTGAAAGACATTTGGCATGAAAAGCTACGTACGAGCTCAAGCATGCAAGCACTGCTCCAACAAACTGCCATATGGCTATTTTGTGATGATCTAAGCTTGGCAACAGAGCTGAACAGTTTCTCATGATTCACCTGATCTCCGGCACCTGAACAACAGAACTTTGTGTCTGAATCTGAAACAATTGCTTCAAATACTAACACAAATGAGATTTATCCTCTCCCGCTTTCCTCCACAATTCTGCTGAATTCCAAAGCAGTATGTAAAAAGGCATGGTCCCATTCCCACTGCTTTCAGTTATCCATTCATCCTCCTGGGAGACAAAGCAGTCCCCACACATTTTTCTAAAACAAAATTATTACTTACCTACCTGGTGCTAGTGACTGTTCATGAGCGCGCATGTTAATGCCCCTTTGCTTTGAGCTCGCTCTGCTACAAAAGTGAAAGACTGATCTACAGCCAGAGGGTAGTTAAGATGCCTTCCCTGGCTGTTCTGGGGGGCATTTCTTTGGCGAGGGCAGGCCCGAGAGTCCCTGCTGCGGCACTGCAAGTGTTTGCCATCGCTCAGAGTGACAGGAAAACCGGCAGAGCCACGTTCACCTCAGACAACTTCTACCTCCTATATATCACTACCCCCCCAGCATTTAAACACTGGTGACTCCCCACCTTCACCCCAATGACAAGTGGGCACCTTGAGCAGACACAACAGCCTTATCTTAGAGAAAGGCAGTAGCCACTGCAGAGGTAGGGGTTGCCTTTTCTCCTGTTCTCCCATCTAGCGTGGGCTGCAAGGCAGACCGGGTCAGTCCCTTTAACATGATATCCATACGACTCCTGCAGCCAGCCTTTACCCAGGCTGCTGAAAAGGCCACGGGCCTGGGCAGTCTGCCTTAGGTGACCCTGCTTGAGCAGAGAGGTTGGATTTCATTTCCAGAGATCCCTGCCAACCTCAGCTATTGTGCAATTCTGCAATTATTACCCATTTTGCCCCACTTGAGAGAAACCAAGAATTCCGCTGAAGCAGCTTAGCTCCTATTAGACTTGGCTTTTCCAGACAGTCTTAATACCACTGGTACTAGAACATTTGTATCATTTCTGTTCCCCTGGTACATGGAAGATTACACTTACTAGGACCCATTTTCCCATTACAGATGATCGTATCTTTTTCCAGATATTGACATAACTCAGCTCAAGAAAAGAAAAAAATTAAGTTAGAGCTACAAAGACACCCAGAGTAACAGAGGCCTTTCTCTTTCCCCAAACCAGCCATACTGCTGGGCATTAGACCTCCCGGAGGCAGCGGTTCGGTCAGACCAGCAGGGAGCCCAGGGGGCTGTGCTGGTAAGCGCAGGTGTCAGGCCTTTCTGGATGCGAGCACGGGAGGAGCAGAGAGCGCAGGAGCCGAGCGCAGCTCGGGCGGCAGCGCTGGGCGCCCAGCTCGGCCGCGGCCAGCGAGCAGAGCCAGCTTCGCTCAGCCGGCCAAACGCCTCCAGCACAGCCCAGAGACGCGCACAGGCTAGTTGGATATCAAGATGTAATCTTCCTTTTATCCTTTTACATAGCTGTTTTGCAACGAGTCACGCTTGATTTCTGCGGATACGCTGCAGCCAGCTCACTTGACCTTTCTACGCTTCGCATTTCCAATGAGCTTGATGGCAGACAGGTTACTGGCCACAGAAAACGCTGTCATGCCTTCCGAAACTCTACCCTCGCTGCACGCTGGCATTTTCTAAGCTACTTTTTTTGCTTATTAAATGCCTCTAATAACTCTGCAAAAGCATTTCCTAATCACCGGTTGTCATTCGTCATTCCCACAACACAAAACTGACACACTGCGTAAAACAGTCTTTTGCCTGTCTCAGAAATCTGAAAGAACTTTGCCGTGATGGGTTTGCCCAGGATTTATCCTTCCATTTGACCGAGTCAAACAGCATTATTGTAAAGGCTGTTTGTCCGTTGAAAGGTTATTTTTCAGAAGTTAAAAATCAAATCCTGTAATTCCAATCTAACCACATTGCATCGCTCCCATCAGCCTTGAAGGAAGTTCTACTCCGTCTAACACACACATGCATTCAAAAACAACCTTTTAAGGGTTGCACAGATATATTTTCTGGTTACAAAAAGGGAGAGGAAAAAGAACATTGCACTGCTCGCCAGCAGTGCCAAGCAGCTCTGAAGGCAGCGCTTGGTAGTGGCCCTTCCTCTGCCATGCCCGCACGCGGGCGCCTTGGGGGATTCTCTATCCGCATCGCTTCCACCTGAGCACTAATGAGCAGCATGAAGTAGCAAGGAGGAAGGCAGACCTACACAATGAAATTGGGGGGGATAGAGAGAAACATGGCAATGGTGGCAGGAAAAGTATGGCTAGCAGCAAAAGAGAAATGGGAAGAAAAACACGGAGAGGACACGACTGAGCAAATACATCCGCTCCAGCTCTGGTGAGAGAGAAGCCAGGCTGCAAAGGGTGACCTGAGCATTCCTGGAAATAGGAGACATGAAGACTTCAGCGATCGCTGCTTCTCTGCTGCTGCTACTCAAGCTTTACCACTTTTACTTAACCCGATTACTACATCCCACATAATGCAGAACTGTATGAGAGCAAGATCAGGTCTCATGGACTGGGACGGGAGGAAAGTTGTTCCAAGTTCATGCACGATTGTTATTTCAGCCTTCAGTTCATCCTTTATGCGCTTTATCTATGTTGCCAAGACACTGCAGGCTGTGAGGAAGATGGCTAGGAAGCTGCTCATCTGCTTCGTCTCAGACGAGCGCGGGAGCTGCCGGGCACGAGCAGAACTCCCGCTCCGCTCCCTGCCGCCGAGTCCCGCCGACACCAGCCGGGTTGTGCAGCACAACCACGTCCAGTTTCAAACAGCAGTACAGGCAACACAACACTTCTACACCTTGCTATATGCAAGACCAATAACATTCTTCAATGTCTTAAAGAGTCTTTTTCCAAGTGCAACCCTAATACCATACACTCATTTCTCTTCCTGCATTACATCTTAACGTTGATCTGAAAATCTGAACTAGGAATTTGTTTTTGTCACGATTTGTTGTCAAAAAACAATTATCAGCTAGGCAACCATAAGATTAAGCATCTGCGTAAGGGAAACTCAGCTCACCTCTTTTCACATTTTATCTCCTGCAAGGAAAATATCTTGAAAACAAAGCATCAAGTTAATACAGGTTAAGGCTTCAGTGACACCTGAAGCAAATCAACAGGTAGGAGCAACACAGGAGTGAACACTGGAGAACACTCTGGAGTGAGGCAAACAGCTTGTAAGGAAGTTCTGCTGCATACAATTAATACCTAGGTATTTTTATCACCTTGTGTTGTACTTGTATTTTTGTGTTACACTGCTAGCATAGAGAAGCTGCATTGTACGCGATGCGTAGCAACCACACACAAGTCACTATTGCTAGATCCATCCACTGGCCTAGGACACCCACATACACAGCTGACAAGTCACAAGCAGACATTGGCACTCCAGGCAGAGCGCCCCCCAAGCCAACTGCACCCATCTTCTGCTAGCCCAGCTTGGCCGTGCACCCTTCAAACACCAAGCACCCGCAGGAAGGGAGAGCAACCGCAAGGTCTCACAAGCAACCTCAGGGTTCCCACGTGGCCCAAGGGTGCCTGGCCCCAGGCTCGGTGCCGCCCTGCAGTGAGGGTGGACGCCACGAAGGCTGCGCACAGAGCAAGAGGCTGCCGTGCTTCCACCCTGCCTAACTACAGGAGCATCACGCGAGGGACATACCCTTTCTTGTCCCCAGACATTTATACAGACTGCAAAATCTCCTAGTGTGTGTGCACATGTGCAGGCAAGTCTGTTTTCTTGTCAAATCATTTTTTAAATTGTGCACTTGCTAAGCAAACCTGTGTAAACAATCAAGCACACAAGTGCCAGAAGAGGAAACACCACCCCTGTACCAAATGGAGGCAACTGGGATCCTGCCTAGAATAAGCCCAAACCTCCTCCTTTCATTTCTATTTTTATGCTGGGTGCTATGTGTAAGAAAAAGAATTAACAATCTGTCATCCTCGTGGTATGCCTTTCGGTGCCCAAAATCTGCATACAAAAGTGGAAGCAGCACCCTTGCCTGCTGAATGCCTCAACCCCAGAGTTTCCTTGTGCTTCCAAACACACAACACAGGAGCCTCCTCTTGGACATCCTTACTCAAGCTGGGGGAACTCACAAAAGCAGCATCGGGACTTCACAGGCACAGCAGTCTTCAGGTTCACCAGCACCAGCTGTGGGGAAAAGCAAAGTGCTAGGAAGGGCTGAGCAGCTTGCACCCAAGACTAGATCCACACAGAGGATCTAACCTGGAGGCCTGGCTGTCAGCTGCTGCCCGTGAAGCCCCCTGCAACCTTCTCTGCTTGCACAGGACTTGGTGCAAACTTCACGTGCAACGCAGAGGAGCACATGGCTAGGAAACCTGGCCAGGGTCAGCCCACACAACTCCCTGCCCCTGTTGCTTCACTTGATTTAAACAGCCTAGACCACACTGGCCTAGTGGGACCCAGCCCCATGTGAGTGATGCTTCCAGACCTACCAACTGACAGATACAGCAAAAGAGAAAATATTTGACAAGTATAAACACTGCTGGCTTGGGCTTTTGGGATCAAGGAACTCAAATACATGCATTTCAGCTGCTTATCAAGTCAGTCCCTCGTGTCCTTTATAGGCTGAAAGCACAAGCTGCCCTCATATACATACCCTCAAATTTCATGATTTTAAATAGTTGGTTGAGCTCGACTTGTGCTCCACTGGAAGTGTAATTTTTCAAAACCCTCGTGAAAATTTCCCTTCTTCCCACAAAACAGTTGAAATGGTTACATGGAAAACAGGTTCTCATGGACAAAGAAAAAAACCAGCCTTCCTTACCTTTTTCCCTTTTTATTGTTAACAAAATTACACGGTCTTAACATAACTCTATGCCACACATCTATATTTACTTGCTTTGTATTTCCAGAGATAATGTTATGCTCTCCGAGGTGCCTCTGGTTTAATGCAAGAGATTGGAGAACAGTATGAATTATCACTGCAGAGATTTCATGCTGGATTTGCAGCATTCCGTAGCAAACAGTAAGAGGGAAGAGCGCGCTGCTTCTCTGGCCACGCACAGTACTTCATCCTTCAGCCAATAAATAAGGAGTAATAGTATCTGTAATATGCTTACAGACACATCATCGGGCTTTGTGAAGATACATCTCATGACAAAGTACTTAAAGAGATGGAAAATGGTATTACCTGTGTTAAATTCAGAATTAGTGTCTTGTCCCAAAGTTAAAAGTTGTCAAGGGGTCTCCGAAATTACTACGGCATCTGCAAAAAGTACTCTTCAGAAATTACTTCTACAGCAGCTATAGAAAAGTTCAAATTATACCGCAGTTCTGTGTAGATACAAAATATTATTGGAAAGGAGGTTACACTTAATATTTTAGAAACCTATTTTTCCTCAGTTATAATATTTTTCTGAAAAAGAACTGAAAAGACATTTTTTCTCCTTTTCTTGTCTTATTCTCATCCCATTTGTTCTTTTCCTGTCCTGTGCCTGTTTTGAGGGATGAGGTACAGAAGATGACAAGAAGAATACATTCATAATGCTACAATACTTGTTGCAGCGTTCGCAGTATTTCATGTCTAGCGTAGATAAAGTTAATGCTCTCAGGCTCAAAATTTATTTTCAGGATAACTCAAACTTGCCTTGGAAATTCTCTGAGCCAGGAGTAAAAGAAAAACATACAATTCACCTCTAAATACCAGTTAAAAGGGACTGAGACTAAAAATATGAAAATAACAGAAGCAAAATTTAAGACCTAACTGCAGGAAGAGGCAGCACTGGGTAGAAGCCCTAAAGGCATCTTCTCTTTGTATTAATCTTTGAAGTGTACCTTTACCCACAGACTTTATTTCTGATGGTTTTGTACCTAACACTGCTTCCCCTTAACATTAGTAATACCAACAAGCAGGAGGTGGGGTCACTCCACTTTGATATGCTTTTTGCCTTAGGATGATAAAAATACTAGTTAGCTGGCCATCTTACTGCCCCATGCTTAACTTACAATGGATCACTATTTCATAAGGAATTTTCTTTATTGCAAAATATGAACACAGGTTTAGACTGTTGCCATTTCTGATAATTCAAAAATACTTTAGAGCTTCTTTAAACTGTTAAAACTCTGCTACTTAGTAATACAGGGACTGTGCAAATAGAATTGTTCAGGTAGACGGTATGTCAGGACCACCATCTCAAAGAGTCATGGCTTCTTTCTATCACTCCTTCAACATTTCAGCCACTTAAAAGGTAGTCAATCCACCTCTTGTGTTATGAGATAACTTCTTAAGTGAGGAAGCTCATCAGTCCTGCTTTCCTACAGATTTTTCAAAGTGTGCTCAGTTGACTTCCATGTGAAAAAACAAAGCCTAGCTACATAGCAGCTACTTATCACAGAACTGACACAGTACCACAAGGCTTCCAGTTTCGTTGGGTCCATCTTTCTCCTAATTACATTAAATTTAAGCTTTCAAAAACAGAAATAACCAAAGACAAATACACACGTCTTCCATTTAGTTTGTTTGGGCAATAAAAGCCCCCAGCAGCTTCAACTTTGTTAATGAAGTACAGGTTGTCAAGAGCAGGCAAGTCACAGAAATATATCGTGGCAGTGGAAAACACATAACACGACATCACGTGGAAAAAATACAAACAAAAATAAAATGTTTTTTCCATACTTTATACCTGTAGCATAAAATGCTGCATGGGGAAAAATAGGCAAAGAAGAACTGTGTTCTTGTTATTGAAGAGGTTTTTTTTTTTTTTTTTTTTTTTAAATACCAGGGCCTTTCCTGGCTGTTACGTAAGTGCTGTAAAAGCAAGATGTTCTTGGCAATCAGTGTAGCTCCGCTGTGCTTGCTACACTGGTTTCATTAACTATTACATCATGCTTAATTTCCATAATTGCCTTCAACTTCACTTTATAAGCTAGTCTAATTTAGTTTTTATGCATATTTCAATTTAATGCGGTGTGTTCTCCACTGTAAACCTTCATGGGCCACATATTCATCCTCCGCCACCTCATTTAGAGCTTTTCTTAAGAGCAAACCTAAAAGGACAACGACAACAGTGTCCACGAAGTGACCTTTCCCTTCAGCTCTGACAGCCGAAACTCTCACCCCGGCCCTCGTCACACCAATTCTGCCAGCAAAAGCTTCTCCTCTCGGGCACCTGAGGCACAAGGACATGTGCCTACAGTAGCCAGCTGCTAAAGACTATTTCCTGGAGATGATCCTTTCACAAATCTAAATCCCTCCAGTAATTCCCCTTTCTTCTTATAACAAAGCTCACATTTTTAGCCTTGACCTTCTTAGCCTCTCTATGAATTTTAAAGTACATTTTCTAACTTATACAGTTCAACATCATCGATAAAATATTCAGGAACGTTGGATCTGGCATCTGCTACTCTGTTCTTCTCCTCTCTAAAGGAGCATTCACAGCCCAGACACCCATTTCTGCAGTGACAAACCCTGCCTGTTTCACTAGCGCCTGCTCCGTGCTCCCGATTCACCTCTCCAAGAGCCCCTTCCACACAACAGCTGTACGGATGAGCTGGCAGAGGTCATTACTTCTTTTATGTCCTTCTCTTCCCGCCTGCTCCACTTTACTGGGCAAATTCACCATGTTTACTGATGTAATATACCCAGTTCTCATCTTTCTTCCCATCTTTACTTCTGCTCTATCCCACTTCCAAAGGTCTAAAATTAGAGTGGTATCTCCTGGGGCAGAGAGCATACTCTGTTATGTGAAGCCTGACAACTTTTGCAACACAGCTTTAACAGATACAATACCATATACAACACTATAATGGGTATATGTAAGTGCAAGCACGAGGCGACCGCAGCGCGCAGCCATTTGGGCTGATTGCCTCGCGAGCAGCAGCACGCTTCAGAGCGGAGCAGTGACCTAGAAAGGAGGCATTATTTGGATAGCTTTGTTATCCACTCTGCATTAGACCTTACTCACTTTAAAGACACAGATGCTGCCTGTGCTGGGAAGTGTTTACATCGCTAACGTGATTAAGCTGGGTAGTTACTCGGAACTACAGCCGCAGCGTGACGAGGCCTCCAGCTGCTCCTCGTGCCAAGGCACAGGGTACAGCCGCGCGCGGGCGACCGCCTGCCCGGAGCGCAGCCGAAGCGCTGGGGAGCATTTGCCAGGCACCCTCACATGGGTAACACTCACCACAGCAGCAACAAACATCTTGGGCTTCAGCAGGGTTCAGATTTTTATGATCCCTTGGATCTTTTGCAGTTTTACAACTGAAAAATTACTCATGCTTTATTGGCTGCTGCAGAGTCTCCCAACATAAAGAAACAGAAAGCCTGTAATGACTAAGAACAAAATTACATTATGTATCAACTTCCAGAAGGGAAAAAAAAAAGTCTTTATTCTTCGACTTAATGTGATCCAACCACAACAATTTAACATTCTTCACTAATCCCTTAAGACTATGATTTGTACATCATGCAACCCACGGCACTTCCCAAATCATTCTGATAATAAATAGGCCAGGAGTCACAGTTATCTATTAATATCATATTATAAGGCTCAGATTAGGGCAGGTCCTTGGCACAGTGGTCAGAGTCCCTCCCGGCCATCCGCCAATAAGCTGGGATATGGGGAGCAGCAAGGCCTGGGGGCTGCACAGGAATACGAGCGCTGCGGAGGAACCGGTCAGGTCCATGGGCAGAAGCCCAAACAGGTGGGAAAGGCCAGGTGGTTTAACCTGGTTGTCCCAAGGTCCAACATCTTTCAGAAAGAGGGAAACTTGCGCAGAGCTCTGGAGGCTGCTGCTTAGACCTTGGAGCAGTTCCTTCTCCTTATGATTCTCCAGCCAAACTGCCCCGGGGCTAAAACCCTCTGTAGTGCAAATACCACAGGCTGCACTTGCCTCAAGGGCACAGGCCCCAAAAGAGCACTGCAAATAAAAAGAATTAAATCACAACAAAAATTTAGTAGAAAAGTATCTTAGCTGGCACTAAGACAGTAGCCTTAAAGTCCTAAAGGGGTGCATCCTATCCCTTCTGCTCCAACACCAAAGCAGGGAGAGAGGAAGTAAAAGCCACTGAATCTGGTGACCAAAGATTCAAGTCACTTAGGGGTACCAGCATCTTTGCCTGGATGCAGCTGAGCAGGGGCAGCAAGCCTTCAGTGCAAGTCAAGTGGGTTCCCACTCAGCTTTCTCATCACTCACAGACTTCACTTGCTGTAGCTTCTGCACAGCAAGAGCTTCGGGTCCTAGATCTTGGCAGAGCAAGCTTTATTCAGCAGTATTTGTACATGGCTATCGGTACACCATCCTGTTCTTTATTTTCATAAAGATTTCAAGAAGTTAAAACCGCACAGTTTCAGCCTACAAAACCAATGTTTAGAACTATGTAGTACAGTGTTCAAACCTATTTCCTACAGGGAAACCTAATACAATATTTCTCACCTACAATAACAAGAGACAGGGCCTACAGGGTTTGCAACTTAGAATTATCACCCAGTATTTATAACTATGGATAACTACAGGAGGTTTTCCATAATGCGCCTTGTATCATTGAATGACCTTTGAAGAAAAAAAAACCACAAGTACAACTCTTTCCCAGTTATCACACAAGACCCAAATGCACCACATGGATTAATTAATGTTTATAAACTATTCCCTGTTCTTTGCTTTGCATTTGAATTGCACACACCTCCACAAAACCCCATACAATAAAAAGTTAAAGTTACCCAGCACAGGTTGCCTAAGCAGGACTGATTCAGCCTCTTTGTGTTTGCATTATTGCACGATCTTTAATTATATGATCACACTTCTTTCTCCATAAGCCTCCCTATGCCATCCATGCAAAGCAGAACTTGCTTAATGGGGAGACTGAATAATAAAGAAACATAGCATCTGTGTCTACCACTTATTTTCCCTCACCATTTTAATTTGGAACGTGAACCACAAGAGGCCAGTAAGAAATGAACACTTAAGCTTCCAAGCGCTATTAAAACCCCCTATTACCCACTGCACCCATTCTAGGCAGGGGAAGGTAAAGTATCTAGAACAAAAATATTGATTACTCAACTCAACTATCAATAAAATTAGCCCTAGCCTGTGTTCTCAAAATGAGCTGTTACATAATCTAGCTCAGCTCCCTACAGTATTCTTGACACCTGTTAATGCTCAGAAGTTTTACAAATCAAATACTAAGATATTATGATCATGTAAGATGAGTTGGTGAGCTACAGAAGTTTGGTGGGCAATTTGCCTAGCATCACATTGAAACTGTAGGAGAAACACCAGAGAGGCGTTAGGCTTGCTCTGCTTCTTCATGATCAAACTTTTTCAACAAAAATTTTAGAAACAGAGATATTCTTCAACTTATTAGGGAGCCCCCAAGGTTCCATCCTGCTCAACAGATGAGCAGCAGAGGGTGGGAAACTGCTCCCTGCTCCTCTCCCCAGGTTTGCAGCCAAAGTCTCCACTTAATCCTCACATTTAATAGAGCAAAACTCAGTTGTGCTCTCATAACCAGAAAATCAGCTCTGGCTGTAATAATCTGCTTGCCTCGCCTGGGTATAATACACATGACCCCTTCCCCACAATCCTCCCCTGGGAGCCCAGCCGCAGCTCTCATCCCCCAAGCCGCGCCAGCCCAGCCATCCGAGCTTTGCTCTCCTCCGACGCATGTGTGTGAAACTAGGCAAGTCTTCAGATCACACGCAGGGAAGCCCGTTTCCTGGCTCCACAGCTGCCACTACCTCTCCATCAGTCCCGGTAGGACTGAGCACTTTTCAGAAGAGCAACAAAAAACAGTCCTCAATCTCAGGTTTTGTCAGAGTGACAGGGCAACCCATGCCTCCATAGCCAATATGCACTTTGCCATGAATACACTGAGTCCAGCCACTCCCTGTTTGCTGCATATCCGAGTAACCCACCTCATTTGATGTCACAGCACGGCCACCAAGAGCGGCTCCTTCCTCGGCACCCTCAGCTCCTGCCCTGCTCAGCGGCTCCCGACACGCAGACCAGGCTCTTTTTGATGAGCAGTCCCAATCTCCCTACACCACATTCCTCACAGAAGGAGATAAAGATACACAGGCAGAAGCCAATTACTTCAGATCAAAAAGGAGATTAACAGAAGCACAAATGCCACTTAGATGCTAGAAGTAGGTGAGAACTGGGCACCTAATTCCCATTTGGCATTTGGAAAGTCTCCCTGTCAGAGCTCAATCATCTGTCAGGGATTCTGAGAAAAATCTGTACTCTGCCGCTGGCAGTCCCCTTACAGAAACCACATTTTCAACTAGAAAGAAAAAAAAGAACATTCCAGCAAGCGTTCTTAGAAAACAGTTTTAAGACTCCTTGCACAGATTATAAACTACAAATCATTGACACTCACAAGTACATGGCTTATGACACTTTCTTCAAAATGAGCACACACTTTTTAGCCAAGAGGAACTGGGACTGAACACATAATTCCACTTTCACTGTTTTTTACTTTATGTTGTTCCTGATATTTAAAACAGTTATTTAGGCAAGTCTTAAGAATTTTGTGATTGCTTACAAGTCACTTGCAGGCATTCATTCAGATGTGCTTAATTACTATAAAGACAATGTTAAGAGATTACACTGCATTGTACTGTAGCCTTTGAGGGTGGTTAGCAGGATACAAACTTTTCCCCTTTGGGGAATTAAAACTGAGCTGTTCCTGTGTCCACACTCAAACATCTCTGCTTCCTGGCCTGTGCAAGCGAGCATCACCCGGCAAAGCGGCAGGTGCTGTAAGGGGATTCTCCCTTTCCAAGGGGGAAGCTGCCACCAAGGGCACTGCCCACAGAGGAGGCACCCTGCAATCAACACCCTTTCAGCCTGCACCACTTCTCTGACACACAAAAGCCCCCGTCTTTAGTGTTCTCAACTTGGCACTGCATGTTTTTAGCAAAGCTAGCACTCCAGTACAGTTTCACATAGCATTTCTTTTCTTAGTTTGCTAAACTTCAGGTTTCTTCTTATTCCAGAAAAATCCCATTAGCGGCATCACACATGGATTATTCAAAATGCTCATGTGAGCTTCTATTCAGTTTAACCCCACTGCTTCTCCCCACGCCACATCTCAGGTCAGCAGCTGCTTGGCTCCAACAGAAGAGCCAAGGAAGCCACAGGAACGGGCCGGGGTCAGGAAGCCCTGCCCAAGAGCAGTCTTGGGGATGCCGCCACATGAAGGGCGACCCTTCCAAAGCAACTGAGAGCCAAGCACCACCGCACCCTCTTCTCAAAAAGCCAGCAGCAAGGCATTCTTCTCGTCTGCATAAGCTCCTGACTTGCCAAAACTGACCTCTGCTTTTAAACCATGTGCTCCCCTTCCAAATCCCATTTTCATTAAATTGAAATGCTGCTCAAAAACTTCAAAATTTGCATTCGGTAGACACAGCACATTGTCAAGTTGTACACAATTAACCCGAAGCTAGAATCAACGACAGAAAGGCAATTAAAGCAAACTAGCGTAAAAAGCAAATCTTTTTGGCAGGTCTTTCATGAACACTCTTTGGAACACACACCAACTTGCCACAGGTCTATTCAAGACAGGCCCTAGCCAGACCATGCCATTCCCTGTCATTCTAGAAGCTTCCTAGAGAAACATCTACCTTTTCAGACCCAATATTGCATGGATTTATTTTGTTGCTCTTTTTTGTTTTACACATGTGCTCACTGGCACCCATCATCACTAGAACTGGATGAGACTGTACTCTTCCTGCCTTCAGCTGCTGGAATAGAAGTGGACACGACCAGAGAACACCACCTCCCTGGGGCTGGGGTCGCTTCTGGGCAATGCAGGGGGTGAGCGTGGAACCAAGTGCTCAGGCCCTTTCCCAAGGGGGAGCCTGATGTGCACGGAAAAGCACCTCGGTTCCTCAGCACAACTTCTTACAAAGCATCGAGACACCATTAGGTCCCTTCCAGTACTACAGTGGGCTTTTGGAATAATTTAAGAGCATGAGAATTTACTGGAGGGGAAGCTCATGTCATGATGCATTTCATGGGAAAAAAGCCTCTCCTCCCGGGCTCCCAAAGCACCCAGATACGTTCTCGCTCAGTCACAGTCCTACAGCAGCTCCGTGCCTGCAGCCAAATGCAGATTCTTTTCACCGAACAAACGCAGGTGGCCTCTCCCCAGGCAATGGTATTGCCCCAACCCACACTTACAACTTGAGTTAGCTGAGGCACAAACCTGCTCTTGGGTGTTAAACAGCACGACAGAGGGAGAAAACGCAAGATGATGCCGTGACTTCTGCTTGCCCTACGTGAGCTCTCCCCTTCTGGTGTTTTGTTTAAGAGCCAAGCAAGCTCCGTGCTGCAGTTGCTCGCATTTCAGCTCTAATTCATTCGTTCCTTTTGCACAGTCTAATTTCCTTGCATAGTGTCACAGTCACACTTTGCCTTGCTTCTTTAACTTGAGCTAAGAGTTTTCTCAGGGGAAGCAACAGTCCCCGGTGCATCCTGCAAACACGCTTTGGTTGAAGGTGAAATAAAAGCTGCATCTGAAGTGAATTGGATCATTGTGGCACTCGGAGGGCAGCGAGCAGGAAGAGAACCAAAACCTGTTGCTTTGTAAGAGCAGCCCAGTTACAGTGCTCCACATGCCTCCGGGTACATAACAAACTGAGCACGATGCACGGCATCTCTATGGCAACCAAGCTGCTTTTTTTCTTTTTTACCGACAAGAAAGACTCATTTTAAAATACAGATGCTGAAAAAGCAGTTCTGCAGGCTTCTTTTGGCAGTGCAGCCAGAAATAATAAAAAAAAGCTTTACTTTGCCTTATTAAAGCAAGAACTCAGTAGCAAAGCATCATCACAACACCGCACGGCCCCTAAGAAACACCCTCACAATCCAGCATGCAGAAGCCCTGCCAATCTGAGCACCTAACCTTACATCATCTCTTACAAGAGAGTCCCAAAGGACTCGGATAAGGCAGGATATCCGCCAGAGCTTCAGCTAATTGTGCCGCTTTCATAAACAATCCAAAGGGTCACACCTCAAAGAAAGAGCAGTATGAGAATAAAAGCCAGTAATTAACAGGACAAAAAGCTAGTTCCTTCTCCCTAACCTTTAGTTATGTAATCCTGGGCTCTCTCCCCTCTATCAGCTGTTACCTCCCAAGACTCAAAAAAGAAAGTGATGCACCCTTCGTCTGCCCAGCACCCCTGCAAGTCCAGGAATCTTCCAAACAAATATAGGAAAACTGTTCAAGCCTTTTTAAGTGAACAATGATCTAAGTGCTACCCTGCAATATCTCATCAACCCATCAACACTTCTCAGGAACAGAAAAGATTTGCACAGCACAGAGCAAAAGAGTCAGCTTCACTCCCACCTCTTTTGGCTTCACCTGAATCCCAGAGTTTCAATTTTTACTTATATTTTCTCCACTTACACGTGATGATCAAGCCCACCACTCTGCTGCGGTAGAAGCAACCCCAAGAAAGCTCCCAAATTCCTTATGCAGCATCTCATCAAATTATTCAGCAGCTACACTGCCCTTATTGCTTGTTGCTATGGGAAAACAAGTAGACACTTAGTTAAGCTAAGCCAGAAACATTTCCCTTATAATCCTTGTTCAAATCTCAAACTAAACATGTATTTTTGAAGGGGTTGGATGAACCTATTTCTTCAACATACCATGCTAGAACTACTTCATTTGAGCAGAAACTGATCTTGGAGAAAAAAATGCTTTCCCAAGACACTGCTTACCAATGGCAGCAAGAAGGATGGAGAATTTTGTTTGCCCCTGCAATACCTGCATTTTCATCTCCAATTAATCTGACCTAAAGATTTTAAAGCTTAGCTCCTCACATCACTTAAGTATGACATAACCCTTTCCTGTCAGGGTTACAGCCTGACTTTGGGCTGCACTAGAACAGAAGTGCCAGGGTTCTTGCAAGCAGCAAGAACTCGACGATTTCTGTGGACCTTGCAGCATTTCAAAAAGCCTTGAAAAATAATTATTGTAATTGCAGCTCTTGGGTGGGATCTGCAGCAATTTTCACAAAGGTTTATCATGCCAACCAAATGCTGAGATGCAGCATTTATATTTCATTTTCTTTTCAAACACTTTTAAGTAGCAATTCCCAAACCAAAGGATTCAACCTTTTCCAAAACTGAGGGCGATTCACATGGACCTCTGGAGCTAGATGGGGTTAAATTACTCCCCAGTCAAACCCAAGGGCCACTGGTTTAGTGTGCACAGCGAGCAGGTGGGAGGTAGGCTTTGCTTTTGGTTTTTAATTTCACAGAGGGGTCTTTTTTTTAACCTTTAGCCTTCCCCAGTCTCTCCTGTCTCCCCTCCCAGAGGGGCAGCTGAGGATAGTAACTGTACTTCAAGTCTCTATGTGAGCTACAAAGGTGTAGAGAACGCGAGAGGCTGTGCTTAAGAGAGATAGCTGGCCTGTATTTTAAGATGCACACGTTCAGCATAAGGTTATTTGAGCAGGGCCTGCATCCTCCAGAAGCAAAGAGGAAACCCCCTTCTCCACTAACCTCTGAGGGGAGGATTCAGCTCTATGGTTGGTACCTTAGCACTAACCACCATTTATGCTGCTGGCTGGCATCATCTCACTGTATTTTTGAGAATCTTAATTATAGCAGCCACTAACTAAGCATTTCTTTTTATACTTGGATTATAAGTCTATAATGAAAGGGGCAGAACCCACACTACTGCAGCACAAGGAACAACAATGATAGACCAGCAAATTAACACATGTAAACACAGACTATCTGCCAAGAGCTCTCAACCTCTCAAATTATTGAGTTGAAATTACAATAACACAACAGATGAGGCAGGAAGGAAGCCATTTTAATAATTACCAAATTATGAGAAAAGACTTCAAATCTGTGTCTTTTTTTTTTTTTTTTTTTAAAGTGCTGCAGACACGTAAGCAAAACCATTAGTTGCCATGGCCAAATAAAAGGGATGCGTATTCATAACTGCAGGCAGTGTTTAAGCAGGTTTCTTCCATGGACTATTTTGTGTAAGACTTAATAAAAACTAATTGAACCACTCTATATGAATGATGGCAAAATTAACATGCCTATTAAGAAAATATTTGCTAGTCCTTTGATCCAACACAGAAGAGCATTATGCATTTTCAAAATTTTCATGCATTTTATCTTGTAATTGTGCTGTAAAGCTTGTTTACATAGAGAATATTGCTTGTGGTGGCATACAAATCAGACACGGAAAGAAAATGCTTTCTAGTTAGCTACCCCACCAGCCGTTCCTCAGTACAAGCGACTAGGAGAGGGAGATCATCCCATCTGCACTGTGATTTAGGCACACGATGCCGCAGGTGCTGCCTGGGCTTCCCGGGGCAGTGTGGCCGTGCTCCGGGCAGCCCAAGCACTGGGTTTCACCTGCTGGCTCCACTGTGAGGGCTGCATGTGCACATGCCTGTCGAGTCTGACTGTCTACAGAGAAGACAAATTTACCTGTTCCCAGAAAGAGTCTCTATAGCCTAAGTTCCTCCAACACAGGAAGCCCAACCACAGTTTCGGGCAGAAGTTACATGGGAGAAGGCACACTGAGACTCACCAGACAGGAGCAGGCCATGTGCAAGGAAAAGCCCTTCCCAGGGCATGCTGCGGTTGCAACTACCCAGCAGGAGCTCCATCAGGGAGGCTACCAACTGCAATCACGGCTTGGCAAGCAAAGAGCCCTGCTACTGTTCAGCCCATGAGGCCGGGCAGGTCAACCCTGCTGCTTGTTACTACACAGCTCTACATTATACACCACAAACACCTGCATAAAGGAAATAGTAAGCAATATTGTTTGGTAGCAGATAGGACTACTACTCATTTATTCTCCATTCAAATTAGGACTTTGAAAAATATAGCTAGTTTATACTGCTGGTTCTAGGGTTTCCCTTAGTTCTGTTGGTCACAAACACTACAGGCAAAGTCCATTAACTAGAACAAACCACCTAACCAAATCTGCAGAGCTCATGAGCCCTATATAAATCACACTTAGCAAAGCACATGTCAGCCAAGCCTCACTACCCTATTTGCAAACAGGTTTGTGGGTTTTCGTGTCATTTGGCTCCTGGTGGCATTAGGCCACAGCTTAACTGCTCCAATGACAGGGGAGAAGTGAAAGATGGAGAATAGGTAAAGAGGAAATATTTAATCCTTCCTCTCTACTCCGCCTCCATGTTCCCAGGTAGGAACAGCCACAGAAGAGTGTAAAACCCTTCTGCTAGAAAGCTCTTCCCTTTGGGATACCACAACCACAGTACAACAGGGTACAATAAGCATGTAAAACCACAGCTCCCCTGCACTGTGGGCGCTCTCTCTCTCTCTCTCTCTCCCCCTCCATCTCGACTTGGGCCCATTGTAGACAAGTTGTAGGTCTATGTAAAATGCATGGGGATGAAGCAAAAGACTGAATTGTTGCATTTTGCAACTGCATTTTTATGTCAAAAAACAATAACTCCACACCAAGAGTGTTTTTTTTAAAGCAGTATTATAAAAAAAGTTTTTATAGGAGTCTTACAGAAATAAAGATACACCTAGGAAGCAGCTTATATGTATTGGAAAATAGGCCATTTATCAGACTACATTTCCCAAATAAGAAAACTCTTTCAAGCCACTAAGCAGACTGCAACTTGAGAGAATAACTGGTAGTCCTAAACCAGCTGCACAGCTGGAGCAGCACAAATCCTCTATTTTAAATTGGACTTATCCCCTGGCTCGTCAGGGAGTAATTCCAATTTTATAATGCCACTGCCCAAGCAACACACTGGTTGGAAACCTAGTGTCACAAGAGGCAAATTCTCTTTCTCAAGTATTATTATGAGAGGAACATACTGGTCTCTAACTGAGCCCTTCAAAAGCAGGAGCCCAGCTCCAGAAAAGGAAACTAAAAGCTATATTGACATGAACTCAGTTACTAAATATTCAGTAAAAGGACCATTGTAGCTACTTTAAGGAGGCAGAGAAGTAGATCAGAGAAAGTTCAAGCGAGTGCAGCTACACTGATCCTGCCCACCTCTGTTTGAAGGGGAGCACTTCATGGCTAGGGAACCAACTCTACAAGAGGCTCATTAAACCCAGGGGTATCTGGGGAGTAAGGTGTGGTGGGCAGATGTAGCAGGTGTCTATTTTTCTTGAGAAGGAAGACCTTACAAGGCCTGGTGCTTTCACATTATAAGCTAAAGAGGAGCCTGAATAAGAGCCACCATCTCTTTCCATTTTCTTTTAGCAAAGGAGCAGAAAACAGGCCTTCTTCATTACCAAGAAATAAGTGCTCCATTTGCTCCTTTTCCATAAAGAAGAAAAAAAAAAAACGATTTTAAGATCACAATAAGCTACAGCTTCACCACCAGTTATGATCTCATGCAGGGCAGATTATGTCTTTGTAGGGGATATAAGCACTTAAAAGTATTTGCAAAACTTATGGGGGGGCCATAAAAGTGAAGAAAGGTGGAAGGGGAGGGGAAGCTTCAACAAGGAAATCAGTTGAAAACACCTGAAATATTTTCAAGTATTTAAGTAGCAGGCTCATTCCCTACCCAACACTGAAAACGTGTCCAAGAAGTGCAGGACGTGCCTGAGGGTTCATGAACATAAACAAGAATGCTGGTATATGCTCTGTCTTGGACTCCTTAAAGGCACCATTTGTGATGAGCACACGTACGTCTGTGCTGAGAGTTAATCCAGCTGAAAGAGGCTGCATCAGCACATCAGGGAGACCAGGTGTACGTGCGTGCGCTCAACACACAAGCGAGGCCCAGTTTCCATGCTGGATGTGCTAGAGGAAGGAAGCGCGCCATGTCAGCTATGTCCCGAATGATAAGCAGCCTGCCTGCTCACGCCCTCCGCGGGGGCTGCTGAATGAAACTAAGTTAATTTGGCATGTGGACTTAATTCATGACCTCTTTTTCTTGCCTGGGAAAGTCTTCATTACAGTGCATCCACAGGGCGCGAGAACGGCATGCAGATTCAAATATGTTTCGTTCTTCCCCAGGAAAATTCCCCAGAGGGCGCGTGGCACTGGAATGAACAGAGCAACGCGCCATCTGGAAGCTCACTGCGCCATCGCTGCAAATAATTAGAGCTCAGAGTTGCCATGGGACCTCCTCCTCCCCGCCTTTTCCTCCCAAGGGGGCTACACAGCTCTGTTCCGTCCAACTAATTCAGCGAGACACGCAAGGAGCTCGTGCACGAACGCAAGGAGCAAGGCCGCGAGAGGCAACGGCAGCCCCAGGCACGGCAGGGCCACCAGGCGCCCTCCGCTCTGCCCAGCCTTGGGGAGCCTCACAACCCGCCGGAGGCCTCTGCCCTCCCGCCCCTCAGCCTGCACCGGCTCCCAGGCGCCAGGCCAGGCCACGGGCATGTTTTAGGGGACAAGGAGGATGTGGTAACAATCTCACACTGTACCGTGCTGCTGAGGAGCTCCACACCAGAGTACTTGCATTTAAGCATTCCTCCTCCGGCCCTGTTAAAGGAATAAGCGGTGGAGGGAGAGGAGGGAATCACAGTGACGCAGCATGTGAGGCCTCTGTGATTTAACACAGCCCCAAGGGAATGGGACATGCTGGTGGGGACGCTCACACACATATACACATACACAGAGTGGAGTAGCCTGCTCCATTCACAGCTCCTCAATGATGACGCCTGTAATTGTTATGCAATTGTTCCATTTAGCTTGTGACCCAGTGACGAACTAGGATGATGTGAATGAACGTCGCGCTGTCCATTCCCTTTTCCGCAATTCTTCTGGGATTATCAAGTACAGCTTGGCAGGAGTTCAAAACAGTGGAGCTGTCGGTTCAGTCCTGCTTTCTCAAAACTTACGAATCCTACTCCACAATGAGGCAGAGGGAGAGAAGTGACAGGTCAAGAGAGCTAGATGAGAACCCGCTCTTACAGAAAGCAAAACAGCTTCACCAAATCCTACCCTCAAAGCTAAGACTCGAAATGCCCAGAAAAATCACTTTGCCACCATTATACGTGGAAAAATGCGCAAACTACATTTCTAATACGCATGACTCCACAGTTAATTAAAACTAAATAAGGTAATTATTGTGCATTAAACAGCAATTTAAAGCATACTGATGCTGAATGGCTAACAATAAATAAGCACAGGTTCCTCTGTACATTAGCTTACGTCTCAGCTCTAATAGGCTTGCCAGCGGAGATCTGGGTGTTTAAGTTCAGGAGGTTTTAAACAAACTATGATTCTTTTTCAACAAAATTTTTCTTGCAAGATTTGATGCAGGCCTCATCATTCCTTTGGCTAGTCACCTCCTTTCCCACTGAGAGCAACTACACCCTGCATGAGGCGAGTGTTCTTGCTGCTTTTGCTGGGCTGCTCAGGAGCACACAGCCGCTCCCCAACAGCTTCACCACATCCAACCAAGCTCCTGTCCAGGAAAGAACAGCTCCTTATGCTAAGGATCAGAATCCTGGAGAACAAAGTCCTCATTTTCAAAGCTGCACTTCTATTATAAAGTGAGCAGAACTATATTAAAAAAAAAGGATATAAAAAAAAAGCAGCTTTCTTGTGAAAGACAAGCACTCACCACAACTGGGTAAGGAGAACAGCCATTAATTCCTAACACTACTTATCTCATTCCTTCCAGAACAAATTTAGAAATGGTCTGGCTTCAGAGGGAAAGCAATCAAAGCAGCTGGAGCAACTTTACATTTTTAATACACCAACAGGAGCAAACTGCAATTTGGAGGCGGAGGAGAAGAGGGAGTGGGGGGAAATCCACATTCTATGCAAAATAATACTAGAGATGATATTTGGCATCTGTCATTCACTCACAAGAATGAAATGCAAGAGTAGGAAAGCAGTGAAGAAACGGAAAAAGGTAGTTTAAGAAGAAAATGACATTGATACTCTCCAACGGACCCAGTTTCAACAGTGGCATTTTAATGCAGCTTTACCTTATTACCTAACTTTTATGCAGCACTTTCAAACATCTCACAGTAGTTTAGAGCAGCGTTAACATCCCTTCTCCAAAGGGCAAGGAGCTGAGGAAAGCCACAGCACACTGGGCATGCCCTGCAGAGTCAGAGAAGCAGAAAAAACAACAGAAGTGCCGATTCCACGTGTAGTATTGGAGCTGCTAAACCACCCTAACCACCTCTGCCTGCTGTAAAATTAACTCTGCTCAACAGTTTTTATGAATGCATAGCTGTAACAGAAGAAAAATACACAAACCAAGTTTTATAGGAGAACAAAGGCAACTGAAATCTTTTCTAACCCCTCAAGACAACGATGAAGCACTCTTCCACGGCAAAGCATGCAAAGCCAAGCAAAACTGTATTTGAAAACACCCAACCTCTTTTCCACATCATATTAGTCTTTAAAATGAATAGCTTTTCTACCTCACATTTCACAAAAGCCTTTCACCTGGCAGCACGCTGCTTATTTTAGAAGTACAAAACCCACCTGTGCCCCATACAGCCAAGTTGGCAGCACACACTTCCTAAACAAAATGCAAAAGCCCAAAGCGTATTCTCCAGAGCGTAAGCTACCCAGTCGTACAGCACTTGCCCTAATTCAGAGAGGGGGCTTTCAATCTGATTTCCACATGAGAAGAGGAGACCACATTTTCCAGATACTTGCCTTCTTGCCCCTCAGCCTTCCCTTTCCTCCTCCTCCTCCACAAGGGAGGAATCACTCCTTCCCAGCCAAAAAAAGAGAATATCAGAGAACAGATTTAGCAACAGGTCTACAGATACATCAGAATCCGAGAGTTTCACAAAAATGTCTTTATATTACACAAAAATACTCACAAATAATTGAGGAAAATTTAGCCTCCAATACGGAAATGCAAGACTTCATGGGCCATGGGGGGGCTGGCTGGGAGCTGCCCCACCTTTGGGGCACAGCAGGCGCTTCTGTGGGTCCTGCAGTTACTGCATTGGCTGCAGCAGCTTTATGTTCTGCATTTGTCACTACTTACAGAAACCAGTTGCCCAGCATGTGCCTTTTATACTGTAAGTGTGCTGAAATAACTGTATGCATTTTCCTCAAAAAAAGTGTCTGGTTCTTTCATCTTCAAGAAGAAATTTTAATCATGAAGCACAACCCCATTGCTTTCCCCAATATCTATGTGAAAGCCAGTGGTAGGCAATGCTGTATGAAAAGTCAACATGAAGAGCAAAACACACATCTTCATCCCATTCTATCACGTTGTTGCATAGACTGCTATATATCCCCATTGCTATAGACTGAAATGCATCACCCAAGAGGTGAAGCCACACACGACACCCCAAGCACCTTCAGCAGCTCAGCATGAGACTCCACCATTACAGATGCACTTAAAATGGCCATTACTCCTATGGCATAAAAATCATAACCAGAAATAGTTTGGCCATCCATGCACAGCCCAGTAGCACTTCCAGCTCCCAAGGCCAAGCACGTATGCAAGCTGCTCCTGCTTTGGGATAACCCTGAAAACAAGCCACAGCTCCTGTTTTTCACAAGGTCAGAAAGAAGCACAGTAAGCTCTAATAGATTGCACGGCGGGGGAAGCGAGACCCATGGTCATATTTTTGATCTACTTTAAAGATCTAGTTAGTGAACATTACAGTACAGCTGCATTTGTAAAACATTAACTGACTAGTTGCACTCTCCTCTCAGATTAATTCATATTAGTTAGCCAAGAAGATCCTTCGGAGTATTCAGTAATTGTGGAATTTCCTCCAGTGAACTTGGGATGAACTCTAAGATCACCAGTAGTTCCAATTACTGGTGCAGTGCAAAAGAAGAACGTTCAAAGAGGAGGTCAGAGGTCTCCTATTAAAACATAAGAGGAATTCTTAAAATATTTTAAATATTGATTGTTTCATGATCAATCTCTGAGATCCCTCTGCATGAATCATTAGGTCTCCTTCTAAAATCCTTTACCTTTATCTACTAGACAGTGTTTCTAATGATTAAAGTCACTGAACCTCTGATTCTGCTTTCTGCGCAAGAACTTCACGCTGACTTCGCTTTAACAAAAACCTCCCGAAATATCAGAGAGTCTCTACCAGGCAAGAGGCAACTCTGAAACTGCAGAATGAATACTGAGCATTATTCTGTGCCAGGAAGTTTGAGGAATGTGAGAAGGAAGTGACAAATTAAAATGGCTTACTGAAGAAGAAAAGTTCTCTCTGAAATATTTTAATTTATTATACAGTAAACATGAAGTAATAGTGGTGAGCACAGAATTCAGGGAGAGGTGCTTTGTAACAAGATTTCATTTGTATGAAAATACTTAAAAAATAGCAGAAAACTCAACAGATAATGATAATTTTAAAAAGTGGCTTGCCTTATGCTTAAGAACACTATAGGAGAAACTTCAACACAGACTTATCCTATTTACGGGCAGTGCTAACCAAGCTGTGACTGGCAGGACGCTCGCTCGGCGGCAATGCGTGGCAAGGACGCCCGCGGCACACGGGTCGCTCCGCGGCGCACGCTGCAAGCGCAGGCTCCGGGGCCAAGCTCCATTCCAAGCCTTTCCTCCAAATACACCTCACAGGGAAGGCAAGGACTGCTTTGAAGGAAGGTACCAGAGTTATGGTGATGAAATATCTTCCTTACCAACCTCACCGCAAGTCTTGGTTTTAAGCAGGGAGGGGGAAAGAGCTTCTGAAAGCTAAATGGTTTCCTGTTCCTTTTGGGTATTCTTTCCAGAACAGAAACTTTTATAGCTTTATACAGAACAGCGAGACACACTGCAATCACTCCTTTGGTAGAAACAAAAGTACATAAGATTAATTGGCCACCTTCAGGCACCGAAAGGGAAGAGCATTTGAAATAAATGTAAGGGTAAGAAAATGTGAAGTAATTAACCTTTTTGGCTCACCCATCTCTCCACACTTGCAACCGAGTATGCAGCTTTGTCACATCAATGCAAACATAACTTTCATCCAGCTCAGTGTTCTCCCCTGTTCTCCAAGACGGGAGCAAAGCAGATTCCTGTTCTGAAACACCATCAGCATGAATGTGAGAACAGAGAGCCTACTTCCAAAAGGCAAAATCCATCAAAAAAATGAAACCTTTATTACACAAAGTGCTTCAATGCCCCATTTCTGCAACTGGTAGAAATGCGCATCAGGGAATCATGTGCTACATTACCCATTTTGGAGCCAGTTTTCTGGATGCAATATAATCAGGTGCTTGGACCTGGGGAGCTCAACTCTAACTGGTTCCCTGGAATTTACTGAAAATGTATCTCAGTCATAGCTACCTGAAGCAGTGCAGAAAGGGGTACTTAAGGGTAGGTAAATATGGTAAAGACTACCATTCAAAAACAGGCTTATAACTAACCTGAAAACGATCACTGCTGTGATCTACAGAAAAAAGATAAAAGGGCTTCTATATTCTTCCAAGTGTAATATTTTCCTTCTTTTCCTGAAGCAAGTAGGAGTTTCCTTTCAATAGGAACTATTTTTCTTACATATGGCTAACTCCTGCTCTAATTGGAAAATAAAAAGCAAGAGGCTTATGTTTGGTCACACTGATGTGCAGGGAACACAGCCCACCCACAACCACAGGCCTGCGTGGAAGGGCCCCCACGACCAGCAGCCAAAGAATTGCTCCAAGGCAGATGCTCGGGCCGATGCCTTCTGCAACCATCTCTGAAGTGCAGCCAAAGCAACAGGACAGCAGAGTTGCTGGGAAAAATTAGCAGTAAGAACTTAAGGCCAAAAATCTGCTGGCACAGAAGCAGTTTTATTTGTACAAGAGCCAGTCTACAAGAGACCTTAGAAATCCCCTTAGCCCTCCGGGCTCCCAACAAGCAAGGACAAAACAAAGAAACAAACAAACAAAAAAGTTTTCCATCAGATGAACTGAAACTCCTTTGTCCAACTTATCGTAACTCCTGTCCCTAATGTCCTAAGAGGAAAATAAAAGCTCCTGTGGACAGGCCACAATGGAAATAAGTTTGTTTTCTCTTCAGCATCCTTTCTCTCTGGATAAGAAGGACGCTTTGATCACACCTAACGGCAATTCCTCACAGACTTCAGATATATTTGTATTCCTCTCCCCTTCTTGCCCCTGGGTGACCCTTCTGTGCAATTTATCATATGGAAGCTTGCCAAAGCATAGATTTCTGCTCCATCATCATCCCATCTCTACTGATTAACCAACAGAAATCCCTACCAAATTATATGGCCACAGGCTTTGACAAAACAAGTTCTTTGGGGAGCTACCAAAGACTCGACTGCCCCTCTATTGCTCGCTTTCTCCAGCCACCTCAAGCTTTAGCTTTGCAGTCCCAGAGACAGCCGTGTTGTCTTGGAGAGCAGGGCCACTCATCTCGCACGCCTTGTTCCCTTCCTTCCTCACACATGAGGGAAGATGGATGCTGGGCCTGCAGCGCAAAACAAACAGCGACAGCAGCATGCCAAGCCTTGAAGGGAGAACCTTGGCAGCACTAATTCGACAAAAACTGCTAACTGTTCTTCGCTGTAGGTCATTGGTTTGAACTTGGACCAAGTTAACAGCATGCAAAGGTTATTAGCATTCAATGACTGACCCCACAAGGTACCAAATGACCACAAGCTCTGAGAGACAACTGGGTCTGACTGAGCTCCATCCCTAAAGGCTGCTTTGCAGGGCATCCCAAATGGAGCCATGGACACGTTTAAGCACTCAGGCACGAGTCCATAGAAAAGCACCCGTCACTGGAAGTCATCTCTTTGCTCACTTCTCCCAAGATTAGCCAAAAAACTGGGTTGCTGTGGAAAATAAGTCATGTCTACTGCAACAATCAGCCTGCCTCAAGGAGGGATGCAGCTCCTTGATCAAACTTTGAAGTTATCCCCACATCCACCCTGCAGTTTGCAGATTTCCCTTCAGTTCAGTGCTTTCTACAGAAGCTAAGCACTTGTGTATTAAAAACTATTAACACACAAAAAAAACCCAAGTAGCACCTTGTAAGTGACAGAAAGTAGGGCCAAGGGACATAATTATAGAGAAAATATCAGAAAGACTGTAGGGCTGTAAGATGAAGACTTTCTATTAAGCCAAAGAGGAAGAGCAAAAAGGAGGATCCTAGATTTGAGAAAGTCAAAACATTTGAACTGTTAAACCACCACGTTCCTTATTTCTGTCCATACCTCAGCTCACCCACAGAAACAAAATTCACTCAACTCAAGCCATACATTGTACCACTTTATGTTAGCCCAGAACTCCTTTCATACCTAACACTTTGGGGTTTTTTTTTTGATAACTTCCGTTTACCCAAGTTCAGGCAGGAGCCTCAGAAGTCACCTCCTTTGTGGCTTCAGAAGGAGGACCCTCAGCCTTGCACCACCAGTGGCTTGGGGCTTCAGCAGCACTAGAAGGGGAAACTGCCCAGTAAGGAGCAGCACTTGTCTCTAATGCTGCAAGATCCCCAAATACACAACTTAGATCTTCATGGATTGCAAGGCTGCTCTAGAAGGCTCTTAGGAGGCACTGTAAAATTTCAAGTTTCCATTTTCCCCACTCTCAGAGTCTACATATTACAGAAAAGAGGCCGTGGGGTGGTAGGGAAGGAGAAGGAAGGAGGAAGATGATGCCAATGAAACAAAAGCTACAGGCACACACAGAAATTTCTGCACCTTTCTTGTACAAAACTGGCTCCCCCTGTGGCTCACACTGGTGTCGTATAGCTCGGCCTGTAGCACCCGTCGCTCCCCGTGTCTTCGGGCACGTCTGGGAAGCGGATCCGTGTGCAGCCTGTGTCATCTCCTATGATATCATTAGCATTAAAATTCCTTCTAAGCATATAAATCAACTGGGAAACTACTCTGGAACAAACATTCTGTTCTATGAATAACATTAAATTAGTAAGCAACAATTTCTAAAGAATTAAAATAATAAAGTCACAATCTAAGAAAAGCTCCTGAAGCTACAGGTAAATTTTAAGCTTTTCAATGCCACAAAATATTTCACATTACTCTTACCAGGCAGAAGAAAATTCATGTAATTTAAGTTACTGAGAATCAGTATTAAGCCAGCTCTAAAGTACGCCGACAGATTAACATCTTGGACTTGACGTATTTCTTTTACAGAGGGTTTTGCAATTTAAGTATTTTACTGTTGTCTCCAGACCAATTCAAGATGCTTATCATCTTGAAATATTTATCTTTTTACTTGAAAATTATACTCAAAGTAGCTTAAGAGTTTGAAACCAATTATTATACTTGTGTACCAAGACATCTGTCCCGATTTCATCGCTTTTTCAGAGAACAGCTCAAAAGGATGAAAATATTTAAGAGATATGGGCGGGTGGGGGGGAGGGAGGGAGAGAGAGAAAACCAAACTGTAAAGTTACCATTCTATTTATCTTTCAGAAATCTCCAGAATTTTTCTTCAGAACGTTGCAGCCAGTTCTCAGAAGCTTTATTTAGCTTAGACCAAATAGCTTAACCAATACTATACATTTCTAACCCACGAAGTATTTTTGAAGGTAGACTTTCCAACAACAGAAAACACAGACTCAACACCTGCGAGCTACTACAATATATGCAATTACAAGTGCATTTTTATGCCAAACAGATGAATAGCATTGATACCAACGGTGCTCGAGAGTTATCAGTTTAGAACGCTGAACCAGCTTCCCCCCCTGCCCCCGCTCCCAGCCAGATCATGCAGCAAAGTTCAGACATACATTTTATGATACAGAACCCCAACAATACTTGTTTTTCTCCTTATCATGCTTCCATCTGTGGCTTCTTCCCTTTCCCCAGGAAAGCCTCCACTTGCAAGCACAATTAAACTACCAGTTTAGCTTCATGCAAAACCACAACTCAGGCACCGGACAAGTCTCCCTGGAAGAATCCCGATCCCGCCCAGCAATGCCTGCCTAGGAGGTCTAAGCATGGTCTTAAGCACACAAAAGTGCATCATCAACTTGGCAACTGCCAAGTGACCACACAAACAGGAACCTGCAGCTGTTCCCCAACTCCTCCGCTTCTTTGGACCAAATCTTGGAGCAAAAGTTCATATTTAGTTTTTTTTCCAATAATTTCTGGCTATATAATAACTATAATTATCTATGTCTCAATATTCACTCGCCAAGAACAGAAGAGTAGTGCAGCACATTATAGCTCAGCTTCCAATATTCTAACTGAAACTCACTGCGCTGCACATAAAACACTAATTCCAACGGCAACTTGCTGGTTTGTGGTGCTCGGCATGCGCCAGCTCCCAGCACCTCACAGCGAGATGGTTTATGTTCAACTCGTGACGACTTTATCTAACAGCTCAGCACCCAAGATGGTCCAGAAGCCTTAAACATTTGTAGTATGCCTCCTGCACGGTGCCGAGGAGCAAGAGAAAGCTCAACATCTCCCCCGCCACGCTACGAGAACGTTTGCCTCTCTCAGGTTTGAATAGCACACATCCGCACTGCAGATGGGGGTTGGACTAGATGACCTCTGAGGTCCCTTCCAACCTCAAGCATTCTAGGAGTCTAAGTGCTTACTCCTCAAATAGTTCCCCAAAAGCTAAAAATGTCATTCTCTTCCACCAGGCAGCACTGCATCGTTACTGTTAGTGACTATTTCTCCAGTTATATTTCTCTTGCAAAGATAAAATTTACCTAATTAAACAAAACATTTAGCACTGTTTAGTTTCACTAATGCCACTCAATGCCTAATGCCACAAAAGTCTCCTACCTTCTCTATCAAGCCCTGGTAGTGCCATACAGCTCAAAGGCAGAGTACATGCAATACGTACTAGATTTCAATACTACTACTTCAATACTAGAGGACACTGAAGCATCTTCAAAAAATTTTCTGAATTTGGGAAGCATCTAGCACATTTGCTTTTATTACTTAATTCCAGTGACATTATCTAGTTGTTCCAAAATTAACTAAGATCATCCAACAGGCTTAATTAACTAATGATATGCTGCCTGTACATAGATGATGATCAGATGTCGCAACCCATTTATTGCCTTAACAGAACAAGCTCCAAAACTTCCTTTTCTAAGAGCAGCTGTGAATCACTCCTGCTTTTCTCCAAGGGTGGTCACAAAAGCAGTATAACCAATAGTTCTGTAGGCAGCAGAACTATCCAAGTGGCATTTCCCTTCGATTTACGTCCCAATATTAACTGATTTTCAATCTAAAGCACGAACTGAACAAATGAAACTATTCCAGTGGCAGCATGTACAAGAGTACCTGCCTGTCTAGATTCTCTGGTGTACAAAAATGAAGGAAGCACATCCTTGTGCAGCATTAGCCCCCTGCACAGCAGTTTAGACACTGGAATCTTCTCAATCCAGACACTTAAACTTGAGTCAAATTTGACAAAAAGGTAACATGAAAGACATGTGAAAGTGGAAATTACACAGTGAAGGAAACTACAGACACACAAGCAGATGAATTCCCGGCGCAAAACACGAACTAGTAATTTTAATATGAAAGGTTTCTCTAGTCAGTGTTTAGCAGAAAATGTTAGTATAATCCCAAACTATATAGCAACTAGCCTATACTAAATGGGCCAAAAGCTGTCATCAACATTGTCTTACCTTTTGTGTACTAAACATAGGTTTAAATGTCTTTGAGTATATGCACTTATAAAACACAATAGGAGGCATATGTTTCCTCCCTCTTTAGGCTATTCAGAATTATTTCACATGAGAAAAACCAAAAAGCCTGAAAACATTTCAAGTTGTCCAGGCCTACAGACAGGTCTCATGCAAAAAGCAGCAATAATTAGAAGGAAGTTACCAAATAAGCCATTCTACAGAACTGGGATCATATTGCTTTTCCCAGGAGTTGGCTAGTCCATGTTTTACTTCCTTCGTATTATGGTAACATCCTATCTGATAGGACAGAAGAAGGTCTGTAACCAAAATTCACAAACACATACTACTGTAACTTCTTGTAAAGAGATACAGGGCTTTCCATTTGGGCTGACAGCAGGCTCATGAAGTAGTTTCCTCCCAGCTTTCATATCACTGTAAGATACAAAACCTCTTCTATAAGAGTTATAAAACATAGTAATAGCCTGGAATTCTGTGATTTTTCCAATATGCACAATTCTTGTTTTCCCTAGGAGAAGGATTTCTTAGCATTGTAGAAGAGATGGTCCAACCTCCTAGTGAAAGGGCACCAAACATGTGAAACGGCATTCAAACTTGACAACACTAAAACAGTCCTTCGAATAAAATATCACCCAGCAGGCAAATCAAGAATAGTTTAGAAGATTCTAAGAAGAAAATAGGAACCATAAAAAAGTGATAGTTGAATTTATATGAATGCATTAGTTTTACTGAATTTGTATGTTATTTTCTCCCTAATATGCATTTGCTCAATTCTTGTGAAATTCCAACCATTCTTAAATAGTTATATGGTTTTTGAAATGGTTATAACTTATAACTCAGTCTTAAAACTGTCAATGAGATCATTACTCTTTGTTATTCACAAATCACAGCGCTTAAAACTGAGAAGCACTGCACAAAAGTAGCTAGAGCTCTTTTGCTAGAGGACAAGCAAAGGCCAGACTCAGTCCCTGCTGCCGTCACAGTTGGATTGACATAAGCACCAGCCCATGTTATACCTGGCTTCTGAGAACAGCATCCATTTTTCTCCTAAGCACAGGCTTCCACTTGTGAATTTTCTAGAGTAAGACATTCACCAATCTGATTTGGAAATTAAGACCGACAGACAGAAAGCTTTTGAGCCAAAGCAGCTAAAAAGTTGAGATTTGAATATAAGAGTAAAGTTACTAAGCACACTGAGAATTAAACACACTGTTATTGTTATTATGCGCAGAAGAAAAAAGCTTTTATATACATATACGCACACATACCCATCTAAAAACCATATATACAGCACATACAATACAGATGAGCTATGCTGACATGGAACGTGTCTATTAGAAGAGGCCGATTTTCTTTCCCCAGGAAGCAAAAGGGAGCTCTATTAGTTCTGCCTCACGCGTAATAGAGTTACAAGGAAACCTTGAGAAACGATAGCTCTACGGCTAAAAATCAATCACTTTTTAAGTACGTGTCAGTTCAGAATACAGTTCATTACTGAATTCAATTTTTGACTGGATTTATTTCTTAAGCGTCAGGAAAAAGTCTTCAATAGATTTAATTAAAAATTATGATTTAACTTCAATTTTTGACTTTAAGAAATAGAATTCATTTCTAAATCATTTTGACATAGCATAAAGCTCTAGGAAAGGAAAAACACTCTTTATACAACTATCCAAGCTTGTCATGTCACCTCTACTGGGCTGTACACATTTTCTGATAGCTCTTATGCTGGACTATATCCAGTAATCCTATGTTGATATATTGTCCTAGTTATATGTCTCAGTGATAGCTAATGTGTAGTCCCAAGATTTTTTTTTTTAAACATCTATCTGCTAGTGACACTGTAAGCCAGAGAATTCAGTGGGAATGAGAGAAAGCCAAAGCCTCTAACACATCTTGTAACGTTCAAATACGATTACATGTCCTCTTCACACTCTCACTTTAAGCAGTAAGAAGGAATCCCTGGCACATAATGGTTTTAGGCCAAAGTATTATCTTCTCCTTTTTTCAGGAAAGAGCAGTTTACTTCAATTTTTGCTTTTTACCAGAATCAATGAAGGATTCAGTTTATTGGGAGCTGGTAACTAAAGACCCCCAGCTGGGCTGGAGCTCTAAGGCAGTCTGCAAGCACCACCATTTTGCGTCCTTATGTGCCTCTTCTTCCTCTCCTAGAGCTACTAGAGATGGTGTTTGGTTGGCACCAAGTTTAGCTAATGAAACAGCAATACATAGCAGCATTTAACTAGAGGACAGCAGCTATCCTTGACAACTGGACACAAAAACTTCTGTTTAGCAGGAAGAGGCTAAAGACAACAAAAAGCCCCCCAACGTGAACCCCTGTATCTGCACACCAGAGATGGTTACAAGGGTTCTCCATAGGTAGCTTACAGGTGGCGAAAGGGGGCCGAGGCAACGCGCAGGTTCAGCGAGACGTGGCGCAACGGCGGCTTGAGGGAGGGCGCGAGCGCTGCCCAGCACGGCCTCAGTCGCTCCCAGCGCGAGCCGGACAGGAAAGCCTCCCTGAGGGTGCTGTGGGATGGAACCGTCCCAGCGGGAAGCCTGTGCACCCTGGTGCTGGTGGGGCTCAGGGAGGGCAGCCACAGGGCTCATTTACACACTGGCAGTTTAGGAGCGCAGAGCTCCTTCCCAGCCCATAGATTACTCACACTTTTTGTAGCCTTTGGGTAAATGCTTGTAACTCACCATGTGCCACTACAACTCAGAAAAGGTAGGATAGTCCAAGTGGTCTGCAGTACAGTTTGGCTACTGACCTGCATTAGCAATAAGCTGATACAATCCCCTCTGTTTACTATATGTTAATAATTAAATCCCCCCAACATTCAGCTTGTTCAATTCCTGATTCCCATAACTTATGCAAGATATCCATCTAGCAGAAGAATAAAATCAAGTGTTCATTAAAGTACAAGGAAGGGAGGATTGTTAAGAAAAAGCCACGTCTACCAATGCATTGCCTTGCAGTTTGTGTAGTTCTTATGATAACATTCTTATGGTCATTAACATTAAAACTTTATTGCTTGTCTTTTACAATCATTTTTCACAGGTTTCATAGAACAAAGAGCAGACGAGAATCAAACCACAGTGTGCAGGATTCAAGACCACTAGCTTGGTAACCAAACAGATAAGCAAATTCAAGGTAACTCCTGGTTTGTACCCTTCACAATCTAGACTGTCATTTCAATTCCATAACATAGCACAACAATTATCACTAGCTCATTTCTGATTTTCTAAAAATGAATATTTAATACAAAACCCAAACTCCAGGGAAACAATATGCAAGTCTCCCAGAACACATACCCAAAATCCCCATACTACCTATGCTATAGCCCCTGAACTTGCAATAGAGGCACCTCTCTGGGGCCCAACACACTTGAAGCAAAGTAAACCAGAATCCAACAGCTACCAACCCAAAAGGCCTGCTAGGTCTGTTACAAATACAGACATGCACATGTAAATAAAAAGCTCCCATTTTCCTGTTTATATTTAAATCCTTGTGCCCCAGATACTTTCTCTGCATTAATCTTCTTGCTTCAGAGCAATACTGGAAAATGCCTCAGTTTTGCCATGCTCACAAACACAAAGCAAGCTTCCAAACATGCCTAAATGTTATAGCCACAATTAACAAAAGCGACCAAAGAAGCAAATAAATGAGCCTTATCTGTTACCTGTAGAGACAGCAGGCACATTGTCTCCTTACAAAACGCAGAAATGCTGCCCCAAAGACCCCTCCAGAGCAAGGAAGGCAGCAGAACAGCAGCTTCCAGGAGCGTTTCCCCTCTGCATGCTCCCTACTAAGGCATGCAGCCCAGGTGCTGCCAATTCCCTGCTGAGGGCCCCTAAAGCTGACTCCCATGTGGCTCATTTGGCCCATATGCTGCTCACCTGCCCTGCATTTCTGTGGCCCACGATACACACGGGGTTGAACAAGGTAGTGGTGGAGGCAAGGAACAGACTAAAAGCCTTGGCCTGGCCCCCTTCTGCAGAGGTTTGGGGTTGCGTTCCCCACTGATTCCACTTTCTTGCAAGGCAGCTCAGATACTCCACAGGGCTCAGAGAGGTTTCCAGAGAAAAGACGGAGCGTTTTTGTGCCCCCGTGACAGTCTCAGTCAGTCTTTCACTCTCAGAGACAGTTCAATTGGAAGAACTGCTGCAGGTGCAGAATCTCAAACGAAGAAAAACCCTTTCCTGAGCGCCAACACCTGAGTCCCCACATGGTTGAGAAAGGCAGAACTGCAGAAGCAGTGAAGTGTTGCTGCTGACCTGGCTAAAAGCAGGATCTGTTCCTGTGCCTGGGTCATACTCTGCTTCTCCTCTCCACTCAATCAAAAAAATAGCCAGGAAGGCATAACCTCTCATGTCCTGTAGAGCAACTTGTGAAACTTCATAAAAAAAATGTCTTTGCAGTCTTTATAAGCATTTGTTTTATCCTCAGTGCTGATTTTTAAAAGAAACAAGAAAGATGACATTTTTCAAGAAGAGATGGTAACTCAAGCTCTAATCATCTGCACAAGGGGAAAGTCTTGATAAATCTAAGATGCTAAACACATAAAGACACTTGTTTGCCTTCCACATCTGCACACTCCATTTCTTCAGTTTGTCAGATTTAATAAACATGATCCATTAGATGATGGAGAAAATGAATCCTGCTGCATGAAAGTAATATAAAAAATTCATTTGGGATGCAGGATTTCATATCAAAATCACTGCCTATTTCCAGGGGGAAGCAGTAAAAAGTAACACCATGCACTTCAGTGTAAGATATGCTTCATCTGAATAAGTTGTTCTTTATATGTAGCTAGATTTTACTTAATTCTTAAGATGAAAACTCAGTGTACTATCTTCACCTCTGTGCAACCAAACATACCTTGAAGTATACAGTACTTCAATACAGTAATTGTGTCAAGAGATTCTGAAAATAATAGCAAGTAATAGATATTTAATAAATAATAAATACTTGAGTAAATCGTGACTTCATGTGGAATGAGCTTGAGAAAAATCAGATGCATTGGCTGCATCCATCAGAAGTCCAGAGACACCCCAGAATTTCCACAAGTGAAGGGGGCATGAATTTGAGTTTCTTCTTCCTGGAGTAGAAATGTAGGCAAAATCATGGCTCTCTGTGTAACAAACTCCTGCGTCTTTGCACCAGGCAACTACACACTGTGAAGATTTCCATTTCACAGAATAAAAAATGCATTACGGTTTTAAAAATTGCACATGACAAAATAACAGACTATTATCAGCTGTCATGAGGGACGTGTTTGGAAGAGGCCTGACTCGGAGCAAGGGGCTACAGCAGGGCGGGAAGGTTGCTCAGGGCTAGGAAGCCAGAAGTGCTCCCAGCCTGGACTCTGCAACAGACCTAGCAGTTATTTAACATCCTCTGCCTTCCAGTCCTTATTTATAAAGGAGGTATTTGTCATCTGAAGGTATGATGAGGTTAATTCATTTAATTTCTTTTTATAATGTAAATATTTAGATTGTACCGTGTCAAAATGAGAACTATTACAGTAAATTTTGATGTAGTCTCTAGTCATGATTACTGTACTATTTATAAGGAGCACATTTATCCAAAGTGAGGTAGAAATCCTTCTCTATGTAACTTTAAAACTTTCTCTAACCTTCAAAGTCCACAGCATAAAACCGCAACCCAACACAAATCCAGAACATGTATTCTACAGCCTTAACCAACAGCCATGAAAGACAAGGAAGATATCTTATTTTTCTTCTTTCTGTGACCTTTCTCTTTCCCTTGCCTGAACTGCGGTAGAATCTACATCTTCTCAATTGTAAGTCATTCTTATAAGCACAAATTCTGTTTGCTCAGAAAGTAATAGAATCTTCACATAAATCACCCTAATTGTTTACCATAATAACAGACGTCATAGGGAATTCTTCATCCACACACACAATTATTTTTTAATATCAATTTATGTAAGCCATATAAAATGGCAAGGAAAACTATTTAAGAGACTTAAATTGCCTGCACATGGGCAAGCTGGGCTCTAGCAGCTTCATTTGTGCCTATTCCATCTGCTGCCCACTGATTTCTCCATGGCCCACAGAGATCCCCGAGATGAACACGCTCCCTTTCAGGGGGAGAGGTGGAGGGGATGTCTAACAAAAAGAAAAACTTGAATTGGAATTTGTCCAGACATACCACTGCACCAAATGCTCTCCATCCACCCATGCTCTTTCCTCCATGCATGAAGAAGCGCGTGCCAGAGCACCATTACCTTCTTCCTAGCACCATGTTGTCTCAACAACATGGGTGGCGAGTCCCCTACTCAGCTCTAATATATAGCTTATTTAATTCCCCTAGTGATTAAATACGCTTAAAAGGAAATGTTGTGGGTCAAAAATGCTCTTCCAAGAACCAGGAAAACCCACTTCAGTAATTTCAGGTTGCTTCTGTACTCTCAACTTTGATGGTTTATTTCACAGTTAGGGTGCTGAGGACTGACAGCGTAATAATAATAACAATAAAAATAATAACAACTTCAACAATACTATCCACAAATCATAAACCTGTAAAATTCCGTTATTATCACTGCCACCAAAACCCCCAAATTTCCAGCGTATTTGAAAATATATTCTCCATTCTGGCCGCAAATAGAAAATTCCTGATGTGGTTGCCAAGAAACCAGCACTTGCAATACTCTGAGTTCACTTCTGAGAGATATTTGCACTTACAAACATTCATGAAAGCAAAGTGGAAGCAAATCTCAAAATGTGGCACAAATTCCTCTTATGACTTGTCAACATCATCCTATATCAAAGCAAACCTCCCAAACGTCCTATGCTCAGATTATTATGTCTTCCAAGAAATGTTTGTGGACCTTGGTTTCAATGGCTTTTCTGAAACACTCCATCCCTTACCTACGTACCCTGCCATACCCAAACTTCATGGCTTTCACTGACATCTCTTCAGGACCGATAACATCACCACAAGTGTCCCTACCAGCTCCGAGCTCTTCTAACTAATCGTCCCACTTTGTGGATTACTGTCGTAGCTCACTGATTAAATCCAGAGTTAATCACGGTTATTGTACTGGAAAGCACCTTGGGAGACATGACATGAAAAGTACTAAAAAAATGCATTTGAGTTTGATTACTCTGTATCCTCTCTAACCCATTTGTATGTTAAAGACTCTCTTTTATTACATTCAATATTACGTTTCATACCAACTCCGGTCTCAATCCAATTTTCTTGTGCCATTTTTAATTATTAGTATTACCATTTGCAACTAGAGACTTTGACGAGACTTTGTGCTGAGCTCTGTACAGACATAAAATAAATAGCAATTCCCGGTGAAACAAATTTATAAGGTGTAACAGCAAGTAAAAGACAAGAAAGACAAGCTAAAACAGCTGTTTGAGACAAGCAAACAGAAAGGCATCATCGTTAAGAGGCTCCTTCACTCAAACTAGTCTGTTTTGTAGCATTTGCTAGGTGATCTTTGCCTAGCCTGACTTAACTCAAGCAGACATGCTTCATGGCTTTCATTTTTTTAACTTTTTCACTTTTGCAGAGCTTTTACGTTTTGTGCAATAGAGGTACCACAGCAGAGGTATGAAGGTGAAGAAGAACGTCACCGTGTTACCCAGAATGGCAAAAGGGAGGGCTGAGCATGAGTGCTAAAACACTGTGAAGTGCTCTGCAGATCTGCCAGGAACAAATGGTACTTCGGGAAAAGGTGCGACAGCCCAAAGTTTTTCAAATGTGCTTTCCAACACATTTGCTAAAGGACAACATCAGACGACCTTTCTTCCTTCACACCAAAAGCCTCTCCCAGAGGAATAAACATCTGTGAAGACTGTCTGGTCCATGTGCAAGGTTATGTTTACTACATGACACTTACTCTCCAATGCAAGCAAAGCCCAAGTATTTGGTGCATCCAACTAAATAATGTAGGTATAGATTCAGAAACATATCCAAATACATACTTACATTTGCACTTGAGGGAATGTTTATGCTGTTTTATAAAAATGACAACAAAAATAATAGGTAGGAAAAGGTCAAGACAGTGGAACAATATTGGCTTGGTTTGGTTACATCACCTCTATCGGTTCTGGTATACTGAATTTCAGCACCACAATACAGTTTTAAAAAGAATAAAATTGCTATCAAAGAACAACTGTTCTTTGCTATCCCCAGCACGTTATCTTTACCACAAAATAGGATTAACTATAACCTATATGCTTTGATTTTATGACAACATAGAGACTTGTAGCATCAAAAATTACCAAAAGTTGCTGACAACTAAGTGGAAATTATAAATGCATAAAGAGAACAGTCTTACTTATCTGATTAGTTCTGCCAGTCTTCACATATTAAGGCTGTACATTAACAGCATTATCCTATTTACAATCTTTAAACATACAAGGCTCTAGTACAAGGCCTCTCTAAATATCAGTGACATGCAAACTTCTGTTCTTATAAGGAAGGATTATTGCCTTTTTATTTAAGAAAGCAATAAAGGGCAAAAAAATATATCAATTAACACTGTCGCTAGAAGTCCTTGTGCTGACCCTTATTTTAATTTCTGTTGTTTTTATGGCCTTCAACTAAAGCAGCAGCAGATCACAAAAGGAATTTAGAATAATACCACAACATATTAATATCAGTGATGACTGATGACTCTGATGCATCATGTTTTAGTCAACAGACAAAGAAAGGGGGAAAGGGAGGGGTGCTCATATTGCAGTAATTATCAGTCCAGGCTTATCAGTAAAAGATGGTTTTTAGGAGTCTAAAATTGCATTGTAAACCATAAGACAGGAAAAACAAGGATTTTCTCCTTCCATTTTCACACAGATGCCTGAAGTACAACAATAAGGCAATATAAGCAAACTTTACTCCTGATTTACCTATTCCAAAGCTATGCCACAGATGAATTTAGTTTATTAAGTGCTGTCTCAGAATATCCACCAGATTTTCTTAGACTATGGAACGTATTAAATGATGTTTTATTGGATCAAGGTCACCCTCTAAATGTATTTTGTTTTCTGTTGTGTCTTTACCAGCCTTTAAGGCATTGAAAATGAGCAGCAACTTGATGCTGGGAGTTCCATAAAGACTGTCACATTCATCCCTATTGAGGGAGGAAGAGGCACTTTCCAAAATGACTCAGCAGCCAGCCACTCGCTGGCTAAAGAAAGCTGAGTCACGGCTCCTAATCTAACCAAAATACCCTGCATCAGATTCAGAATACACATCAGGATGTTGTTTACTAACCTAGGAGGAAAATAAGTTATTGCTGTGAGTCACAGAGGGAAGGGAAAAACACAGAAATGAAGATGAATGCAGGGGGTACAGAACAACTAGGAACAATAAACAAAACTCTGACACACAGAGAAAGCAGGAATCGAGTGCTAGGGAAAGACAAATACTGCTATAGACTCGGATGTCTTTTTTTTGGTAACAACCACAAAGATTAGTGTCTGCTGCCAGCTAAATCACAAGGAAAAAAACTACTGTCCTGTTGGTTAGCCTTGATTATTAGGCTATATTGAACTGTGTAATTAGGCATCACTAAATTAAGCAGAGTATTAGTTCAAATTCATGTTATATAAATGTAAACATAGTAAATTAAAGTTTTTACTCATGGAAAATCAATAGAGATGTTTGTGAATAATCTCAGCATCTAACATGACATATTCTCTTCCCATTAAAAAATTTCATTTTTGCTGTGATTAAAGAAGGTCAAAGTCACAAAGACGAATCTTTCAGAGCCAGAAAGGAAGCATCAGTCGCAAAGTGCACCGTGGAAGGAGGGCGTCTGCAGCACATCCACTGAAAAGTATAATCAAGAAGCAGATTTCAAACATACTTGTTCTGAATGATTCATGAAACATAATTTCTGCTCTTGTCCCGATAATTAGAAGGCTTTTAATTCCAGTTCAGGTTTCTGTTTTGGGGTATTTTTCATTCTCAAACTTATTAAGCTAATAGATTTTTTTCTTTCTTTCGAACATTAACATTGAGGCAAGAAGTGCAGAAATGAAAATATGCATCCATCAGTCTTTAGAGTACAAGATATTGAGTCTTCCAATACTATCCGAGAGGGAAAAAAATAAAAAAGCCAAACCACGGCAGGCTGAATTTCTGAGGAAGCAACCTAGACTACATCCCTGTCATCTCTCCAGTGAGAACCATTGCAAAGGCAAACAACAGAGAAACTTACAGAGGCACTTGCTAGGGCAAAATATATTTCCACCCTCACCATTTCCTGACTCTGACCTTAGAAACTAAGGAAGAATAACAAAGCAAACAAGCCATGAGCAAAGCTCTGCTGCTGACTCAGCTTAATAGAATGCCTAGTTGCAAATTCATGACAATCCTCGGCACAGAAATCTCATATCACTGCCTATGCCAGTAGACTATTTACAGTCATTAGGCTTATACGACAGAGTGCAGTTATTTTACACTTGGTAATGGGCTAGTTTATTACATCATTTTAATCTGCATCCTGCAATATGTGTGAATGAATGTCTTGCATAGGACAATGCACAAATATTGTAATGAAAGATGATGGGCTTTCAGATGAAACACTGCTCCTCAGTGGAGCTCAGAAAAACATAAAGTTGCTAACAAAAGGAGTGTCAAATCTGTTGATGAAGCATGAAAATGCTTCCTGAATAAACTAATTCAATCTCTTGTGAGGGCGAGAAACTAATTCCTCATACAACATCAGAAGGTTCATCTTACTTTCGACTCATTCCCAACTTCCTATCTTATTAAGTCTTGGTTATTAGAAACTGTGCAAGACACTTGCCTCCCACCCGGTATCCTCGTGGTTCCTTTCCCAGCTTGTACTGCTGAGTTCTGAAATCCCTTCCTTGAGAACGCTCTTCACTCACTGGTGTTATAGTCTCTATTTATAGTATTAAGTTACTCTAAAACACAAAGAGCATTGGCACATTTTACACAGACTGCTTGACAACTATCCGTGTAACCTCTTCTATCTATTCTCGATTAAAAAATGACAGAAACATGAAATACCCTACATTCTCATCAATAACTGCAGCCATCCAGTCACAGATCATTTTTCCATCTCGTCTATATGGCCTTTGGACTCTCAGTGGCTTATCTATAAGAACACTTAAAGGGGAAAAAAAATGTTCATTTTTCCACTCCTTTGAAATGATCATTAAGTCTGTTCCAAAAGCAGGTGGTCCACAAATCCCGGTGCCTCTATCTGACAGCTATCTGCTGTAGGGAGGAGGAGTTTCAAAAACCTATTTCAGTTTTAAGCTATATCAAGTCAGAGAGGGCCTAAGCATCACATAATCTCAACTCCTGGCTGCAGAGTATTCCTGGATTAACCTTGCAGTGCAGCTTGTACATCAAGAGTCTTGATGTGACCTACACAGAGGAGAAGCAGAGGAAGCAGAACTGGCAGGGAGCGCCACAGCTAGGCTGTCAGCAGTGGCCAAGCAGGCTTACTTACACCAAACAACTCCGCATCCCAGTGCAGATACATTTGGGATTAAGGATGCCAGCCTGGGAAATGGGAACCTGAACTACTCTTTTCTGCTTTGCCTACATCTTCTCTCATCTTAGGAGAGCTACAGTCCATCTGTTTTCCAGTTCTCTAGGTCTGAAATAAGGATAATGATACTTTTCTGCCTTAGAAGTTTATTCAGAGGCAAACTACAGAACAAAGATCATTAGAAGCTCAGGAAGTGTTGTGGTCTTTGCAAAAGGATATCTACAAGATATATTTGCAGACATTCCTTTCTCTGGAAATCTCTCCAACCCACTATTTCTTGTTGAAAGAGAGCCTACCACTTTATACTGAACTTAAAAATTTAGTTGTTAATCTGTTGCATCCCAAATGGAAAAAATGCTCATCCCACTAAGCTTGTGTTGGATCGCTCTTTGCACATAACTTCTCTCATTTATTTTTTTCATACAAACAAACCTAAATTTATTTCTTCCCTCAAGTTACTTATTTGGAGATGACACTTCCATATGCTGGATCAGCACAGTTACAAAGGTAGCAAGCTGCAGAAACTGCCAGCAACCTTGTATGTGAAATGAGGCAAAGCAAACACAAAGTGTAGCATCTATTATAGGAAAGACCCACAGGGTAGAAGAGCTCTCCTATAAAAAGGAAATAACTCGTAGGAAACCTCATGGTGGTACCAAAGCAACATCCCTGGGAAATGCGAGGAGTCCCTCAGAGTGAGTCTTCCCATTCGCTGCTCCGCGCCGGTGGGATGTGGCCGCTGTTGCCTCTGTTCCCTTCCAGCAAGCGCTGGTGGCAGAGGCCCCGCGGCGCCTCGGCAGCGGGCCGCTCGCCGCCCTGGGGAGCCGCTGCTGTGCCACACAAGGCTCTCGCTGCGCCACAGCGCGGCTGCCGACCCTCCGCTCACCCCCTCTGCTTCCCCGGGGCAGCCACGCTCCTTACCCAGCACCGCGCCAAGCTGCAAGGCAGCGCTGATGCACACGGACACGGCACCTTCCTCCTGCTGCATAAAGCCAGCAAGGAAGGCAGACACAGGAGGTTCCATCTCCAGGTGAGGAGGAACTTCTTTACTGTGATGATGACAGAGCCCTGGCACAAGCTGCCCAGGGAGGTTGTGGAGTCTCCTTCTCTGGAGGTCTTCAAAACCCGCCTGGATGTCACCCTGTGCCACATGCTGTAGGTGTGCCTGCTTGAGCGGGAAGGTTGGACTAGATGATCTCTAGAGGTCCCTTCCAACCTTGAATATTCTGTGATTCTGTGAAGGCAGAGGCAGGTGCTGGGGAGAGTGCCGGGGGCAGCCGCTGGCCGTCACAGCCCAAGGAATGTGTGTAGGACAGCAACAACAACAGCAACAACAACAGCAGCAATAGCAGTTCAGGTGCTCAGGGCAACAGCCAAGACCAAGGACCATCTTTTTTCAATCTACTCTACTGGGACTTAATCAGTTTAGAATGGGACAAAAGCTTAAATACCACATTCAAACGCCCTCTACAGTATATCTTAGTGGCCTTACTATATCTTAGATTTTCTTCATTTCAGCACTTACTTGCAAGCAAAGCATAGAGAGGAAGAAGTGGATTCTGGTAGTTGTAAATGAAGATTACAGATTGTTCAGAAACTGTACATGGTGAGGATTTTTTCATTTCCTGTTTTGAGGTGAATATTTTACTTTCTGCAACAAATCCTCACCCTCAGGACTATACATTTGCACAGTATGTACAGGATTACTTTCACTTACTGGAAATGAGATCCCTTTTGTGCTGCCTATACCATATACAGTTTGTTATTCTTAATACTATCTTTTTTTGCCACCAGCTCAATCATGGAGAAAATTACAGCAATTATTCTCCTTCACAAATTATTTTTCCTACTTTACGATATGGTCACGCTTTTGAAGAAGTGAAGTTGCAGTCTACCTAGTGAGAAGTTTCTGCATCCAGAAAAGCCCAGCAACAACTCTGCACGTTTTAGTAGGAAAGCTTCAACCTCTCCAGCTATAATTATTTTTGAAGTTGATGAGCACAGTAGCTAAATAACCTGCTTAGATTTGCATGGCTGAGTGCAGTTCAGATCCACTGGCTGTGGGTGTTCATTTTATAATGAACCCATGTAACCTCCTCTGCGGGGATTCCTAATCCTCAGGGAAGACACAACTAACACGGTTGCACCTTCTGAAAAATGGTCAAAGAACACTGGCCTAAACAGTGACCATCTGCAATTTCAAATTCTCAGGGGGAAAAGTGTCTCTCGGTTCACAGAGAGGAATCTGTAGTATTTTAAACCAGAAAACACACAATGTCAAGATGCCCCCGTCATAAAACCTATGATGAATGAACCTCTGAGAGGAGTCGGTGACCAACAGTTCAAAACTACTCTGTCTCTATCCTGTGCTCAAAAATGTGCACTTCAGCCTCTAAAACTTACATGTACGATCGTCTGCTCTGTGTTACATAAATAAAGAGATGCTCTTCTGTGAGTCTGTATTATCTGATAAACATTTAAGGAGAAAACTCTCCATCAGCTCTGGTTGGGATATCTGAACAAAGGCAGCATGTAGATGCTCCTTCCCTGGATATATGCTCAAAACCCTCCTGGACACAAGCCTGCGCAACGCAAGGTGCCCCTGCTTGAGCAGAAGGCTGGATTAGCTGTTGAACAGAAGTCCCTGCCAGCCTCACCCATTCAGTGCTTCTGCAATACTCCGAAGCTATTACAGGGGAAAAGAGCTGCCAGTAAATATAAGAATATATACACATGTACACAAACACACACACACTCACACACATATATGGTATAATTCAAACACAGTTTATAATGGTTTATACTTATACATACACATAAATAAATGCTGTATGAACCTCTGCACAGAGATCACTGCTATTTTGACTGTACAGAAGAGCAAACTGTAATTTCACAGAATCATCTTATGCTGATGCATTCGTTCAGGACGCAGGTTCATCCGACAGAGCAAAGATGGAGCACTGAAATAACAGCAGCTTCTAAACCCAGCTGAATCTGGCTCTTGTACAGCATGCGGCAAGTTGAATGCTGTTAGATGTTGAGTACATGTAGGTCTGCGTATTTAGTATTCAAGTATTGTGAGGCATTATTACTATGCAGCAAAGTCAAACTACTCTTTACTGAAAAACCTGGGATGTTCCCTTTGGACAAGATGAATGTAGGCAGATATAAATTACTCTGAAACCATTTTGAATGTATTTACAATTTTATATCCATTGTTGTCTTTTTTTTTTTTTTTTTAAACTCATCTGCCTTCAGAAAATCTTAAAAGTTTCTATCTCTCCCCTCTGCCACTTGTTTCGAAGCTTCCTATTTTCTTTAGAAAATAAGTACAGCGTATTTAGCCCTTCATACAATTTTCTCATCCTTTTAATCTAACATTATGCATCAGTTTAAAAAAATTAAGCATTAAAAGTATTTTTAAGAGATTGCCCAGAGAAGCTGTAGAGTCTGTGCCCTTCCAAATACTCAGAACTCACCGGCTGAGGTTTTGAGCGGCCTGTTCTGCTCTGAGCACAGGCAATGACAAGGGGACTGCTGCAAATTCCTTTCAATTCCTACAATTCCTTTCCTGCCTTTTAAAATTAACTCCTCACCAGGGTGTTCACCTCTTAACTAAAACATTCGGATTTAAGTTTCCACTTTAATACATACATACAGCCATTTGCTCTATTTCTCAAGCCTTCTGTTCTTACCTCTCCATTTCTTTTGAAATAACAGAGTGACCAGAGCTGAAGAGTTTCAAATTATCACTAGTCACTAACACAAGCAGAAAGCAATTTCTTAGGGCTAATTTAATGCACTTCTGAATCCTATAATTTATTCTCATTCTGTGTTCTCTCTTCTATTCTAGGCATTCTGCCAAAGAAGTTAAAGAGGGTTTTTCTGGCTAGAGTTCCAATATTCTTCTCCAGTTTGGTGTTTTGAAGTCTACAGACAGAGATGGATTCATGGCACAGAGCCAAACTGATGTCATTAGGAAGGATTAAGCCATGTGAGGCGGATATTAGAATAAAGAAAGTAAACACCTCTTTTAGGTGTTTACTAGGCACAAGGCAAAGTATACCTTGAGAAAGAGGAGATAGACATCTTTTCTTCTAGCACAGATATAGGAAGGAGCATTTCCAGAGGAAGGAAGAAATGTTTGTTTGTTCAAGAGGGATTTTGCATAGCGAACTCTGCAAGAGCTCAGGAGGAGGCCTGGAGAGGCTCGTCCCACTGCTGCACTTGTACTCGACACCTGAAATGCACAAGGACCTAAATTTTAAGCAGTTTTGACAATGGCCAAAAAGATAATTGGGAGAATGGGTAAGGATATTATAACGTACAATAACTCAAATAATAATATGTGGACCAATAAGCACTGGATTTAAGTATTTTCTATGTTGTCTGCTAGACATATATGTCGTTAATGGAGCACCCTGACACTGGCTCCTTTTAAATAAATTGTGTTCTTCATGGAGAGCAGAGTAGTGTGAAGCGCAGCTGAACAAACGCAACAGGAAGAGAACATCCTCTCTCTCTTCTCCCTGCCCAATCTTTCCTTCCAAAAAAGCCACTGGACACACTGGAGACTAAAATACTCCATCAGCTTTTCCATAACCATCAGGCAAAGGGGGGCTCAGCCTTAACCTCCATCTACAGCCAAGTAGCAGCCGCTCCTGGAAGGTCCCGTTGGCCCCTTCAGGGCTCAGCAGCCCAGGGCTGCACATTCACAAATGAATGCCCTGTGCTCCCCAGAAAATATACATATATCCATTTTGCTGCCATATGATACCAAATTACAGAAACAACATGAGTGCAATCTTCAAAATTTTCCCTGTACTGATTTCCCTGTACAGGGAACAGAAGGTTGTTTTTCAGAAAAAATATCCAGCAGCATTTCAATACTAACTACCCAGCCGTGCTTGGGACTCGATCAGGTGCTGGTTACTAAGTTGTGAAATGTTGTTACTCCCTGATGTACCTTAAAGCAGAATGTGAGCTGAAATAAAGCCTCGCATTCCTGTGCACCTTCGGAAAGCAAGAGATCAAGTCTAAGAGGACAGATCCTGACTGAGCCATGCAAGGCTGCTCCTATTACACTGAAGAAAACAGAAGAGGAAAAAAAAAAAAGGAAAAATAGAGCTGTTAAGTTCAGATTTAGCTCACAATACACCAAAACAAACTGAGGTCACATGTGTTACTTTTTCAAGAACAGAAGATTTGTGCTGATTTTAGACCACAGTAAGAGTAGATGCTCCTCAGTAAAAAAAAATATCCAAACCAGGAAATATTCTACATAACACCCACACTTAGCTTCTATTCTTGAGTTTAACACTCTTACATAGTTTGTTTTAATACCTCGGTATTCTCTTGGTATCATGTGGTAACAAATACAAACATATTAAAAGCCCAGACCAGAAAGGAAAACACAGCATAAGGGAAAAGGGCTGTCAGAATTAGCAGGACCTAGTATGATCGCTCTCTACAGAAGTTATGTGAGGAATGGCTTTTTTGCATTGTCTGATCCTGAAAAGCTATTTTCACACTTTTTTTTTTTTTTTTTTTTTTTTTTTTTTATCCTGAGGGGGTGTAGCAGAAGAGGGTCAAAGATCAGTTCAGTGCTGGCTCCTTTTGAATGGCACCAGCAGTGAGGTAAGTGTGCTTAAAAATGTAGCCATTTAAAAACCATTTAAAGTCATAGTCAACACCAGGCTGGAATTAAAAACGAATGATCACTTTAAACAGTGAACTGTCAGTAGCATCCCGTATTAGTTCAATGCTCTTTTTTCAGCCCTTGGCATTGACTGCTATCCCACTTACACAAGGAGATAATTAAGCAGATCACTTCTTTCTGCAGCACACTTGACACAACCAGAGAAGCTGACACGGAGCACCTCCCTGCTCCTCCAGCTGCCTGTCCCACCTAGTTTCTTTGCTTTGAAAGCCACAAGGGGAATATTTGGGAATTAAATAAAGGCATTGTGCAAAGTAACCGACAACAGCAAGGAGGTGCGTTTAAATTCTATGGGAGACACAGGAGGGATGACTGGCCAAAAGCAAAAACCGGGTACTGCATCTTTCGCTACCTCTGCAAACGCAGAGTTAAAGGTAGTAGAAAGTAATCTGATTTTCTAACATTTGCTTATTCATTATAGCTGCTAAGAGAGAAAGACCCCTATTTCAACAAAATAGCATCTCCCTCACTAAATGGCTGTTTTTTTTTCTGAATACACAGCACACCCCCCGCTGCATTTCCACGTGCTGAGGGTGCCAGCGCGTACGTACGTAATTCACACGACAGTAACGTCACCGCACGCACATGACAGAGGCAGCACCAACACCACGGCCTTGCTCAGCCCCAGGTGCGATGCAGCTGCCTGGCCCCTCACAGGCTCAGCCCATGAACCCGTCTTTTACGTTGCTATTTAAGGTCGTGGCTGTCCGGCCGAGGTGCCTTGGCTTCCTGAAACCCTTGCGTGCTTCAGCCAGGGGCACCAGAGCAGCTGAGAGCAGGAGGGCCTGCGTGGACATCTGCACCGGGCGTCCGGAGGAAAGACACGGAGGTGCTGGAGCAGGTCCAGGGAAGGGCAAAGCGGCTGGTGAAGGGGCTGGGACTCAGAGCTGGCAAGGAGCGGCCGAGGCTGCTGGGGTTATTTAGTCTGGATGAGATTCAGAGGAAACCTTCTTCCTCTCTACAGCTACTTGAAAGGAGGTTACAGTGAGGCAGTGGTTGATCTCCTCTCCAAAATAACTACTGTTAGGACAAGAGGAAATGGCCTCTAGTTGTAGCAGGGGAGGTTCAGGCTAGACACTGGGAAGAATTTCTACACAGAAAGAGTGGCAGTGTTCAAGCAGTGTGTAGATGAGGCACTTTGGGACATGGTTTAACAGGCAGGGTGTTGGGAGGCTTACGGTTAGACTCAATGATCTCGAAGGTCTTTTCCAACCACAATGACTCTATGATTCTATGTCGTATTCTAGCCTGGCCATCAAAAGTGCTCTTGTTGAGAACTGGTATAATCCCTTTTAACAGAAGACAGACCATAACGAATGATACACAGTCAACAAACCACTCAAATCCTCAAATCTTCATAGGACAGTTTCCAAAATTGCCTGCAAAATCCCATAACAAGCATAAATGTTATTCTGTTTGCCTGACAGTCCAAGTGTCATCATGCTAGAGATATTTGACCATAAATAACAAGTTGCAACATTTTTTTCTTTTGCTCTCCTCAAATAATGCCCAATTGTTTTCTCCAAACTACAGAATCTCACATTTTTGCTTTTTCAGTTTTGTCAGAAATTCCTCCATTACTTACTTTATCCCTTGGCCCATTTGCACAGGCTGTATGAGATGAACGTTACCGAACACCGAGTGGACATTATTGACTCCCCTAAATAACAAGTAAATGACATCCCTTTCAGCTTGTTTTACTTGTTAATCATTTTCCAAAGATGCACTTGCATTTTTATTTCTTCTAAAAAGCATTCCCGTTGTGAAATGTAACATTAATTACACATCAGCCTGTGCAGAATTAGTCATGTTACCTGGCACCGCATTTCTGTTAGGTTACACTGTTTCAAAAGCCATCATGCTGCAATAAGCTGTACAATTAAAGGAGAGTGACACATCTTAGAAATGTGAAAGATATATAATAAAATGAATTTTCTTAGAAATCTTAATGTATATCTTGGATTAACATTCAGACACATCAGAAAGCTCACAGGAAAATCAAGAAAAATAAAAGAGGAAGGATTTGATATATTGCCTTTTTAATTCATTCTGTAAACTGAAAGAATATTTCACACAGTTCATATATTACACTTTAAATGCCTACTAAAACATTACATTCTGGATATGGCATTGCTTCTTGAGAAAACAGCCTTGAAAATTTGCTTTTAAAATACAGCTGAGGAAAACTGCGTGCTTTAAATTCTTCCAAATTGACAATTAGATCTTGGACTTAACAAAATGTGGCAGGTGTAGGCCAGGCAAATAGAGACTGTTTTTGGCATATTACCCTTCAAGGTGACACGACTTCAGATGCACAAGTGAGAGGGATGAGATTGCCAGAAACGAATATCCACTGGCCTTCAGCCATTCACACACGCCATCAGGACAGGACGGGAACCAGTGTCCTGTCTTCCTGTCTTCATTCAGACATCTGTTGGACAAGTTTTCATGCACGGAGATGGGCTGGCAGCCAGGCCAAGGCAGCACCTGAATCCCTAAGAGATGAGCTTTACTCTGACCCATGCAAACACTGGGCTCCCCTACCCCAGCACCTGCACTTCCCAAGGGACCAAGAGCCTCAGTACCACACACACAGCTCTGTCTGCCACCACCAACAGCCCGACCTCAAGATGGGGCTCAGGAAAACAGCAGAATCGGTCTCTGCCTCAGGAAATTCTGCTAGGAACCTCAGCAACTATTCCTAATGGTACCAAATCAACCAACTGGTATCTTTCGAGTGAAGCCAAGTACTTCAGTCATGTTTTTAAGGGGCTCTAGAAACTTTTGGCTGCCTGGGTGTAAGATACACATTTCTCAAGCAGCTTTTGTTTCCCTGGTTTCCAGCAAGGTGTGAACGCTTGTATGAAACCACCTCTTCTATCTCTTCTGAAAAATAAGAGCAACAAGATTTCTTACAGGGGAATGAAGTGTCTTTGGAATCAGAAGCATGTATCGGTATTTAGCGATACCTGACAGCTAAGAAAACAGAAGGCCAAACACTACTTTTTGCAACCTATCTAACAAAGTGCTAATCGGCATGAATTACATGTTTTCATAGTAGCAAATACTGAAAATTCGAACCTATACAAATATTATTATTTTCTCCTAATTCAGCTTGGGCCATTCACACCCTTATCTAGGGCACAAAAACTGCAGTCCTCTGATGCACTGTTACTATTTAAAAAGAAAAGAATCAGAAGCCTCCTAATGTTTCACTGAATTAACCAGCAGCTGGTCCAAAACATCAGATCCCAGAGCTTCAGTTACTTCTATCTCCCACATGACAAATTCTTTACCCTCTTCACTTTTGACAAAATGATTCAGAAATGAGGCTCTAAGTGGTACTGCCTACACGCAGTTTCGCTCGCGAGAAAGCACAAGTTTCACAGCTTCACTTTTTCTCTTGAGGTGTTTTGGGAACTTGAAAGGAAAGCTTGTGTTAGGGCTGTTTTTCCACAGCAGTGACCCTCACCTCTAAACAAGTTCAAGGGGAATAAAGTACATTTATATCAAAATATACATTCCAGCCTCAGTGTGTATGTGATAATTCCCGTAACACTGGCAAAACACACTTAGGGATTCAGAAATAAGATGATGGAGAAAAGGCAAAGGAATTACCTGTATACAGCTTTCAAATCAGACTGTATGTTGCACGAGTGTTAATAGTGAAGATACTTGCTCTGGGGACATCACTTGTAACCAGACATCCCTTGGTCCAGAGGAGGCCACAGCCCTGTGATCAGCACCCCAACGCTTTGGGCTGTGCAAGTGGAGCTTTGGTACCAACAAGGCGAAATCAGAGAAGCTGTGAGCTGATACAGAGTACAAATATGAGTTAAAGCCATGGAAGTAGCTCAGAGAGGTCAGATGGGAAGAAAGAACAGAGGTCAGGAACGATCCCTTTCCACTCAAACGATCAGCGATCGCAGCAGGCCCCAGGGAGCGGGAAACCTGAGCTCAGTGGTCTGCTCCACAGGGTGCAGAGCAACTGGCCTTTCAGTAAAGGTCTCCTCCTTGCCAAGGTCACGTCCTACACACGACCAGTGGCAAGAATGTGAACGGGAAAGAACCACATGCACAAAACCTTCAACTCGCCTGGGGCTAGAAACCACTTCAGTAGAGGTCACGACAATCTTTGTTACCTAAATATTTAATTCACTTTCTATGTTTGGCCCTCAGAATGGTTGTAGAGACAACGGAGTTTTCTTTAATCTTGTATCAGGGCTTCATAGTGAAGTTCTCACATGTTTTGAACAACTTTGCCAGTCTCCTGACTGCTACATTCGAATAGGTGACATGATCCTGTGCCATGCACAGCAGGCATGTGGTCTCTACTTTGCTAGCTTACATTCCATTTAACATCTCTAGAAGACTATGAAAACATACTGAGGGACTTCATAGCATTTAATCTGCAAAGGATGAACTTTCTTAGTCAAGAAAAGGGGAGAGGAGCAAGCGTTGTGAGAGCAAGTGCAATACCAGTTGCAGAGCAAGTGCACCACGCACAGCCCAAACGCTGAGCCTGGCACGTCACAGAGTCAAGGTCAAGCACGGTCCTGCTACACACAGCGCCTTGGAAGAGCTGCCCGTGAGAAAATAAATAAGCAAACACAGGCAAACTCAGGTCTGCTGGGGCAAGCAGAGCTAAAGCATGTCAGACTACAGGTGGACAAGCTACCTGCTGCACGGCAGCTGCAGAATTTCACTACAAGATACTGTGAACATCTGAAGAGATACATTACTGAAAAAGTACTGTATTTGGGAAGAATAAAGGAAAAGTTCTTTAATTTTTTTTCCCCCCTCAATAGCTACTACAATGGATAAAAGGCATGACGGTTTCAAAAATAAGATACTGTATTTTGAGGCCTATCTTTGGATTGCTCCACTATTCACTCTGGTGTTTCCCTTGGGCTTTATCTTCCTGTTTCATCCAATATCACAAAATAACACCTTCCTTTTTCTTCTCCCCTTCCCCCCCCACTTTGAGTGAAAGTTGCTTCCACCAGGGTCTTATGGGACTCTGGAATATGAACAGGACCAGACCACTGAAGACTCCGATAAAAGTCAAATACTCCTTGAAAGTGGGGATTCAGAATATGAAAACATACCTGTATCCAGACAGTACTGCCTTGACCCTGTTTGTCTGCATATGTGAGAAGTAATGTGGTACTTGGTTCATGTCTCTCGTTTTATGCCGGTCTATCAAAGCAATTACCATGAATACATTAAACTACGTTCATGTTAAAAAAAAAAAAAACTAAAATCCTCTATCAACACATCCTCTCTACTTACAAGAGTCCATCAGTCAAATAGTGATCTGTAAAACAAAAGTCACCAATTTTATAAAAAAATCAACATTCCCTATTAATTTTAATAACTTCTAAGTTATTAAAATTAATTTGGTTAATGTTATATTGTCCCATTTTACTTGTTTGTGTATATATATATGAAGGAATTGATCATAGCTTATGTTTAATTCAAAATGTTTAGCTTTTCTTTAGGAAAGGCCAAAGAGACACTCCTAAGCACTAAGAACACTGCCTGCTATCAAAAACAAGAAGGAAGAACTATCACCTCCAGAGAGGACTATGGAGCATGTTTGATATCTACTTCAGTCTCCAGGTGGCTTATCTGCCTTGTGGATTTTTAATGCATCTGCTACCACAGTCAATTTTAGGCAGCACTTTAACACGGTGTTGGAGTGTCAGAGACTATTTAAAACCTGCAAAAGCAGTGATGATTTCAGCTTGTTATTTTTTGTTTGGATATGCAGCACTCAGTCTCCACTGACTAAGGTGATAAAACTATAAAACATTGTGACAAACTGACTGAATCTTACAAGCTTTCCCAAAGTGCTTTTTCACATTGTTTAAAGCTTTCCAGGGAAAACATGTTGGCAATATTAGCTGGGCAAGGTACTGACATGCACAACATTAAAAAGAAGCTAATACGGTGTTCACTGTGCTCAGAAGCATTAAGTTACTAGCCTGTAAGCAATCTGCTTCCCTTTATGCATCTTGTATGGCTTCAAGTGAGGAGCAGGGAGAGGCGTGAGTGATGAACAGCTTCTCTTTAGAGCCTTCTTCCCTCTGGTGTATGAATTCCTTCCCATTCTTGCAAACAAGCACTCAGACAGGGTCCTATTCAGGACATGTGTTTTGTACTACCTATTCTGGCTCTGCAGCACCTTGGGGTGTTTAATTACTTTCTGCACCAACAACTTAATTCTTTGCAGCAGAGTTCTTCTTGAGCACAGACAAGTCCCCCAGAAGTTTCCTTAAGTTAGAAAAGGAAGGTCAAATTAAATTTAAAATGTGGACAACCCAATACAGTTCTCCAGATCAAGCAACAACACAGGCAGAAGCAGCTGTGCTTGTGGAGGGCTGTATGAAACGTACAGAGGGTTCTGAGAGCTACACCAGAATCTCAACTCTAACAAAAAAACCTACTGAGATAATAAAACAAGCCAAACATGCAGCCTAATTCACATTCCAACCTTTAGCCTAACCCAAAGATGTAGCACTTGGAATTGTGTTTGATCTTGACTCAAGGCACACAGCAGAGCTAATGCAATCACTAGACTTGTTCTCACCACCAGTTTTGCCACCTTTTTTTCCCCTTGGCAGACCATTGCTCCAAGGAGCAGTGCAGCGTTTTGGGCTACCCTCATGTCCAGTGTCTTACCTTCACCAGTAGAGCTCATGAAAGGAGTTCTAGAGAAGAGGATAACAACAGGGCAGAGATGTCACGCCAAACGAATACTCTTGCTCAGGAAGACAACCATCTTCAGAGCTTCCTGAGCTCCATGATGCTTTTCAATGTACCCTCAGCAGGTTTCTCCTCCACGAAATTTTACCCCTCTGACCAAGTAAACTTTTATTTCCACAGTAACCTGTTGCAATAACCATTACCATCTTTTGATTGCTTCGAACTTGCTGCCTTCTACTTTCACCTGAGGATTCCTATTGCTTGCAGAAGAGACAGTATGCAATTGATCCCTTGTCACATCTATCTGCAGCTCTCTTTTACTGAAATTCATTTCATAAAGAGCTAGAGTAGAAGCAGAAGACATCATCCTGTTTCACCAGCTGAGCGCTAGAAAAACAGATAAATCACCAGACTGCTGTGGGAAAAGGAACAGTGCAGTACCCCTTACACAGCTGACTAGAAACCAGCTCACTTTAGGCAAGAGGTCTTTATCCCGACACGTGTTGATGATCCATGAGCAATGAGTTTTGTCATTCCATAAAGCTGCTATCAGGAATGGCCACTCCAGCAAGAAGATTCCCAAAGAGAATCCCAAAATGCCAGAGAAGGAACAAAGCTCCCATCCAGCAGCGACCTGTCTGGAAGGCGCTCGGCAAGGCTAGCACGATGACGTGGTGCATTTCTTTGAAGTTTCTGGGCACACAAGCCAAAGCCAGCTCTAGTTGCTGTATGCTTTTTTAATGCTTCCTGATAGAAGTGGGGTATAAATGTATGCGCTTATGTGCCTACACGAGCATAAATATATCTTCCAGCAGAAAGTAATCTCTGTTGAAAGGTTGCTTCAAGTGTCTCGTTTCTGATTTGAATTTGCTATTTACATCTTTCAACTGAATTCACTACAGGACCAGAGGTTCTTTGCTTCCTCCCACCACCATCAGAGCAGGAACATGTTTGCAAAAAAACTGCGAATGGGGATGCCTTTTAGAAAATGGAAATACTCTGTAGGTGGGATTACCTACTAGAACGAAAACTGATGTGTCTGAGAGAAAAAAGCACCTAATGCAAAATGTAATACATCAACTTAAATCTATAAAAAGTATACATATATTTGATATCCAATGCTATTCCTTTTAAAGTTATCCCCAACATACTATGTATCCGGGCATGCAGATCGTTCTCTGAATGGTTTCAAACACCACCTGCTCTACCTGAGCATCTCCCTGGGGCCTGCAGAACCACTTCACTCACTCTTAGGTCTCAGAAGGCAAAAGTACAGTTGAATATCGCAAATGCCATGGAAAAAGGATTCACCCAACCTGAATTTCAACTAATGGCTAAAGCTAACTTGTCCTGTGTTCTTACAGACTTCTCTTTTTTAATTCTCTAATGATTCTTATTTGCTATCAGTATGTCTCAAGTATAACCATAACCCGCAACAGACAAGGCTATGATCCTACCATAAGGATTTTTTGAAAGTGTATTATCCTCAGATGATTTTTTTTCTTCTAAAATTGTCTATTCCCAGTCAAGTACTTGTTCATCAAATATTTGGGAAGCTAAATGTCCTTTTAAAGAAAGAACAATACACATGCACAAAGGCTTGAAGGAATGGCCACATTCAAGACAGGACTAGCTAAGTGCCCTGTCTGAAGTCTCATCTCTACCATAAATAGCTTGCTGCAAGCTTCCATCTGCAAAAGTAGGGTAACACTCCCTCATCTCCCAGGTCCCAGCTCGCAGAGTTTAGAACTGCTATGTGTTACTATATATTGATTTCTTGCAAGGCCTCTTAGTGTCTTTAAAATACAATAATAAATAAAAATAAAAATTCACCTCTGTACGTGATGACAGTATCTGAACAAATGATGAATACTCTTCCCTGAATAGGACCCAAGAGGAGCAAATTCATCTCAGCTGTAAATCATGTAAGTATATGGAGTGATTCCAAGGATAAATTTGTCCCACTCTCCAGAAAGGTGCTTGCTTTATTGAATTAGTAGAACTGAGTGCACCCATCCTGTCCATAGACACATTAGTCAGTAGTAATGACAGGACAAAAGCAAAATCTATTATTAGCACATTTACTGAAATGCAATTTTTCACTTTCAGAATATTAGCCACTTGAGGTCATTAGTTCTCACTGAAAAACCAAAGACCCAATTTTAATTTAAACTTCAAAAAGGCAGTGACCATGTAGAGTTAAAGAGGATGCTCTTAGAACATGCTAAAATTTAAGAAAATCTCTCTAAAAAGGTTCATTCCTTCAAAGCCATTTCCATATTTCAAGCTAATAAAAAGCAGATGCTTCCCTGCTGGATCTATGTAAAATCCTCTACGCTACTGTGCCAAGTGATGGCCAGACACTAAAGCAGAATTAACCAATTAGCAAAGTTTCCCATCTGGTACAGGCTGGCCTTGCTGCGCCTCCACACCTCGCATTACCATGACAGAAACTTCTAAGTGACATCTTTAACAAGAAAGCATCTCCCTGTCTGAAACATCTTTCTTTTAATCTTTATTACACACAAAACTAAGCATGGTCACTTCAGAGACAGCCAAAGCATTCAGAGTTGGCATATTCTTAGCATGAAAAGGGGTTTTTATGTGGATGTTCCACTAGGTCAGTTCACAAATCCTTCAGCTGTGAGCAAAACTACAATATGAGGCAATGCACGACCCTTTGAGGAATGTAGTAGGTCATGATAAATGGCTTTAAATTATTAAAGAAAACAGAAAATAACAGACTTGAACATAAATATATGCAATTTCATTTAGCCGAGACTTCTCTAATTATTTATAGCAAGGAACTAATGAAAGATTCCAACCTAACAACTCTGCATAATGAAGTCTTTTATTGTTACTGAATATATGCTCCGAAGGCAGTAGAAGCACAAGTTTCTTTCTCCTGCAATGCTAATTTTGCACTGCTGTCGACTTAAAAGATTAGCTTTATGTTTGAGAAAGGAGGTTCCATATTTATTTACCTGGGCTTCTGTTGTTGCTCAGATTGCTAATCACAATGTTAATTATCACAGTGGTGCAAGTCACGTGGACAAAAGCCAAGCAGAAAACTGGACTGAGGCAGCCCAACACCAAGCAGCCCGGTGGCACGCTTCTCAATCAGACTAACAGAAACTTGAAATGGTTATCTGGGAATGAGAAGCTTTATTACCCAGTCTCTTAAGCCACCTGTCTCCCTCACAGCTTCCATAATCTAAATTCAGCCAAATGAGGCATTCGTGTCTTACTGTTGACAAAACCCCAAGCCAATAAATCAAAGTCTCCTTGCGACGTCGGCAACTTGTAACATTTCAGCAGCCTCTTCCATCTCTACAGATGTGGTATTTGAGCCCTGCACACAGTTTGTTCTGTGGTGCTAGACAAGATCACTGCAATGCAGCTGACATAAAGTCAGGGAATGTGCTCCAGGAGCCAGGCACACAAAAGCACCTTGTCGTGCGCACTCGCTGCCCATGCGCCAGCCGGTGTAAAGCAGCGGCGTTAACCAGCCGTCGCTGGGTACGAGCAGGAACGCAAGGCTAATTTATCACTTGGATATTTATTACTTTTCTTATCATCATCATTATAGAACCCATTTTTCAACAGTAAATAAGCAAGGACAGAATGCACCACGGTCTGTTCTAAAACCCTACTCTAATTAGCATTAACTATTTTTCAGGTAGATTTTCATTAAGGAGAATTAAATGACAATGAAACTCCTATGAGCAGATCGCTCAGGGGTGCCAAGATACTGAATTATTTTCATTACAGCACACCAAACTATATAACAAGATTTGATTTACTTGCATAAAACTCTAAAGTTTTAAATTTAAGGTACTGAAGCACCAGTAGATTTGATATTTGAATCTAGTAAGTATTCAGAGAGACATAGCTTAAATGTTTTCAGATACATTCTATGGATTTTATTTCTTTTTTCTCTTTTGTTTGCTTGTTCCCCACCAACAAATTTGCAGGAGTGAAAAAAAAAAAAAAAAAAAAAATCTGATGATCTGAATCTGAAATCTGATATCTGAAAATAAAGCTCACATTTCAGTGCGCCGTAACAGACTCGCCACAACACAGATGAAGTCTAAAGAAAGGAGTAAATACTGATAAAAGTGGGCAGAGGAAATGACCAGGTTTAAATCCCTGCTAAGAAGTAGGTCAGCTACCACTTCACGTATGGAGGTATACAAAAGGACAAGAGATTCGCCGCGGAGCAGGTGCTCCCGCCCACGACCAGGCCTCTCCGTGCGGGAACACCACGGCAGGTCTCCCTGCCTCTGGGAGCCACGTGTGCTCGGAGGCCGGCACAAGAGCAGCCTCCACCCCGGAGCAAGACCAGGCTGGGAAGCAGCAGCACTAGGAGCACAGGCCTCCTGCAGAGCGGAGAACTCCCTGCGGAGCCAGAGCTCCCAAGGAGCAGCTTGAGGGATGGGGAAGAAGGCAGAGGCCTCAGAGGGCACGGGGGCCCTGACACCCACAGGACACCTTCACTGCCAAGGGAAACTTGGGTTGCCGGTGGATTTCCCACCAACCTAAATTCTTGCTAGGCACATGGGAAAATATCACCCTTGTACAGTCCTAGGGGACAGGCGAATTCTCTCTAGTGGGGGAAGCTAGTGTTAATTTTTTTTTGGAACTCTGCATAAATTTGCATTTTTATGGAGCACGCACAATGCTTCATTTTATAAGATACCAATGAAACACTTGAGGGAAAGGGGGGAAAAAAGGCATAGTATTCTTATGGAACAGTGAAATATTGTTAAAAACAAACAAAAAACCTCACACATTCCAAAATGTTTCACTATTAAGCTAAAATAAGACCTTAAATGCCTAATGCCTTAAAAAGCAATATCCAAAGATTTCAGGATTTTTACTTCAGGTCAAACAGAACCATCATACTACAAACATTCAAAAGGCAAATCCTTGGTTAGATATTTGATAGATCTAAAATGCTGGATATGTCTCAAATAATTTTAAAAAGGCTTTTGATGGTCTTAGTCTGAGCAGAACCTCACTCTGCAAAAAGCTCCTTTGACAAGTTAGACTGTGCTTTCACTGCAGCTGTTTATTCTCTACCTGAAGGCACACAGGAAAATGTAGATGTCAATAGAAAGAAAACAGAGAGGGCAGAAAAATGGCCATTGAGAGGTAATTGGGACTACCTGGTCATACTGCTGACAACACAAACAATCTGTACCTTTAATCTTTCCATGACACTGCCAAAACAATAATACTCGGTAAACACACAGAGACTGCAGCGCTGCAAATTGCATGTGGCAGGGCTGCCCCCAGGTCTGCTCACCCACACTGCGACAGTTCTCAATGAGCCTTGACGTGGCCCTCAAGTTTTGGCCATCCTAAGAAATATTAAAATGAAAAGTGGAAGCATAAAGCCAACTGCAAAAAGCTGCTTTGAAAATGTATTTGCCCAATACGCTGATGCTCAGAAAACAAGCCAGGCAGATGAAGGGGAGAGGACGGAAGCCGAAAACTCTCTGTTAAGAAAAAGCTCCTGAACTGCACAAGATCTTTGATAAGAAATAACTCCAGTTCTTTGACAAGAAACGATTTCAAAGCTTCCTCCATCTCTGCTGGCTCAACCCGGCACTCCAAGGAGCTGACATAGCCAAACCTTCTCTCCAAAATTTGAAAGCAAACTCCAAAAACATGAAACCTCATCAATTCTCCCCCAAATTGTTATGGGAAGGGAAGAAATGCTGCTTGTATTTCCTCCATATACCCTGTTTTGTATTCCATTTTTTTAGGGGGAAAAAAACCCATCAACATGAAGACAGACCAGAAGGTAATCCATGTACAGCTCTAATTTGGTCCTCCCAGCACAAGACAAACTCCCAACTGCACCATTTTAGGTGCAGATAGATTTTTAGGCTAAGGGAACTACATAACACCACTGTCAGACCTACTGCTCTCTGCAACTGTATATGCACATGAGATTTGAAAAGGCATTGAAAGATCCCATTTTTGCGTAATTTTGCAATTTAAGGAAAGCAGAGTAAAATTACCCTGCAAGTTTCCAATAAACTTAAGCTCTTACCTGCACCTTGAAAACCAATGTTAAAATCAGCTGCTCAAGTTGTCCCATACAAACTCCTCTCTTGGAAAGCATTTACTGTCACTTTTGTTACATAACGAACCTAGGAGGCTTTCAATCCAACTAAGTCTATTTTCCATTTATAAAAGCTGGCATTGAATGTGACAACTGATTTCCAGAGGGAGGTTTTAAATACGCTTAATGTGGAGACGCACAAACAATTAATGTTTTTGTTTTGTAGCCAAACGTTTGCTTTTCTTCTCTCGATGAACTAAAAAAAAAACATGTCATTTGGTAACAAATGGAGGTCCTGAAGCTTGCTCTGTGTCTTGGAGGACAACCAGGTGTGCAGCCACAGCTCCTGCAATAGCCAAAATCAAATTTCCATTTTTCTTTTAATTAGGAAAAGGATATTAAAAAAAAAAAAACCCAGCATAAGGAAGAAAAGAAATAACCAAGCAGAGTGGAAAAAAAGCAAGGAACCAAGCTATTTTCTTTCCCAATTTTCATTAAGCTTACAAGTCTTGGGTTTCTCTTACATTATGAACTCTCTGAGTAGCTAGGAACACTACATGTTTTGTGTGGGGTTTCTTAGCTTTTCCCATTACACTAAGCTGCTTATTACGATGTTGTTCATAGATATTTTTAATCTATTGAAGTTCTTTGGAAAGAAAACAGATTGAAATACACTGTCTTTCCATCAACCTAATTGCCTTTGGAATAATCCCTGTGCGACAGCATTTGAACGATGAGAGGAAACCGGGGCTCGCCAGGGAGCCAGAGCCGCCCCGGCCGTGCCTCACGCTCCGCTTTGAGTCCGGGCTTGCTTTACTTCACCCCAATGCCCTGCTCCCCTTCAGGAATCAATCCCCACTTGAGCCACCAAGGGCTGCACTGAACTCAGTAGCTCAAGCTAGTGATATTTTACAGTTCTGAAAAGTCTTTTGTTGCTTTTCAAGCCAGGATAAATATTACACACCCAAAATGTTCCAGCATGGCGGTATATGCTGGATTTCTTCTGGCAATCACACAGGTAACCCCAACTTATCAAATCAATCTCTGTCTTCAAAAATCAAATGTGCAACAAGAGCACTTCATTTTATGTCTTGTATTGAATTGTTAAAAAAATAGACTTCTATAGAACTCAAGTTTACAAAATTGTGATGTGTCAAAGAAAAGCTCTGACATGTGGGAGCCCTGTTTGAAAATCTCCCCACTACAATGCCCACTGTGAAAGAAATTGGTAGCAGACACCTAAGTGTTAGATCCTTGTAATTACATTTTTAAGATCTATTAAAGGTGCTGCTCTGTCAGAGAGCTGCCCTCATTCATACGGAAGAAAAGGTCACATTCCTGTCTTCTAATTTATTAACACTATACAAATAAATGTTTGAAAAGAGCGTGAATATTTGATTGCCTCTGCGACACTGGTGCCTTGGGCTTTTTACTATTGAATATATTAGGTCTGAATTTTAAAAATCACATAAAAGAATGAGGTGAAATGAGAAATAGCTTGGGAAAGCAAACAGAAAATATAAGAAAGGAAGCAAGACAACAAGAGATCTAGAGCAAAGGAGAAAGATCTTTATTTTTGCCAGCTGGTGTATATTGCATACATGAGTATATAACAGTACTCGGAAATACCAGCTGAGGTTGCAGTCACCTCATTTTAAGCACTGTTTATAGCAGGAGAATGTCCTTGCACAGACAACTTAGTGTCTCAGAAGGCAAAACAAATTATCTCCATTTATAGAACTTCATGTCAACTAGAATCAGAAATAGCACTGCATTAACACACAACACGTGAAAGCAAGGGCAGAGTCACAGACTGGGTTAAACATATGGTGTGTACATATATTAGAGGCTTAAAATAATTAGTGGCTAGGATTTCTTTTAAATAACCAAAATAAAAACACACCCTTTAACGCAACTCCTCTTCGGGTGCTCCACTAAGGCAGGCCCAGCAGAGGAGGTGGGCTCTGCAGAGCACGCTACCTACCAACCGCAGAGCTGCGTGGCTTTTAGCAACGCCACCTTCCTGCTGTTCTCAACGTAGCATGACGTTCACGACAACAGGGACTGCTCTCTCTCCCAGACTTTCAGAGGGCTCTCTTCTCCATGCTGGGTCTGCTGAAGTCAGCTCTGCTCGCCCATGGGATGCCTAGGGTATTTTTTCTTTCTTTTTTGAGGTAGGGGAAGGGGACAAGAGGAAGTGGAGAATCTTCTCAAGCCCTCAGACTATTGCATCTTATCTGTATTCTGGCCTCCTCTTTAAAAATCAAATTATAAAACATTAGTATTCACATATGGCATAGCATTTACTGCAAGCTAAACTATTTCTTTAAAACAAGATAATTGAAATGAGTTGTGGCGTGCATGAAATGCCTTTCTATAAATGTTCACAGTGCTTGCCCTTGGACACAAGCTCCTGACTGTCAATGAGAGCACGCAGTCCATACAAAGCACTGCCACACTTCTGCAGTTTTCTGACAGTGCAGGCCACTGAATTAAATGGCTCATTGTCAGCATTTACTCCTTTATTTCTGTTTGGTTTTGATATGCTCCACACAGACGAATGCCAGACTAGCCAGAGACAAGGCTACAAAAAACATACTGCATAACTCTTCCAAGGAACTCCTAAGGAACAGGCCCACCCTCTGGCACGAGGCAGTGGACTGCACTCCACAAGGTGCTTGCCAGGCCTGGCTCACAGGTCCTGCTCAGGACCTGGGCTCAGGCACAACAGCTGCAGGTGTGCAGGGAAACCTCAGATACGTGACCCAAAGGTCAGGAGAAGCTTTCACAGAGAGTATCCTCTGGAAGTTGCTCATATAGCGACCATCTAGTCCAGGCCACCAGCCCCTAAGTAACAAATTCACTGAAGAGTATTTGATGAAACACAAGGGTTACCAGACTACCCAACAATAAGAAGGTCGTAACATTCCCTTTAGGGATGCATTATTATGAAGGCATATTACATGAATTACATCGGGGAAAGAGCTAACCATAACCCTGAAGCCTTTCAGAAGTCACAAGAAAAAAAACACGGCCCCAATGTTGCTGCAGAAATACTCAGTGTGTTCTCTGTCAGTAACTATTATCACCAATGGCTCAAGTGGCCCAGTTTGTGAGGAATTCAGACACTGTAGCACTAAAGCAAGCAAACTTTGACATTTTCTTTAAAAAAAAAACAAACAACAACAACAAAAACCCTCAATTACTTTTGTGTGGTACTGAATTCCCGAAATAAAGAGAAAATAGTGTTCCACAGTAACTGGTTAAGGATGCCTGTCACTAAAGCCCATTTCTTGGAAGACAGTCCTTTACTTTCAAATACTAAGGTCAGCAACATAATGTTTAGAGATAATGCTTTGATCATGAAATGTCTGGCCTTAAAGCACTTTTTATACAGCTGATTTCTATCTGATTTTTCTCACATAAAACACAAAACGTGATAGTCCCCAGTCTTAAAACCATCAGTAGAGAAAATTGTTTAATATTAAGAGATTTAAAAGCTCTTGAAATAGAGAGCACCAATTACATTTATTTCTTCAGTGCAAAGCACAAAACAAGCAGAGCTGCAGCACACACGGGGTGTCCAACAGTCTCTCCCATGTCCCATGTCCTGCAAGCAGGGAGTGAGGAGCAGCACGTGCCCCTCTTCGTCCCAGCGCTGCAAGCGCCGAGCCCCACGCGTGCCCCGAGGGACCTCGGGCACACTCCGGCGCTGAGCAAGAGGGTCGGCAGCACGAGCGGGAGCCGCCTGCGACCCGAAAGCTCCCTGAGCCCAATGCACGCACAGGAATTTTTCCTGGAAAAGTAAGAGGGGATGGAGCTACTCAAGCATGAGCCCAGATATGCAGATGGGGCCCTTAAAATACTCAAATACTTCTGAATGGTCAATAACTTTGAAGATTGCTGACAAGATTTAAATAACCATCAGAGCCACTGGGCATTACTCCATTAACCAGAAGAAGTCAACAACAGGATGAGAATTTGAATAACATCTAGCATATGGACGGAGACTTAAACTAGCCAGAAAAGGGTGAAGTGAATCCAGGGACTCCAGGTACCATCCGATCAGAATTGCCTTAGTTACCAAAAAATTCAGTAGAGAAGTATTTGAGATAGACCAGCATATACTTAGGCGTAACAAGAGATTTCTGAGCTTTCACTTAACCCTCACTCATAAAAAAGTTTACTTTCCCCAAACTCTTCTGACCAATAACTGCGGCCTTTTCCAAAACTGTGGAAATCCACAAGAGGTGTGAGCAGAACAGTAATGCTGCCCTCTCTGGAGCTCAGCCACAGAGATGTGTATTTACTACATTAGTCAAAATACTCCAAAAGTAAGCAGGTATTTGATTAATAACTAAATTCAGAAGAGATCAATTTTTAGAAAGTTCACGTCACTATTTGAGAGCCAAAATCGTTGTTACTGCTTTGCCCTCTAACATGATAATACTGTCAAGAATGAAGTCTGACTACCGGCCACCACAAACATATTTATTGGATCAGATTTATTAAGCACTTATCATTTTAAGTGAGTCACATCCCTATATAAAACCACATTAAAAGCTGCAGCAGATAGAAAGCACACTTCCGAATGGGCAATGTATTACAAAGTCAATATAAGCTAGTTCTTATGACAAACTTGACAGCTACGGTCCTCTCCAATTCTAAAACGACAGAAGTGATGGGGCTGTTATGACCGTTGGGAGCCACTGCACTGTGGAAAACTCTCCGGCCTTTTATCGTTTTGTATTTCCCTTTGCCAGATTCTTTCTTCAAATGGCATTTGTGGTTTTGACTGCTTGCACAAAACAAACTTCCAGCCTGTACACTGCCAACTTTTTCCCCAAAAAACTTTCTTAAGTCATTCTTGATTCCTAGAGGACAGTTTTTACTGTATAAAGAAACTCCTATTATTTGTCAAGAGATTACAGGATAATGAGAAATGGAAATCTGTTGACCAGAAACTCCATTAGAAGCACTGAACCAAATCAACTCTTCTTGTTACCTCATCAAAGCATATACAAAATTCACAATCCAACCTCATTTGCTCCTGCCCAACGCTGCAAGTACTTCCAATACAAAGGAGGCAGCTTGGCATGTCATGTCCTGGCAGCAATGTGAGCATCTCACTGAAACAAAAAGTAATTAAATCTTGATGGTAAAAATTAGGTCCTTCAAGGTTTAGCCCTGGTTTCACAGCCAAAACCCCCCACTGATTTCAACAACAGAACGACGGGCCCGTACTGAAGTGGGAGGAGGGAAGGACCTATCTAGGCCAGTCACCTAGAACTTGCTCGAGTGAGGGGGGTGCTCACAGCCGTTCCCACTCCGTCCCGGCACAGGTGCCCGCTGCGCACGGTGCAGTGAGAGCAGCTGCCTGGCAGGGTGCATCAAAACTGCCGGCTGCTGTGAACAACACGAGGGCTGCTGCAGAGGGCGGGCAGCCCGTCCGCCCCGGATCAGAAGCGAGCCTTGGTCCCTGCAAACCAACAGAGACGTCGCCCTGTCCCAAGCGCGTAACGCTAATGGTAGGCAGCGTGCAACGGCTCTGAGGCAAGGCCTGCAGCCCCAGACACCGTGGGCATCTGTCTGCAGGTTCCTTCTTGGGTTCCTGCTGCTGTTGGTGGCTTTCTTAGAAAACTGTTGTGGGGGGTTTAATTTTTAAATTGTTCAGGAGATTAATGCAATGCTCTTAGCGTCTCAACTAAGCACAGTTCAGTTAAGCTATTACTTTGCACAGAAGGATAAAGTGCTTCTCCTTCCAATCAAATTGCACTGAGGCCTGGGCATTTCTAGTTGTCTTTCTTAGTAAGGGATTTTATTACCTTTGCTCATCAGCAAATCTCTACAACACGACAGACTCCTTGCCTTAGGTTTCAAAGCTTATACACTCTAAAAGAAGGTATCAGCCAGTGCTTTGACACTCACTCAAATGAAGTAACATTCCTCACCACTATCAGGGAAGAAAAATGGGGGTGTGGAGGGAAGAAAACCCTGACAAATGCTGTTTCTTACCTGAATGAAAACCGCTGAGCAGTCTCCAAAAATATTTTCACAATACCATCCAAGAATCAAAGCACCTTTTCTTCCTGTATCAAAAGGCATTTCAAATGCAAATCGGGATAAAGTGTGTTCAGACTTGCAGTGTAAATGCACTGTCTTTACATGTCTTTCTGGAAGGAATTCTCCCAATTTGATCAGCACCTGCTCGGTCTGATCCGTACTTGGAACATCTCTGAGAACAAGACAGAGCTGTTTGTTCAGTCACAACCCTGCCTCTTGCTGAACTGCGCTGAGGGGCCCGAGTGCAGCACAGTCAAAACAGGAACAATCCCGACTCTGCTCTGGAGAAAGTCACTACAGCTCTTCCCAAATATTAAGTTAGGATTCCCAACTCAGACATGAGCTGTCTAATGAAATCCCTCAGTTCAAGCAGACAATTTGGTCCAAGACTACATTGGTATTTTCTACTCCCAAGCACTTCACAAGCAGAGAACCACGCAGCTGTTACCAGTCATGCACGGATCCTCCTAGCACTGGTAGCTGTTTCAAGTTTCTCCTTTCCAATGCTACCCATGTGTAGGATTACTTATTTCCTTGATTAACTGAAAGCTGATGAACTTAGCCTACCCATCTACTTTTTATATGTATTTTTCTACCATTCTCATTCCTGTTTATCATGCCTTCTCATTTGTCAATGAGTATTACGCATATTCTTCATCCACTCTAAAAAAAAAATCCATGGAAATTTATGCAAGTAGTTACACAGAATATTTCAGAATATTTCAGAATATTTAAGGTTGGAAGGGACCTCTACAGATCATCTAGTCCAACCTTCCTGCTCAAGCAGATGCATCCAAAAGATGTTAACTCATCTGCTAACACATATTACATGATTATTAATATATTCTAAAAAGTAAACATTTTCTGTATAAAGCACTGGTGCCGTGAAAGTCAAAGTTCTTGTCTTTTCATTGTCCAAATATTTAAGCTTATTTTTAAGTTAGTTACTATTTTACTAATTTAAGAACACAAATAAGGTTTTTTATCATCTGAACTCTTCAGAGATTTCAAAATAATCTCAAGTACCTTATTACACAGAAATTAAAGAAGCAAATAACAAAGCCAAATTAGTAGCCTGTCCAAGCATACAGTATGATATTAAATTGTCAGTGACATTTAAATAAGTGCACCTGTATTCATACAAAGATAATTTCTTGATTAATTAGTTCTGCAGCTCTTGATCCCCTAACACACAAAAACTACAGTAATTCTATCAAAATTCATAAAAATCCTTTACAGACAGGCAACAAATGATTGACTTTATCTTAGCACTTCTGATTCCTGCACTTCATGTTTAGTGGATAAGATCAGATAGGCACCTTCTCAAATTCCTCAGGTGTAGGAAGCATCACTGAAAGCAGCCTGCTATATTCTTATTAAGTGCATTTACACAGATGTCACTGTAGAGACACCCAAGACGACACGGTCCTGGTCCGAGGCAGCTGCACAGCTCTGCATTTTGGAGAGCAGCGTATCGAGACGGGAAGAGGGAGCATCAGCCGTGAGCCCAGAGCTGGAAGGGAAACGGGGAGGGAGGGCCTGGAAAGCAGGCGAGATCTGAGGAGGGTTTGATAAACACAGAGAGCTGCAGACATGGTAATAAAACCCTCAATTAGCAACAAAAAAAAAAAAAAAAAAAAAAGCACCAACCGCTTAGCAGAGAGAATGCTAAATGTTAATCAAGCACGGGGACAGGCTTGCACTGTAGCACTCTAGCAGAGCATCTCTGCTGAGCACACACATTTGATTACTTTAAAATATGCTCATTGTTTCCTGTATTTAAAAAAAAGGAAAATAAGTCAAAAAAAAATCATTTTTGGATGACTTAAAGTCTGAAAGCCAACTTTGGTCTGAATTATACGGCAGGGATACACAGTCATGCAAAACATATATTTGATCATACTGCTGTCTTCCTCCAACAAAAATCTTCTTCTTTGACTTATATCACAACTTTCAACTGAAAACTGAATTTCCCTGGAAAGTCCTTTGATTTAATAAAGTGAAAGTGGCAGCAAAGCTGTGTAGAATTAGAACATCTGTGCGCCTAAACTAACAGCTAGAAATGAAAATCCAATATCCTGACAATCTGTGCCCTGCCAAGAAGCTTAGGAAAAGTTGCAGCCTGGATAGCAAACTCCTAATATGAATGCAACTTACAGGAGCATCTGACTTGGGCTCTAAACCTTTCTGTATCTTGCTACAACATTTAATCTCTCCACTGCAAAGATGAGACACGTGACGCTGTGAAGAGCGCATACTTCTTATCTCTGGGAGGGAAATGAAGAAGGACAAAGAGCGCAGAACTAGAAGAATTGATGAGTATCTCTCAACAGAAATAACTATACAACAACAGAGAGCTCTAAGTGCAATTAGCTTCTCTGTTAATATATTGGTTAGTAGGACTTCAGGTAGTTAAAACATATGCTGCTCTTTATTTACAACCAAGCATGTTCTCCAAAGCAATTCTCGGCAGGTCACTTCTGTCACTGACTGAGGCAGCCTGAATACTCTGTATTTTCTGTTACATGGATTTTAGCCTCTTAGTAACTTATAGGAATGGTGGTGGTTTTCAGACTACGAGGCCATGGTATTCCCAAGACTATCCAAGAAATCTGATTGCCATTTAAGTGACAAAATAGACACTGGCTAGATAACATAAAATGCCACTAAATATTTTAAAATTTACTGCTCAGTTGCATATGCAAACTAACCTTTCAATTGAAGAAATCCTTTAGTTTAACTACAATTTCACTACCTTTTCCTATAACAGGTTGTTCTTTCATGCCAGACACAAGGTGAACCAAGATTACTTAAGCGACGCAACAAGGCTGAGCTGTCGACTTCGTGCAGTTCAGCCTTGGCTCGGGGGTTTTCTGGGATAAGCACAAATAGAGCCAGTCACCCACACCGAGCAGCAACCTGCTCACTCACCAGCTCTTCTCCGCTCAAGCTAACTTCATCACACAGATTTTTCGTTCATGGTGAGGACGCAAAGGTTTCTTGAAAATGACCCTACAAAGACTGAAGAGAAACGCAAAGCAGCAGAAAATTCACGGACAGATTCTAACAAGCCAGTCCTCTCCATTTACGTCTTTGAAAAATTTTAGGTGCTAAGAGCAATGAAAAGTAGTGCAAAAAGAAATATAGCTACATAACATAAAAAGCAAGATCAGACAAGGTTGATGCACCATCCAATCCAATTGAGATCCCTCTACTGAGAACAACTTTGGAGCTTTTCAGCTCCGGTGAGCTGTGTTCTTCAATATCCTTTGATATAAAGAAATCCATCCAGCATTTGACATTCGCTTTGGTCCTTTCACACTACAAACTGATCTATTTCTATTGCTTTATTAAAGTTTTCTCTTTGGGACTTTTCAGATATCAACCATACCAAGGCGGGGCCAAGTGTGACATAAGTAATCGGATGAATGCTTCCAAAGATTAGTTTGCTTGAGATGAACATGACACGGACTTCACCCAGTATTATATTGTCTCAAGGTTGACTGCATGGTAATATCTTTCAGAATAAATGAATCAACATTAGACAACAAAGGGTTGTGAAATTCTTCCCATCAAACCACGTGTTTATTACACAGAATAATGTAATATAACTGATCAATTTCAAAGCAATGAGTTGAAGACAATCCCTGGAATTACAACTGCTTCAAACTATCTGCCTTCTTACTGAGGAGAACCATTAGCCAGTAAGCCAGACTGCTATGTAGTTTTCTATGAAAAGATGAACTGACAGGATTAACAAAATGTTTGCATACCACACTACTGATAAATTGATTTTCATCATTATTTTAAGACACTGAGAAACAGCCACTAAGCAGCTTAGATTTTAATGAAGATTATTAGCCTTGACAGAATGATTATTTTATTCTTCTCTCTGGGCATTTTGAGTGGAAAGTGACATGGAAATACAACTGACTTAACATAAGCCCATGTTGGAAATTTCTTCCATTAGAAATAGATTCCTGACCTTCAAGACTCTTGTATCTCAGGGCAGAGGGGAAAATGTAACAGCAAGGAGCTTAACTAGTTGATGTTTCTTAGCAGAGTGTAAAATTTTCCTCCATCAGTGAAGAATACATGAGCATCTATAGTTAAATGTGAAAATATAACGATACCAGAAGCTCCACATGCTGTGACACTGCTGGCAACTAAAGAGGAGGATTGTATCAGTTGTCGCTGATTTTCAGCCAGTTCTGATGTGGAGAGAAGTTATTTAATTATAGCAATTTTAGGATAGGAAATGAGAAGGGCTATGGTAATCATTAGAACAGTCAAAAACCTCAGATAATTGTATTAGAATCTATTCCTGATAATAACGAAGGCTGAAAGATGATGAAATAGTCTTGGAAATGGGCAAATTCCACTAAAAATAAAACTGGCAATACCACTGTTCTCACCAAGTGTGATGAGATTCTTAATACCACCAGGTTGTTGGAGTATTTATTTTACTATGCAAAAAAAGGGGCACCCTAAGAGAAGAGCTGAAGGTGAACCAGCACAAAACAAGCTCAAGTAGCGGTGACTAATCATTGTGCTCCCCTAAGGTGCACAGGGACATCCCTGCAAAGGTCTCCCAGCCCAGCATCACTGTGAAGAGCAGCTGCGCTTAGTGACTGAAAGACAGTGAGAGCAAAAAAAAAAGGAGAGCAAGTGCGAGAAAGAAACTATATCCTAACTACAAATGCTTTGTCAAACACACATCACCTGCACTACTTGCCTGAGCAGTCACTGCGTCAGTAGGAACCCATCTCCTCTCTTTTTGAAGGAGTTAGTGCTTGTGCAGTCACGGAAGACAATCACACAGTGCAAATATGCCAAAGCCAACTTCGAGCCATGTTTCCCCGACTCCTGAGCCAGAGCGTTTGTAGTCTTGTCAGCTTTCACAACTGTCATTCCCGTGTAAGTTATGTAAATGTACAAAACATCAAAAAGCAATCAGCCACAATAAAAATTTTCATGTCACGCCATGGAGAGCTTTCATGTTAACTGAAAAGATACGCAGCATATTATGGGGCAAAATGTCTTTGTTACAACATTTTTCCACTATCACAGTTCAAAGCTTTAAGCTTCTCAACACTCAAGAAGAAAGAAAAGTGGAAGGAATACATCACATACTCTTTTTGCTCCCAGAACTCCATTTTCTCTGCAAAAACACTTTTATGTATAGTGTTAAACTAATGCCTATAATTTAGGCCAGAAGCAAGCAGCTGAGAAAGGGGGAAGAGGTGCAGTAGCCTAGGTATTGTTTAGCTTTCAAGGTGTTTTATAGATAAGTACAGCTATTCTCTTTGGAGACAATTACTGCCAAGCAAGACTTCAATGTAGAAAGGAATGAAAGGAAGGAATCTTGTTGTTTCAGTACAAATGCTTTTCAAATTAGGAGTTAGACACAAAGTTTATTCACGATTCTACTTTGCCTTCTGATGTTTGCAGCCCAAATTTAAACACGCTTTATACGTATTTCTTATATTATAACTATGTGCCTTTACCAGAAGAACCAGACCAGGATCCAGCATACCCAACTGTAACAGGGTAGTACTACCAAACTCTCCTGCTGATCAATAAAGCAGCAAATAAGCACTTCTGCAGGGTTTTATTGCTCAGAACACACCTTGATGCTACCCACAAGAGCTACAACTAAGAGATCAACATCATTAGATGGTTACTCTTTTAGCAAATACAGCCAAAATATTTCTCCTTCCAATTCTCCCTCTTCAGGTACTTTCAAACAAATGATGTGCAGGTCACCCTGCACCACAGCTCGGCCTGATATCCTCACTTCACAGTTACCAAGGAGGAGCCACTCGGTGTCACGCAACCCCAACAGACCCACCAACACTGTAACCTCGTAGCAAACCCACCAGCTACTTCCACTTAGCAGTTTACAACGCATTTTGTCAGGATAAGGCCACTGCAACTCTCCCTCGAGTGCATAAAGAATATAATGCATTTTGCTGAGAAACCGATAACATAGTTAGGTTTCTGCCAAGCCTCCCAATTGCTTTTTTGATTATATGGGTTTAAAACACAAAACTATAGGGTTTTGCACTGCCACACCGCTCTTCTAATGATACAACAGAGCTGATAAGCATGCTGGCATTTCAACATCGGAGTGGATTCAGCTGTAGTGCCCACACACGAAGAGACAGACTGTAATCAATGCCACAGGTAGCAAGACACTGCTAGGTAGCCACCCTGACTGCAGAGATGCAAACAGAGCACTTCTGAAAGGGAAACATCACCCTTTTCCACAGTCCAGCAAATAACTGGCTGCGTACAAGGAGTCTGAAGGAGAGAAGGAAGCCTAAAATTATTAAGAGCCCATGACAATTCGCTGTAAAATCATCTTATACACTGCCAAAGGTGATTCTGAGTTTAGTAAAGCTATCTTCTGTATCTACCCTCTCCCTCACATGCTTATGAATAAGGAGGCCTATCCCAACACTTTAAACATGGGGTTTGTTCTTCCCCTAACACTTATGTATAATTCTTATTAACATAAGTGGGAGTTTTGTGTGCACAAAAGGAGAAAATTAGACCCCTATAGCCATTATGTTGCATTTTCTTTAAGGACTAACTACTAATCACTCCCTTTCAGCAACATCTACTCCTTCCTATTAATTTGCTTTCGGCTGATGAATCTCCCACAGAAAGCGCTGGCAGGGAGGCCCTCCTCACTGTCTCGGCACTCCTGTGGCCTCTTCAGGAGGACAACCAGGATGTCCCAAGGAAAGCCTTAGCCAGTTCTCCTCGAGCACCATTACATTTCCTGGGAATTAGCACAACGGAGCAAGATAGAGAACAGCAAATAGAAAGCGAAGACACCTCCCCACCTAGCATAGTAAAATGCAACTACGTTAAAAATAAAATAAAATATAATAATAAAAAAAAAGAAGTACATCTTCTAGATGCTGAAGATGGAACAAAGATCACTTCATTCTGAAGATGTCCTGACCCCTTCAGCTGTGACAAAATACAGCACAAACATTCTGTGAAAATGCTGTTTCTATTTTTTAAATGCAAATGTGCGTGGTCAAATTTCAAGGTAATTCCTGAGAGAATTAAATTGATTCAAATAAGCACGTCCAAGTTGTGAGAAATTTTCTTTCTACATGAATAAAATGGAGCAAAAGCCAGATCAAAATTGGAATAAAAAAAATATTTTGACATTTCAGTGAATAGGAACAAAACATAGATGACCTGAAATGATGAATAAAAAATACAAAGACAAGCCAGCGAGAGCATTAAATTTAGTATTTTTACTTAAGGGTTATAAATTTTACAAGTTGCAACAGTAATCAGAAAGAACTGAAGCTAATTTTGCACTTCTAAAAGATTTTTTAGATTCCTTTTTAGAATTAATCCTAATGAATTTAATTAAAAACATATAATTTTGCCAAGATGGGATATTGTGTGTGTGTGTCCAACTGTATTTATTCTTAGATTTGATGTTCAGATACCACAGTGACAGATGTATATGGAATAAAGTAGACATGAAACTGTCATCAGAGAAATAGCCTGGAGGAATAAAAGGGTAAGGGCAGGAGAAAGATTTGAAGTGACATGAGAAAGGCCTAACAATAATGAACGTAAAGAATAGAAAAAAGCTGTTCACATTTTAATACGTGAGTGGTAGATATCAGTTTTATTCCCAACTTGTTTGACCAAATTATTTCCTGACTTTAGGCAAAGACTGTCATAACCCTGTCTCATGTTTATTCTCGCATCTATAAAATGGTATCATTCCTTCCTCTCTGGAAATGTTACCCCATCTGGATACTAAAAGGAATGACCTGACAATTCTGCCAAGAACTTATGTGAATACTTCATATATCACCTACATTTGCCTGCCTTAGAAGAATGTTTGTGTAAACTTGTCTCCAGATGAAGAATCATAGCCTTAGACAAATTCAAAGCACAGTAACAGCGCAGGGTGGCCACCCAACTTTGGATGCACCCTTTAAGAAGGCATGTTGTTGGTCATTAAGTCTGCAAATGTCATCTGTTATGTCCTTAGTTACTTGATGGTACCTACCATTTCAGCCTGAAAGCTCAGCAAATCCCCTGGAAAACAAAACTTCCCAGGACTCCACTGGAGAAAGTAACTATTGCGATGTAATTGCCACAAGTGATAAAAAGTGGTGATGATAGGGTATGGGGGAAAAAAAAGTGTTATTAACCAACTATGGTGGCCTAGGAGGGAGAAAAAAATGAAGAAAAAGGCAGGCAGCAGCCTTCAATAATCCTGGGCTATCGCCTCCCATAATCACACTGCAAACACCAAGAGGGTACTGAAAAGAGGGCACAGTTTTTGCCTGTAATAACCTACCTGTCACTTATTCACAATAAACTCTGTTGATACAGAATAGTTCTATCTCTGCATTTTTTTCCTCAAGTAGCTGAGGAAAAAAGCTCACAAATCCAGCAGTTCACCAACAAGAACAGTTTTATGTATGGGCAATCATATGACTAGACTCACAGTGAACCTAGAGATTAGCCAAATAGAGTTTGCTTTGTGTGGCCTGAGAACCTTTCCCACACAAGACTGATGGAGGCAAAGACCTTTACCAATACAGCAGACCCAACTTAGGCCTAGACAAGCACGTGATGCCTAAAAAACTTAGTCTTTGCTTTATATAATCTTGTACTCTTTTATCTTTCAAAGTCAACAGATTCAAACTGTTTGTTCCTTTCACTCATTTGTGTGCTACATCTTTGCATAAGAAAATGCAAGTTTCAATGTTGCAGACATATTTTACTCATGCTTTAGCTGTCTTCACAATTCTTAAGATTTTCTGAACAGTTTACCCCATTTAATTCATGTAATACTCTATTCATTCTCCTGAACCAGAAGGCTCAAGCTAGCTCTTCTTTTCATTAGCCACAGCAGATCCAGTCTGTCTTGAGTCGAATTTATTCATTATGCCATATGCCATTTCTGGTTGCAGGTCTTCTACTATTGTTTTACTACAAAGCCTGTAATGTGCTCTGAGACGTACTGAAGTCCTATCATCTTTCTCCCCGTGCCTGAACCACATGAATTCTGTCAGTGCTGATAGTCCTGCATATACAAGTTACCATTTGTAAGAGACAACGGAAACATTCACTTGTATAAATCAAAGAACTGTCCTAGGAGGAGACAAGCTGTCAGCCAACTATTCCAAAAATGAAAGGGACAAGAGCAAAGCCAAGTCCATGCTCAACTAAGAAAAGCCTCTTTGTGAGGTTAATTTTTCATATTAAATGTCTCCTGTTTAAAAAAAAATAAGATGATTTCTCTGCTGTTAGTCAAGTTAAAAATAAGACCTTGATTTTCCTTTAGGCTTCACACACCCTAAGATATAGGTATGATTTTACAGTTCAAGTTTCATATTGAAAAGTTTGATTTTGTTTGATTTTTACCAATTTTTAAATATGAATCATACTACTATTCTTTCAGTAAGACAAAGGAAAAAATATCAACTGTAAAAAAGTATTTAATTTTACCTGCCAAATTGTTAATGGAGAATTACATGTTTGTTCCATCCTTTTATCAATAGCACTGATAATAATGGTTACTTTTTCCTCCCCATCTAAAACAACCATTTGGGGGTTTCCCCATAAAACAGGAAAAACGGATTTTCCTGCAGAGGGCAAAAATAAAGGGAATCTGACAGAGCAGAAGGCTAGAATTTAGCTCGCCTTGCCATAAGAATGAACTTTCCTCTCTTCAACTTTAATGTAAGGGATAATACAGTTAATGTTACTATGACACAAGAACAGTTCCCACTATGCCATTAAAAAACAAAAAATAAAATAAGAGCAAAAAATCACCATGGAATATTCTGGAAATATTTTAGACAACTGGAAGGTTTTAAGTTGGAATGGAAAATAAAATAAAAAGGCTGGAATTGGTGACACAAAAGGATAATAAGCAGTAGGAATAAACACAATGCAAGAGAATGAACAGGAAGGAAGGAGAGAGAAGAAAGCTGAGATAGGGATGGAGTAGGGAGGGAGAGAGAGAGGAAGGAAGGAAGAGACTTATTGGAGCTAAAAGATGACAGAATGAAGGGTAGAGAACAAAAAAAAAAAAAAAGCAGATCAAGCAGCATTGACAGTAAAGAAACAAAATTGTCTGTCATTTTTTGGAGATAACAGGAAGAGAAAGCAAACCCATCAAATCTGTGCAAAGGCAGCGCGGAAAGTGACCATGGAAGGGACAAGCTGCACGCTGTCTATTTTGCAGCACTGGCCCCAAGCAGAGGCGCAGATGGAGCGACACGCAATGCCCCGTCACAGCATCCGTCTCCAGGACGCAGAACACCCACAGGAACGAGGAGCAGCCAGCCCCTCCTTGTGCTCTTCCTGGTAGGAAGCTTTCCATAACCTCCTCCTCACTCTCCAGTTTTCTAATTTACAGTTATTGGAGGCTTCATTTTCCATATTGCTGCTTAACTCCCAAGCTGCCATCTGGAGTGGGCTATTTCCTCAGTCTTCACTCATCACTATCCTCCCATTCTCCCAATTGCATTTTCTTAACCTTGGGTGTGATTTACAAACGAGCCGCTATCTCCAGAGCAAACAGACCACACAGCTCTGGGGAAGGCCCCCGCCAGAACATCCCATATTTTCCCTGAGCCTAGATCAACCCAGCCGCTTTCACAGCCTCCTCAGCCACACAACATCCTGCAGGCAGCTGGCACTGCAGCCCACCAGCAAAGCATATGGCATAGCCCCCGGGGCCACCGTCATCGCTGCTCGCAGAGCCTTCCCACTCATCTGCCACTTCCACTTCCAGGGTGTCCGCGGGAAGCACCAGCCGCAGAGGAGCTGATGTCCCGCACTGACCCAGGGGCATCAGAGAAGACACAACCGGTGTTGTCTCCTGGTCTACCTGCCAGAGAGGCTGCAGGTGCTCAGAGCAGTGCAAGGCACATAGTTAGCAGGCAGGGGTAGGTAGGAGCCTGCCCATACACAAAGCATGGCACGCGTTGGCAGAGCCAGGTTTCTACGGCACAGGCGCGCCTGCCTATAGGGAAGAACAGGGTCCCACAACCAGACACAACCCAGAGACACGAGCAATGGATACAGTGCAAATAATCCACAGGAACCAGCTAGGGCAGAGCCTTGCAGGAACACGGCAAGCAAACGAGTGCACTGTAACTAATTGGATTTGGTATCCTTTAGGATTTAAGAGTGCTTTAACCACAGTTTATTAATTATACATCAATTAAACACTAAACACATTGTTTAAACAGTTATGTTTACTTTTCATGCAAAGGTTAATACATATGTTCCTTGTCAATTTATTTCTAAAGTGATAACTGTACTACTGAATTCTAATTAAACACCTAGTTCCATGCACTATGTAATTTAATTTGGGTAAACTAATGGTTAGACTTATTACTCTTAGCTATAGTACTACTTATGGTTGGACTCAATGATCTTGAATGTCTTTTCCAGCCATAATGATTCTATGATCAGATGATTCAGTGACAGCCACCTTGAGTGCATGTATTGTCGTTACTACAAAGGTAGCATTTACTAACAGTTAAGGTAATGTTTTAAAAAGTGCTTTTTTTCTTAAAAATATCTTTAGTTATTAAGATACTGTGAAGAACTTAAAAGTATGTTAAAACAGAACCATTTAAATGTTTATTAACACAATAAAAATAATTAAAAAAAAAAGGAGTCAAGTAAAAGTGAAGAAACACAACTTGTGCAATTGCCTTGACATGAATTCTGCCCTTCCGTGTGTCCCACCTGTGCACAGAAAGGAGTACAGATCCCAGGGAGAAGTCAGTATGCAATCACGTAATTTAAAAGCACAATACACAGGCCATCTAAACACACAACCATCTAAATGAGTATCAGTGTAAAATAAATCTGGCAACATTTTAGTTCTGACTGCTGAATTTTACAGCAATTCCCATGAAAAATTGTGGGTTTTTGTTTTGTTTTTAGACAGGCTTTATTATGTACAGTAGTTTCTCATCTTCCTAGCAGGGATCAGGGACATGGGTTTGCATGAGGAGGAATACACTGTCACTGGCAGCAGATGCTAAAGGATGGACTCACCTCCAGAAACTGAAATTGGGGTTAGAGTCTAAAATCACTCATGTTTTTTTCCTGTTTATGGAAGAGATTCCTTATAGTATATCCTCTTTTACAAAGAATCTCTTAGGTCTCCTGTTTGTTTTGACCAATACTCAGCATGTGACAGCAAAAACATCTATCTGGAAATAACACTGCCTTTCTGGTCTGAAAGGAGAGCCCCTGCACTTCTGCTGTACCCTGGATGGGCTCCTTCCATGTGCCAGAAGACACTGTGGCACCTTAAGGAGCGAAGGGACAGCAGATTTTTTCTGCCCTGCAAACCATTCCCTAGGGATTCTGCCCAGTAACTCATACTCCAGAGAATAACTCCCCGTAACTCCTACTCCAGAGGAACAATGGAAGAGAAATGTCAAGACTACATGGAATTTGCTATTGCTGTGGAGGTCAAGTTCCCTGCTGAGACCATTTATGCTCATCTAATATCTTTTGAGCAACACAAGTCAGACTATAACCTTAGTTTATTTCCCATTAAAAATGAATTAAATAGACAAAAACATACTTGGCTCCCTTACAAGCTTTCTCTTTCTGAATCTCTGAGGTTGCTGTGAGGGAGATATTAGAGCTGCTGCAGAATTTGAGGGAGTTTGCTGCTGTGTTTTTTACACAGCATTGCATGTAAAGCAGGATATATAGATAGGTAGATATAGAGATATAAATATATAGGATGCTACACTTCTTTTATCTTTCATTATTAGTTACAAATATTTGCTATTAAATGCTGTTGTTATACACAGTTTAACCACGAGAAACCTAAGTACACAAAATTCATTAGTGTAATTTCTCACTCACAAATGAATAGATACAATACACTTTTCAACTCATTTCACAGAAAAAAAAAGTCTCAAGATTATTTCTCTACATTCTCTATATTCTATTTCTCTACTATTCATGCAATTTCTCTCACGCAATTCTAAGACTATTTCTCTACTTTCACGCAATGTGAAAAGAAGAAAGAAAACAAAATCCAGAAGCAATCAGTGCTAGTACTTTACCTTACCAAGCTTTCATTTGTCATCAGATTTTGCAAGGCCTGTTTGGAGACCTCTATTTTTTGCTGCATTTCTCTTGGTAATTTCTTGAAGTGAACCAGTGACCTTTACTTCAGAGTCAGTGGTCCTCCTCATTCTGTCAAATCAATAACTTCTTCAGACTGTTAAAAGAACACTAACTTCTATTTTAAGAATTCTATGGTAAAAGTTTTAAAGGTAAATACGTATATATAAATATACGGGCTTTATTATATCTTTTACTGATCTGAAGACATCAAATTCCTAAGGGTTTCCAAATAATTTTCGTCCTTGTTATACAGCAAATATGTTCTGCACAGGCTGCTTTCCAGAACCTCTGTAAAGAAATTTGTTTCTTCCTTGGTGGCTGTGAACTCAAATAACCAACAGATCAACATACACAGACAGAATCTCAGAAGAGCAAAGGCGAAAAGCAGTTGAAGAGTGAAACCAAAGGCAATACTTCCTGACAAATTAGAGATTTAGGTATGGGCACTATTAATGAAGGATGTATGATTTCCAGTAAGACAGGAAATCACAGAAAAAAGAAATGCAAGTTCACATACATGTTATTTTTCATCTTCAAGAAGAGCACAGTTCAGTTACTGCACTTGACCACACGTTTTAGTCTGAGATAGTATTTGATGTACTTTTTTCCCAGCATGAGTCTTAATGCATGTTTAAAATGTAAGTGGGAAAAAACTGTATGATATGTAATGATACTAGTGACTCCATAAATTTCAAGCCCTCACATTCAACTTAGTGTCCTGGGCATGCCACCATGCCCTATTCTATGTCTCAACCTTACCACCATGTACACTAATACTATCACCTATTAGCAGTACAAGACCAAAATATTATTTTTCCAAACTTCTAATACATTCAGACTTTTTCTATGCTTTCCAAAATGCATTTAGAGAGTCTACTTTTAATTAAAATGATATATTGTAGAAAGTAAATAGTTGAAAACTTAGTAAGTTAAAACAGTAATTCCACTAGATATATTGTCTCATTAACAGAAAGAAAATATTCAAATGAAAATAATCATGAGAGTACAAGCTTCAGAATACAAAAAGAAAACAACAACATTCATCAGGAACTTTACTAGACAACTGAAATAATGAATTCATTTGAGGATATTTTAGTTGTATGTTTTGATATGATCTAGAAACAGACCGTAAAGTGAAATTTATCCAGTAAATAGTCCCAAAAGATGCTCCTCAGTCAACATGCAGGCATTGGCCTAGTGCACTTGGAAAATTTTTAAGTCTGCAGAAAACTATTCTCATTCTTACTGACCTACATGCCCAAATGATGTCTGTTTAATTACACTGTTATCTATTTAGGCCTGCTGTTGATTATGCAAAATAGATTACAGGAATCAGACTCACAGTCGGCAACCTCTGCAAAGGCTTCAGCAGCATCTCCCATGAGCAGATTCCTGAAGCTCACAGTCCTTCTTTGAGGAGCAGAGGAATGACAGGTGATCTAGGAGTCGCCTAACCTGGGACATCATCCCTTCTGCAACGTTCAGATCTTTACAAGTTACATGAGTAAGGAAGAGCAAGAGAGAGCGAGAAAAAGGAAAAGAAAGGGAAAGAATGAAATAGTGAAAGAGCAAAGGAAGGAAGGAAGAAAGGAAAAGAATAATTAACATCACAACTCGCTAGGAAAAATAAGACGTGGCTAATAATGGAGATGACCTTACAGAAGAGGAGGAGATCAAATTTACTCTTGGGGTAAATCCATTAGCATCAGCAAAACACTGCACATGGATTTTGGAAAATCTTTCAATCTCAATTTTAAACACTGTTGCTTTAAACATCTCTGAATTTTCAATTTAAAATTTGTGCTATGAAAATTTTTGAGGCCAGAGAGTAGATGGTATCTTTTTAAGGCAACTAGAGAAGTATTTAAATCCAGAGTTAAGGTCAGATGTTTGAACGATGTTGGGAAACTCCACATAATCAGAGTCTCCCAGCATTACAATATTTGCCAAAAATATATATGTGCATGATTATGATAAAGTAATTCCATCAGGGACTGTCTCCAGCTTTAACTCTGGAAATACTTGCGGGTAAGAAGCCTTTCTCCAAAGTACTAACAGAAGAGGAGGGAGGAAGAAAGCAGATATTTCTAATCAGTTTTGTGCCCCACTCCAGTGAAAGATTCCGTGAAGCACTTCAAGCAAATCTAGACAGAAATGCACAGACTTAATATTCTTTCCCAAGTAGGGTCCTGAATGGGGAATTTGGCTCAAGATCCATTTTCCATTTGGGCTGAGTCGTTCTGGCCTCACAAATTTCCTGCGTAACTATGTTATGGGCACTGGGCTCCTGTGCAACGTGGAACTAACACAGTAGGGAAACAAGACTGCTACAGATGGCCCATCAGAGCTGCAGACAAAATACGTGAGGATGCTTCTAAAATTGCATCAAGGAAGAACTGACTGCATCTACAATAACAGTAAAATAACTTTGCCTATTGAAGTGCAGCAGCCTCACAATGAGCAGCTTCAATACGCAAATTGCAACTCAAGAGCCAGGTGTGTGCTTATGAGCTCGGGGCCCTTGAAAGATGATAAATTCACCATGGGAAATAAAGATAAAAGCAAACTTTCTGCAAAGCTAGTTGTCTAGCAGTGCTCGCACATGGAAGCGCGGAGCACGCGCCTCTCCCGCCCTCCTCGGCTATTCAGCAGCCATGCCGGAGCATTCAGAGGCCTCCCCGCGTCGCGGCTGGGCTGGAGCCGAGCGAGGCTCCGCGCTGCAGGAACACCTGCCCCGTCAGCTGCTCTCCTGTACCACCACAGTGGCAAGATCCTTCAGCACATAACAAGCACTGATGAAAATATTCCTCCTGTTCTCTCAGTGCCAGAAGGATGGGCTCCTGCTTCATTTGCGACATGAATAAAGGCCTGGGCAAGAGGAAGTATCCGTTTTATGTCGTTTCTATGGTGACCAGTCCCTCTGGAAGGCCAAGTGATTCCAGTTTGTTGACAGCGTGATTTGTAACTGAGCTTTGGAGAAGTGTGCTGTTCATCATATTGTGACTGAAACAACTCTTTTTTAGTTTTTTCTTTTCCTCAACTTTGGATTGCAGGGCAAAATGGCTAAAACACAAGAAAATCTGTTGATGTCACTGTTCTAAAATCTCTGGCACTAATGAACAAGGAACAATGATGTCACTCAGCACCAAAAATGTCCTTAGTGGTTAGCATTAAAATGTCCCCTCTTGGCTCCCTAGGACCAGTGAGAACTGATTTTGGATGCACTGCACACTCTAGTCTGTCTGGATTCCACTTTTCATATTTGTGCAATGTGAATTATTTTTTCCAAGTTTTCTATTTACATGAGAGTTTCATAGTTCTTTCTTCTTTGACATTTTAATAATAGGAATGTTTTATTAACGCTATGCGAACACCAAGAAGCCCTGAGCTTGTGAAGAGCTGTTCGTAATGTCGGAAGCTGCCTGCCTGTTCCTCCTTGGGCTCCTGCAGGCACCATTCCAGGCAGCATTACAGTGCCAGGGAAGCAGGACTCGCTTCCACACAGAATCTCATAGCAGGAGATGACACCTACCTGACTCAACAGGGGCTTGGCTGCCACCAAACCAGCTGAAATTGAAATCCTTTTAACTGTAAAAACAAAAAATCCCCAGCAAATGCTGGCAGGAATTCTCCAGCACAGCTTTCTGGGATTTATTACTGCAGGAGTTGACTGGGTTTGTTTGCAGCGAGACTTCCCATGGGACCTTAAAAGGTTCAAAGACTCTCTCATTGGAAAAGGACTCTTGGAGCCAGACCCAGGGAAGGGGTACATCAAAGCAGCTACTACCTCATGGGCCTATATAACCCCCATAGGAACACTGAAAGCCAATGTTCTGTAGTGTGAATGGATGCAAAAAAATGCAGTTTTACAATGGAATGTCAAAGGTTTTGTTCTGTTACTCCTAGATTCAAGACAACAGCCCTTCCTAAGTTGCTCAGAGTAGGCCTTCTCTTTCAGTCTCTTCTTTCAAGTAAAGCACTCACAAAGACCTCCTCTTGACAAAAAAAAAAGGAAGCTTTCAAAGATATTTTTAAGGGCCAAGTATAGCAACTAACCGAGAAGAACTTCAAGTTTTAGTTGACTCAATGGTGTCATGAAACACATTACTATCTACAGAAGGGAGCAGCACAGGCTGATCACAACTACACCACAGCTTACAGAGCATCTCTCAGGCAAGACAGAGGGAGATTAGAAGAAGATTCTGAAAATAAAGTGCAAATCTGGGTTAAAGGTTTAGGGATCCTGGTACAAGCTCATTTGCAGTTAGGCCAGAACACAGAAGCCCATGTCCTGCAGGTGCTCTGGCTGCATTCAGAGAGGCAATGTAACATCCACCTAGGAAGCCTGATGGTTTTTAAGAACAACCAAGAAAGAGGAAAGACCCTTGATAAATTCAAGGTGTCCAGAGAAGGGCTCTGAAAACCACCATTTCACATAAGGGCTGCTTCTGACAACTCTGTCAGTGCTCTAGCCTCATTGCACTTGAAAGTAAACCCTCCAAAAGTGTTAATTAGAAAAGTAGTTTGATATTTATCAGGGAGACGCCATTCTGCAGCATGTTGAGTTGCGTTTACTCTACACTAATATCAAGCATAAATTTAATCTTTATTGATTTATAAATACTTCACACTATGTAAAATATTGTCAGATTATAATTCTCTCTCCATAAAATGGCAAGCAAACGTCCAGCCATCTGTTTGGCTAATGAGAACGATCACCCAGGCTACTTTTCAAGCATAACACATCCCAGTTTGAAACTGCTTTCAGTGTAAGCACCTGTTCATACATATCAATTAAAATGATAATTACGCTGTTAGCAAATATAATCAAAATAAAATAGTTACAGCTCTATTGTTTACCAATTAAGACTGCTGAGTTCACTGATACTACATTTCTGTGCTAATTTCTTTTTCTTCCTGACCTATCGTAAGACCAGATGGATCTCCAAGTAGTTTAAGGCAGCGTATGTTTCAACATTTGAGAACTTAGGTTTATTAAAAAAAAAAAAAAAAAAAAAAAAAAAAAANAAAAAAAAAAAAAAAAAACCAAGAACACCCACTGGAGGTAAAACTCTCTCCTAAAACACTTCTCTTAGAATGGCAGATCACATTGGTATATCTTGTCACCAAGGAGAGGACACTTCTGTGAAAGACATGTGGAACTTTCAAAGGCAAATAAGCACTTTAGAAAAAGAGCAGAAAATAAATGGTGGAGCTAAACAAGAACTGCAATTGCGCTCTCTGCAGACAGTTCTTCTTACTATAGGACAATTATCTGATTTTTATTATTAGTGATTACTAGCTATCAGCAATTAACACATTATACAAATTGAGGTATGATGGCTTTTACAGCAAAACTGTTATGTTAGATGAGAGATACACTCCTAAGGATGGAGTACCAAAAACTTACATTAAAATGTCACCTAAAAAGCAAGTAAATGGTTTAAAATTAATACAGAATGAATACATTTTAAGTTCTGTTTCTGCTCTCCATAAATGAAGAAACGAGACGCTAAGATCTCAGATCAGGAAACAAGTCCACATGCATATTTTAAGAATAGTCCGAACTTTCAATAACCATTTATGAAAAGTATTATTTACCTTGCCTTTTCAAGCAAAAGTAGAGTTATGAACGTGACCACAAAAAGAATAAGCCAAGAAGCTGTGTGCTTTGATCCAAAAACAACTTTATACTACAGAGAGAATGGACCTAGGGAGGGGATACTCTATGGCCTTACTGATATCCCTATACAGCAGCTGGTATCAATTGCAAATTAAAAACTCATTTTATATTTCAAGCACAGAAGCCAGAAAAAGCTTAGAAACGTTAAGAAACTGAATCTTATGAAACTGAACAAAACTATTATGAGAATGAGACTGCTGTAGGAAACGCTCTAGGATTACAAATGCCTGCGACAGGGCCCTCTTGAGCATCAGTTTGGCCTAGCTCAGCTTTGTTGAGCTTTCCTGACACTCACTACCATTTTCCCAGCAGGAAGAAAGGTAAAAGGGGATGGGAAAATGGGGAGAGGGAGAGGCGAAGAAGATAACTGACAATGAGAAGTAATTGCTACACACACATACTCTAACTTCCACATGAATTAAATTCATCTTGATGTGTACAGGAAAGGTGAGGTCGACAAAACAACACAGTCTTGTAAACAAATTTCTAAACCTGTGCCTGTCATTCCACTTTTTCTAAACTTAAGTCACTTGTTTCTTCCCACCTTCTTTGAAGGTTTCCTTCCCACTCTCACCTGCTTACCTGCTCCTCACTCTTACCTGCTTTCAGGTCTGTAGTGGTAATTAATTTGGAGGGGTGTCATTCCACTGAGGTGAAATGAGGGGACACATGAGGCGATATCTCTCATGTCTGTGACTACATCAAATCCATGCTATAACAAAGGTGATTCAGGTTCCAACCTTTCACATGCATTGCTCTTAAACAGCTTTTCTAGTCAGTTTGCCATTCCCATTCACTTCCGGCTTCATTACCTGATGAAACTTGATGCATCTATCCAACAAGAAGAGTATTTTTCTGGTTTATGACTATACACTTATTTCTTCCTCCAGGGAAATTCACTGCAAGTATTACACTGCAAAAAGAACATGGGGATTTCATATACATTGATGTGACTAGCAATGCTTTAAGAGATAATACACTGTACCCTCAGGTACCTTTTCATAGTTCACTGAAGTCTGTTATAGATATTAATATTTTTCTTCCTCAGTTTACTCACACAATCCATCAGAATTTGGCATCAAGAAACATGACTATATTACCCATTCATAACAATTTCCAATATAGAAGTGCCTGGAAACTGTCAGTGATTTTAATATTAGCTTTGACCAAGACAAATTCTAACATGACTTCCACCATATATATAATTCTCTAAAGACCCTGATAGACAGAACCCATTTTACAATCACAGAGCACCAAGTGCACCCTGTCACTTTGAAAGATTTGTTAGCCTTAAGTCACCCCAAGTCGTCATGACAAAAAGAGGAATTGTCAAGAGTATAAGAAACCTCGAATGAAAGCAAAATGATTTTTAAAAAGGATCGTACATAGTTAGTGACTTTTACTTAAAGAACTGAAAATGTTTCCTAGTCCATTTCTATGTAATTACTCTCTGACAAAATAACTACGAGAACAAGCCACCCTTTTGAAGAGAATTCGTCATTAAGAATGGAGCAGATAACTGTGGTCATATGGCAGATCGGTATGAAAAACAAATGCCCCTGCTCCAGTCCTAATATTTAAATTGTCAATTCTTGTTCAAGTGGTAAAGCAATTGTAAGATGGTATTCTAAAGACATTCATATCCAATGTGAATTCAAAGAGATGAAGAAACTAATTTCAAGTGTGAATCCTACTATAGTATCACTTTCTGTCAATTCCTCCTGTTTTGACTTGCATTTTTATCTTTATGTTTACCTGCTGATTCTGTAACTGCTTTTGATAACTAGACAAACATTTCTGTATGCTGGACATTTGATTTTTACTGCTTCCTGGTCTTTAGGTAATTTATCATGAGATTTCATACTTTCAAATTTCAGATCAGCTCTCACTCAAATATAATATATTAACATTAAAGTGCATTAATGACATTAATTAACCATTTCTGAGAGCCTAAGACTTGTGAGCATGTTGAAAACTACACCACTGACATCCGTGTACTTTGAAATGGGTTCTGCTAGCTAGAATGGGCAGAATGTTGATATGTCAAATGTTTTTTGCAGCCATCTGAAAACAGAACTTCATGATACTGAGACAACATTAGCCTAAAATAGGCAATATGGACAAATCAGACCACTGTCTGTGGTGGCTATCATCAAATCATCAACAGATTATCTACCCATATTGCTTCCACCAACTGACAGCATTACTAACCAGAACACGTCTCTGGTATTTAGATAGCCGTATCTTGCTTTTCCCTCTGGAACTGTGGCTCTGCTTGTTGCATCTGCAGTCTGACTCCTCAGATACAGTGGATTACTCCTAAACAGAAGCATAAGATTGTTTTAACTGAGCTCACGTGCAGTCAGTGATCCCCACCTACCCTGTTTACAATTCAAGCAGAAGGTTTAGCTATTTGCAGAAATCTACCATCAATGCTTCCACTTCTTGCACAAGAACTTTACCTCTGCTTGTGAAATACCTTTATGTTAAATGGCATACACATCTATATTTACTATAAACTTTTTTTTTAACCAAAAATTAATGAAGAAGAAAACTAAGAGCCTCTACCAAACATCTAAGGACTGTACAGATGACAGTGTCTTCTGAAATTATCAGTAGATACAAGGTTTCAACATTTTCTTCCAGACAGATCAAAATATTCTGAAGACAAAGAATCAAACCATCAAATACCATTTTGCACCATTTTTGTTCATGAAAATAGGCTAATTCATTTCTCACAAAATAAAACTCTCAGCTGCAACACTTGCATATATGTTCTAGCAGTGTGTTTTATTTAATTCCACAGATGTAATTAAATGTGTCATTCATTTTTCCATTGTGGTATTTCAGTCAAACTTAAACTGCTTCTAGACCTCATTTGCAAGAAAACTACCCAGAGCCAAGAATTTGCTAACTTCACAGCAATAGCTTGAGAGGTCTTCACAGGCATTTAGCATTTCTCCCATCTATTTACAAGAAAATTGAGATTGAACAGCTATATGCATGCACGTGTGTAAGTACATGCCACTTTATCACAAAACTAACGCAGAATGAGTTGACAGATACCTATTCCCCACACACACCATGACAGATGATGCTTTCATGGCATGTTCCTCCCATTCTTGGCAGTTTATAATACATTTAATCAAGCCTGTTGTTCAGCTATGCTCTGTGCTTTAATTTCTTTTTTACGGATGGAAAATGTCGGCTACTGGTGATCACCATGAACAACAGAAACGCAGAAGAGGTGAAGGATATAATGAAACTGTGAAGAAAGTGGAGTACAACACTTTGCTCTTTTATGAACAAGTCCAGAAATCCAGCTTGTTGATGAAAGTCTCTTCTGCAGTACAAGTGATGTGGTGTGACTGCTGTAGGAGCCAGCTCAGCTATCGTCTACCTGAAAAATCCCACTTCTAAACAGTGATTGTGAAACAAATCCTGGAAAGCGTGTTTCCCAAGAGAAGGCTATTGGCAGGACTGTACAGCAGAAAGTTCTCAGGCACCACGTAACTAAATACCTAAGTCTTCTCAATTGCTTAGATCACTGCGAGGGCAAACTTTGCCCTTGCACCGATGAGCAAGATAGGCTCTCAGGAGGCCACAGGAGTTGTTAGGAGCCAGAATTGGGCCAGACCAGCTTCTTCAGACGATTTTGAGGGTCACTGGCTTTCCAAAAGGATTAGCTACCATCACTAAGTATTAGTATCTTTCAGGTTTCTCTGATGTGCCAAAAGCCAGGATTTTTCCATCATTCACCTACTGCACCACTTTGTTCTTAAGATCGCCAGACAGCCTGCATTGAATGCTTCCCATTACAAAAAGGCCTGTGATCCTTCTCAGAAATTCCAAGCACAATGAATTATAACAAAATAAATATGAGGGACCAGAATAATCAGGGGATGATCCATATGTATTCAGAGAATGCCCAAGATGAACTGGAAAAGGCTATGTAATTCCTCCCCACAGACTATTTATCAGAATTTCCAGAGCTTCCTTAGTAGAATTATCTGAAGCAAAGCTCTGTAACATCATATGAAGCAACATATATTCCACACTCTCCTAGGGAGGAATTTTACAGACGGTCGATGACATGTTTTGTGTAGTGGCCCTCCCAACTAGCTCTGCTCTACATATATATGCTATGTAGCTATGCTATTTGTGCTCTACACAAATACTTCAGTGTCCCACAAGATGCCTGAGAGTCTATTAGCCTAAGAGATGTCCATTTGAGTTAGACACACAGCCTTCAAACCTAACTCACTCAGTGAGTCACCTCATTCTGTCCTTCACCTTCGTGAGATGGAAATCACACAGTCCCTGGAAATAAAGCAGTAAATCCAAACATTTCTATCAAGACCTACAACTGCTACATCTATGTAACTGCTCTCCTGTCTGCAGCAAAACTAGAAAAATGTTAATCTTTTAGTTGTTTCTCTCTCAATCATAAAATTCATGATGCATTCACAAGAACAAAACCGACTTCTAAAATTACTGTCTGCATCTTTGATTACCATGTTTTTCTAGTTACACAATGAAGGCCTTTTTTTAGTGGCTTTTTTTTTAAATATTTTATTTTGAGACAAATTTGGGTTCATTGATTACATATTTACTATTAAACCACCACTTCTCCTTAAAAAAGTAGATATTAATAAACAAGTAATCTTCTCCTTTTATCTGTATCTATTTCTGTAGTCCTTACACAATTGGCAGCTTTTTAATTCTTTGGTTTATCCTAACTGTAAATCCTAAGTGAAATGCTTAGACAAAACACTGCATAACTACAGACCACTGGAGAAATTTTCAAATTCACTATCTGAATCTTAAAAATATAAGCATTATCTGAAAGCAAACCTGAGAAAAAAAATCCTGGGGAGAAAAAAGAGAGATCACTGTCAAAATAAAAACCTGTCCAAGTAATACAAATTCAGATGCTTTGACCTTAACAACTTTGCTTTTGGACCTTTTTCACTTTCAGTATCATTACCTTTGAAATGCATTGGGTATGGTCTTCCATTATATATTCCCCCACTAAATTTAACATGGATGGCATTATACATTATAATTCTGTAATTACAAGTTCCAGTGGGGAGATGACATATAATTAGATGCAATTATGCTCATTATGTAAATGTTACACTGTAAATTAAAATTTAAAGAAAAGCAACTAAGAAAAAATAAAATCACAACGAAAAAATTAGGCAGATCCATGGGGTAATAAACTTGACAAAAGGAAAAACACTGACAAAACAAAGTAAAAAGTTGTCCACTAAAGTACAAACTTCTTCCCACCCCCTTTGAATTTTCATGTTATTAATTTTCTATTTTTAAGTATTTACAAGAATAGTACTAGATCAGACAATTTATCAGACCTGAGATTAAAAGAACTTAGAAAATGAATTCTTGCTTCTTCCTCAGATAGATGCAGGAGGAGCCAGACAGCAGAATATATTTAGAAGGGATATGTAAAGAACCAATACCTTTCTATTTTGGCCCTGTGCTTTCCCCTTTTACATCACCGAGGATTGCACAGCCAGACTCCCACCTTTGTTACAACAGTTCAGGTTCTGGGGAGCTCTGAAAGCTCACGTATTTGTCTGGCTTCACACAGCAACCAGGCAGCTTGAAGTGACTCCCACTGCTGCTCCACTGCTGGCAAGAATACTGGCAAACGGAAATAAAAACTTCCATAAAATTAGAGAGTATCAGGAGTTGCTCCATTGTACTGGGATGGAATTGATCAGGCTCAGGCCTGAGGATCTACTCTAGAAGCCACTGGAGATGCTGCCTCAGTCTTGAACTGTTTAGTACTTTCCCACTGTGATAATGAGCTTACAAAAAAAATCTGGGCATGCTCTTTAAGGACTCCTTACAGTTCAACAACATTTTGCCTCTTTTCAAGGCTGATACTGTCAGTTAATGACAGGATGAGGTGCAGAATTCAGCACTTAGACAAGAAAAGAGAGGATAAGTGATTTTGAAGTGGTTTTGTCTGAGGTATCCTACAATTCCTAAACTTATGGTTGTATTCCCTTTCTAACCTAGCGGTCTCAAAACTTAAAAAAATAATTTTAAGAAGTTTCGCCTCTCATATTTAATGTAGGCTTAGCTAATTAGGAAAATATTGTTTAATTTAACTGAACTTGCACATGGTGAGCTGAAGAGTTTTTTAGTGCCTGTTGCTACAAGAGATGCTGCGAACACCTACCAGTTCCTGTGAAGCACAGGCCGCCAGATGCTCAGTCTTCATGCAAGCAGTTTCAGCAGCAGCAGGGGCTGCTCACTACATTCCCACAGGTGACAGTCCTTTTGGTAGCATTCTGCCTGTAATACCAGTGAATTCTCCACTGCTGCCACATAGGTACGAGTCTAAGACATCCAGTTATTACTGAATTCAGTATTATTTAAATAAACACAGGCATATCACATAAAAATATAATTATTTATGCAGACATTTTATAACCATCCTTGGGGACTCTGAGGCAGAAGTCAAAGCCTGTAGAAAACATTTGCTTCTAAGACCAAAATGTGCAAGTTATGGTTCTGTAGCAGAATGTGGGTGGCTGTTGGTAAAGTAGCAGATGCATGGTAAAAATCTAATATGGGCTTGAGGAAAACATTTGTCATTTCCCATAGTATAACTCATCATATGCTAATAGTTAGAAAATCCACAGGGCTCTGATCACAAAAAAGGGAGTCATTTTCACCCTACAATACCAAGCTACCTCTGCTATTACAGAAGGCAGAATATGGAAAGGCCAGGTGTATCCTGACAGCTTTCAAAATCTATAGATTCTTCATCTTCCAGCAACAGAGAAAGAAGCATGTTTGTATTACACTATACACGAAAACCAGTTTTACCAGCTCTCTTTATTGCTCAAGCACATTTCCTCGGTTGCTCTTTTGTACAATATATTGCTGAATTTGGGTCCCTGGAAACTGGTAAGCTAAGAAGTTCAAATGAATTTTCTTTGAAGAAGAAATTACTGTTCCTTTTACCCATGCACAAAGCCTGAAAAAAGACTTAATCTGAAGAAAAGCAGAAATGTTAGGAGATCAGAATCTAATCACAGGTTCTAGAAACCAGCTGGTATTTAGGTCTGGTCTGAATTCAGATTTAATAGAAACAAGAATTAGCCATCTCCTCCCAAAACCCACAAAAATGCATACAAATGCATTCAGTTCAACTTGAACCCTGCCTGAGAACTCCATCCCCAAAGTCCTGACTTGCTCCACTGTAGCCAGACACAGTTTTTATCATGCCACTAGTTTCACCAACCCCATGCACATTTGAATGTGGAAAAGGCTTGGGCACTGAGCTTGTGGCTCTCGACTGCCTAAGCAAAAACAGGCTTAGAACCAAGATCATCGTGGTTCTGCAGTTCTGGAGTTGAAAATGTCATTAGGCTGCTGAGTAAACGGTTCCCTTGTCCCTCCTACCTGCACTTTATTTTTCCTTTGCTTATTCTCAGTTTTGTTTCTTCTTTCATGCCAGCACCCACACTTGAATCAGCCCACCCACTTCTCATCTGCCAAGCAATCATGCGTTGCTCCTTAAACATACATCTTTGGCAAAGGCTCCCAGTACGCTTCTTGAAAAATCCTCACCCTTCCCTCTTCAAACAATATGCCAGTGGCACGTAGGGATTTACAAATGCTGCACTAGATAGCTTAGAGCAGCAGCTCCAAATGGAATAAAATTGTCCCTATACAAAAACGAACAAAAAGATGTGACCTTGCAGTGCTGTTCAAAGAGGGTCAACCCCCTTCCACCCACATTCCCTTGGAGAGCCAGGTCTGCCTGATGAGCTGTCATGAACATATATACAAGCAGGAAAGACAGGAGAGCAAAATTACATTTGGAATAGGATTGAGCTTTGGAAGCCAGGACAGAAGGGCGGTGAACCTGACGCTGCAACTCTACATCTGTATCTATCTTTTGTCAAAAAGACCAGTTTAGCTTGACATCAGCTTCATAAAACACTTCTGCTCCATCACAAGATCCATTTTACACAACTTTACTTAATACATTTGTTTAAATAACAAAAGAACAAACTGGAAAAAAAAATCAGTGCAATACAAATTAAACTTCAGATATTACCTAGACAACAAAGCCACCACAATATACAGAGTTTGTAAATTGTATTATCGATTAATGCATCTTCACACATATCATGATCTTGCAGTGAGAGTGAGATCCTCTACCACCACAGACCCCCAAGTCCAACTGTTCAAAAAATACAAACAAGTAGTTACCAGTAGCAGAAGAGAACACAAAAACAATCCTCTTTGCAGCTATTATTAAGCTTTGGCAAACCCAAAATTTTGATCCTCAGAAAGAACAGGAAAATCTCGAGGCTCGCTCTCCACAGAATTTTTAATGAAGTTAAGACTTAAAAGGAAAAGGGCCACATTTGAGAAAGAAAAAAGCAGACAGCTATTACCAGAGATAAAAGAATTCTGCAACTGCAGGTACCTTTACTACCGAGATTTTTTTTTTTTTTTTGAGAGAGAGGAATCTGAGATGCCTATTATTTGAGGGGTGACGGAATGATTCTGCAAAGTCAAAGTTCAATCCATTCGTCTCCAGCGGGACAGTAGATCTACCAGAATGCCTGCATGAAAAGGGAAGGTGATTGTTTGCAGTAAGACATCAATTTCAATAATCAAAGACCTAAAATATTCAAACTATTAGCTCCAGTACATTCTTAAATTTCAAAAGAATTTCTCTGTGCACCTTTATTCTATGAACCCTTCTTTCTCCAAGCTTTCTTCAAAAAACATAAACTATTTTTAAAACATAATACAATGCACTTTTTTCCTCATTCTGAAGATCTCATTCTGAAGCTAAAAAACATATTTAACCATGATATAATCTCATAGCAAGTCTTGCAGAGAGTTCCACAAAAGGCTTCAGATAATTCAACCTCAGCTCTTTGTCCCTCAACATATATGCTCATATAGGTTCGCACTAAGCAGCCAGTTCTCCCTGAAGAAATATCACATACAAACAATGCTGCAAGCAAAAGCTCCAGAGAAAGACTGAACTACTTTGTTGATACCACAGCAATAAATCCAGGTTCTTGACAGTTAGGACTTCTTAAGTCTCCCATTAGCTACACTTCCATACAAGGCACACTACCCCTACTTCAACTCATCTTGCGTAGGCTACCAGTGAAGTTATTATCAAAATCGTGGACAACTCCAAATATTGAAAAAATAGTTAAGTGTTCGGTCTTACGAAGTGTCATTCTTCAGTAGGGCTGTGTCTGCAGATCTCAGTGCAAGTCAATCTGCAGCTCGGGAACTGCAAAGATGCCGTGCAAGTGCAGCTGACACTGTTCCATAAAGCCTCTTCACCAAGCATAGAGCATGAATGTCTAAATCTAGACATCTAAATGTCTAATGTCTCTATGTCTAAAGTACAGTTTCATTGGTACTCGCTCCACATCACGCATCTACTCATGGCGTAGATTCACCCATTCACACTGTGCAAGATCCTCCAGACTGTTCTCTCATCCTCATATTCTTCCATTTAAATTAATCAATTAAGAGTAATTAAATTCAATACACCATGACAGATCAAATAAAAACTAATCAAAGCAAACGAATTACTTGTTTCATATATGTCTACTGTTTGGGGTGACAGAACAAAGGGAACTTATACAATAAGAGTAAGCAAAAGTGAATAAAGAGGAAAAAACCCTTTAGCAGTTGAGCCACATTACAGCTGACTAAGATTTCTGTCTGTTCTTCTGCAAAATAGACCCGGCATCAGCTAACAAGCCAGTCTAACGACACCTGTCAGGGGCTGCAGTAACAAGATTAGGAGAGGGAACAGCAGCAAAACTGCTTCTGCACAACCAGGAAAAGGATTTATATTTAATTAACAGAATTTATCTCAACAGTCCATTCCTAAGGAACAGCCTGATAAAGGTAACCAGCCTCATGAATCTATTGGTCATTTCTTCTTACAAATAAGTTTAAGAAATAAATATGGGATAAGCTTCTGTTAATTACTCAGAGGGCATGTTAGGATGAGCATTTGGTTGGAACTGAACTTCTGTTCTCCTACAGAGGCCTTTCCTTGGGCAAAACACTTGCCTAGAGGAAAGTTAACGTGCGCATATACAGATCAAGTCATAAATACAATGGGGCAAAGTTTTTAGGAGTCTCCTGAATCCAAGCCATAATGATTACAACATGGTCATGTAGAAGGCAGAGAATGTTGTTGGATGCAACACAATAAATGTGTGGCAGCCAGTAGTAAAAATAATTTTGTGTTATTATGAGATTCTGAGAGTTTATGAGAGATTATGAGAGTTGTTACATATCAAAGAAAGGTTAGTGCTTCCCTAGCATGCAAAATCTATCATCCGTTAGACAGTCTAAAACTAAGAAGTTAGAACATTTTTGATCTTAAGTTACTCCTGAAAGATGTTACAAATTCAATGCAAAAACTACAGCAGGAGGCCTGGGGAAAGTCCCAGCCCTTGAAAGCTGTAGCTACATTTCTAGTAACAGCAAAGACCTTGACTTACTCCTTTGCAGACCCAGTTTTGGCAATGAACCAGTACTATCATATTTTCAACCCAAAGGCAAAAATTAATTTGCCATTAATACTAAGCTTTACTACTCTAAAAATGATGAAATCTCTCTTTCTCAGGATAATTTAAACATTCCCTTAGGTTTCTCAGAACTCAGCACTTCACTACAGAGTTGGAGTGCTACTTGGCACTCTGGGCGCCAAGTCAAACATGGCCACATCTCTAGAGGGTGGTTTGCTGCCAAGGGACAGAAATAGCCAGTGCTGCTACAGGAGGACATCCCTCCCCTTCAGCATGGCCACTACCCAAAACATGCTTTGATCACAGGAGCATCACGTACCTCTTTCAAAGCTCTGGAAGCAGCAAGGCTAAGGCCACCCTTCCTGGGGCTCAGAGCAGCAGCTGATCACTCGAGGCATCTGCACCTTGACATGCGACGGAGGACATCTGGACCCCAAGGCTCAGTAGACCAAGGCCTTTTCCCATCTGTGCAAGAGCCTTACGGCCAGTGTGAGAGCTCAAGACCAACGACTAGTTTTACTCCCCCTGCACAGTTTTACTGCTAGCTATTATTAAGCTTTGGCAAACCCAAAATTTTGGGTCTGTTCAGCCTGGAGAAGAGGAGGCTGAGGGGGGACCTGATCAGCGTGTATAAATACCTCAAGGGAGGCAGTGAGGAGGAGGGGGGCGGCCTCTTTTCAGTGGTGGGCAGGGATAGGACTAGAGGAAATGGCTTCAAACTGAAGCATCGGAAGTTCCACAGGAACTTAAGGAAGCATTTCTTCACTGTGAGGGTGACAAAGCACTGGAACAGGCTGCCCACAGAGGTTGTGGAGTCTCCTTCTTTGGAGATCTTTAAAACCCGCTTGGATGCAGCCCTGTGCCACGTGCTCTAGGTGACCCTGCGTGAGCAGGGGGGTTGGACTCGATGACCTCTGAGGTCCCTTCCAACCTTCGGCATTCTATGATTCTATGATTCTATGATTCTAAACGTGGCTTGGCCACTGGCTCTGGACTGTGGTAAGAGCAGACAGGAGATACACAGAGCACATCATGAAGCACGGGACAGCTCTCCAACTAGACATAGCTGTTTCTAGCAGGCTGCATATGCTAACATGCTGAACAGACCCTTCCCTTGAACTCGGTAACTTGCTATATTGATCAGGGGACGCTTGTACTTACTGCAAACTCAGTTCTTAAATGAATTTAATTCTCTTAGCTCCAGCTAAGTAGCTTAATATCTTTTTATTACATAAAGCCAATCTTCTACATTCTTAATCTTATATGGCTTTGATTATCAACAATCAAGTAACTCTGAGTTCATTTAGATGGATTCCCCCACGCCCATGTCAGGGAACATTGGCAACTCTACCAGATTTGTCTTCTTGTTTTCAAACTCTATAGAGCACAAAGGAAGCAGCTGGTGCTGAATAAACTGAACAATTAATTTACTAGAATCCATACTTAAGGAGCAGGGATTCTAAGAGTTTATCAGGTCTGTTAAAAAGGCACATCCAATGCACATCTTTGCAAGACTTGGAACTGTACTGCAGCAGATAGAAAACCTATTACTGCACCTGAAAAGGGCAAACACCAGCAATATACTGTCTGCCTTTCATTATGGCATCCAATATTATCACTGACATCCCTCCCCGCTTTGGCAACAGTGCTTCATGAATCTAAAAGTAATCCAGATTCCCCTTAAACTCAGAGAAAAACATACAGTGCTGATGGAAATCTATCAGAAGCTTAGCAGAAATTACAACTGTACCGGTCATTTTAATGCCCTTAGCAATGATTCAGTATTAAAAGCTAAAAAATGCCTTACCATTGTTTCTTTACAGATGATTCTTCAAAAAAGGTGGATAAAAAAGGAGATGAAAAATTTCTTGAACTTTCACAGGAAATATCATACAAGTATAAAAATATTGTGTAGACAATATGCACACATACAATACATACAATATGTGTACAATGCTCATTTATGAGACTGTTACATTGCATAATGCACGCAACTGACAGATGACTTGACAGTACTCAACTGTCTTGGACTTCTGCTGCAATCAAATTTTATAGCTAGCCATGCTAACAGTGGAAGTATGAGAACTAGACAGTGCTGCTCCTTGTAAAAAATTACAGATTTCTTTTTAGAAGAGGAGCCTGCTGTAGAATTAGGAAGGTACACAAGTATCTCTGAATCCTGGAAGTGGTGGCAAGATGGGAAAGTCTATTTATTCAGTGATACTAACTACCTCTTCATTAGAACCCAACAAAAATTAAATTTAAATATCTTGTATGAAAGATTGGTTGGGAAAAAAGCATTTGTGGCATACAAAGAGGAATCTGGCTCTGTTACAAACTCCTCTGCATCTCTGTATTGAAGTGGCCATACAGAGAGACAGAATGGTTTGTTCTTCACTCCTTTCCAGTTGAAAATGTGCAAATTATTAATTCTAAGTTCTTATTAGTTAGTTTTGAAATCCTTTCAAGCAGCATTTACCTAGATTGCTGAGTGTAACTAGAAAAACATTCCCATCATATTACTTAAAATACAACAGGGGCACAAACACAATAAAAATGCGACTATACAATGTACAGGACCACATAACCAGCATAAATGGAAATTCCTTTTTCCAATCACTAAAGCAACATCAACCACCCATCAATTCCCAGCCTACAGAAAGAACATCCCTTCCGCGCGCTTCATCTGCCTTCTTGGTTTCTACAGATACCTACATGCTCCTTCTAATTCACAGGTCACCAGCAGCTGCAGATGTTTTTTTTTTTTTAAAAAGGTGAATCTAATCCCATGGGTAAGCACCGCACAAGCCTTTATGCACAAGGTTATGCACAAGGCCTGAACAAGTCACCAATAGATGTGGAAGTCTTGTAAACACTATGTATCAGATATAACCACCCTTTAATGAGAAACTGACTGAAAACCTGAGTGGGGAAACACTGCCAGGCCTTGCACCATTGCAGACATACGTAGCCAGTCTTCACATCCATTACTCTCTGGGGTAGGATACCAGTTTGTATAATGACTGAGCAACAGAGATGAGAAGCAGTTTGTGCTACAAGTGTCTATGACCCTTTTCAGGCAGCTGAAGTGCGATTATCATCTATTAAGTTACAGCTTAGAAAGGCAGTAACTCAGAATTTTTGTTATGAAAATTCAGAAAATATCATTCTAAATAGCTAGATTCACATCAGGGGAAAAAAAAAAAAAAAAGAGATCAACTATTCCTTTTGACTAAAGTAGATGGCAGAGGCTATAGTAATTGCTCTTTAATTACACTACACCATTCCCCACACAGGATTTAATCTTTCAGACTGAAAAAAGATTACAAGTCCTGGAATATCCCATGCATATTTATCACACTACTCTTGTGTGGAAGGGAGTTAATATCTCATTTGATCTAGACAGACTGGACAAAAAATAATTTTAGATTTTGTCTAGTTCCTGCTGATGAGGAGGATCCAAGTAGGAAACAATTAAATGTGTGATTTGTTTTTTTTTTTTTTTTTTCAATTTTTGCAATTTCCTTTAATATCAAATCAAGTAGAGTTTGCTACAAGCTTATATTAAAATCAATAGGAAACAAATACATGTAAATATAATTAGTTTTCACAATGGCTATATTTTTTTAAATAAGAAATAATAGCTTCTTAGAGAATATGAATTATCTTCGCTCTTAATAAGCTCTGTTCTTTGCTTACTTTTTTAATTCAACCATACAGCAATATTTGGTTTTCCGATTCAAATGCATGCAATTTATGTAACTTAACAATTACGTGAAGTTGGCAACTTTATGTCTTTACGACTTAAAAATGAGTTTGTGACTTCTCCACCCCCCCGCCAGATACTGTTTCATTAATCAGTACCTACCACAGATGTACTTCAGCAAATACAGATATACACAAGCTTAAGGCAAATGTAAATATTAAAGAAAATAAATTCAGTTACATGTCTAAGACGTAAAGCAGAATGCAACAAGCAAGAAAGTTAGAAACATCTGCTACGTATCCTCTTCCAATTCTATACTCTATGCTCTTTCAAATCCATAACCTTAGTTTCCTAACAATTAATGGCTGTGGTTTATCAAGTTATGTTTTACAATACCCTGAGACCTGCAAAACACAGTCACCACGCAGGTATTCATCATTTGAGGAAGTGATTTGCAGCTGGAAGATTATTCAAGCAAGCTGACTGCCAAGAACAGAAGCTGTAAGGTACTGACTGAGGAACCACTACCCTTGCTTTACCATGGGGTCACAGCAAGAGCATTTACTGCTCCAGATCCAAACTCTCTCTCATATTACCAAGTGAACCACATGGTACATCCAGTCAGGATCTGTGTTGTACAGTGTCCAAAAAACATTCTGCCTGAAACTCAGCAAGTTCCCCAGCTTCATGCCCCTCTACCCCTGGTGCCAGCAGGACTGCTGGGGCAGGGTTACCCTTCTGTAGTCCAGCACCAGCCCAAAGCAAGAGGTGAAGCACGAGAGTGACTGTAGGAGGAAGGGGAAGACCCTCCTTCTTAAATTCAGCTCAGTACAGGACACCTGTGGTGCTACAGGCTAAGTGCTGTGGTTACAGGGTATCACAAGCACACAGCCTCCATGCTAATCACAACCTGTGATTGTGATGCCCAGATGACAATGACAAATGCCCGGATTCATCCAACATCACCAGAAACAGTGTACACCAATAAAACAGTGTTTACAGGGCTAGATGTGTTCATGCTTTACTGTACAAAGCAAGGAATCAGCAGTCAGTACTTATATAAAATTTGGATTCAAAGCCAAAGGTAGTAGGAGACTGCAGGAACTGAGAATGGCCAGCTATCCTCATGTTCAAGATTCGCAAGAGCAGTGTGCAGCTCTCAGAGAGGGGCTCATCAGTGCTGCAAGAGGCACTGCTTCCCACCTGTCCTCAGCACAAAGGAGCCCCCCAAGTGCTCTTGGCACAAGCAGAAGCACGTGCTGCGCTGCCAGGCTGCTGTACGCTCAGCTTTATCAAGGACACAACATGTAAGGGGCTAATAGCAGCCAAGGGCACATAAAACATTTTGCTCTCCAGGCTTTTCACCTGAAATTGATAGAATGAATAAAACTGTAACCTTCCCTTCAACGGTTTACATACAATGTCATTTATGTTAGTTTTCCTGTAGGTATTACAAGCTTTGTACTAGATAGGGGCTGTTAACAAGGGAATTCAGTAGAACTTGAGAGACTTGTAACTTCTCTCTTACAAAGGTAACCACAGCAGAGCTACAGCCGTAAAGCCTGGCAGCACCGCCACGGGAGATCGTCCAGCAGCTATCCCCCTGTGAACTGCAGGAAAGAACAAAGGTCAAATATTCTCAAGATACTCCATTCAGAAAAGATATTCAGACAAGTCTAAAAATAGTGCCACATAAAACGGTTTGGCCTATGACAAGCCTAAAAACATACAGTCAGATATTCCCAAGAAGCAGAGCAATGCCAGCAACTCGCACTTCCAATCCTGATCTGGCTGCATCCTTCAGTGACAGAGGCTTTGCATCAGTGCAAGTAATTAAAGGAAGGTGTAAAATGTTTCACAAAAGATTGTGAAAGAGGAAAGAGCAGCATTTTTCCCCCATTTTAAGAATTACTATGCCTGGTAATTTTGGGGCAAAGTCTAAAAGGAATTTTCAGAGTCTGAACACAGCAGAGCAATGCCGTCCCCTTGGGCTCAGTGTGGAAGAAACACTCTTTCCAAAATGATGTCTTTGGACGCATGCAGACTTACAACATTAAAAGTATTTTTTCATCTGACTTATAACATAGAAGCCACACTAAGTGAAATAGTACATGGTAAGTTACTAACAAACCTCATTATCAAATCTATATTGCATCACCAAGAGAAAAGGAATTCATTTTCTAGAAAAAGACAATCTATATTAACTTAATCAGTAAAGAAACCAACAACATTACAGCACCTTCATTAAGGTCAACTTTAACGTTTAGGTTACATATGACTGTGTTTCAAGGCAAAGTTAATATCAGTAACACAAGACCCAAAGTAAAACAGCAAGAGTACAAAGCTATTTTTTTTCCTTCAACATCAAATATAAGAAACTGTAAAATTACAATTTCCCATAGAATTTTAAAATCTGGCTAAAAGCCAGCACATATTGAAACTCATCTGTTCTCTCACTGAGCCTCATCCTCCAAGTGACAAAGTAACACAGTTTAATGCATCACACTGAAGCATAACCCAAATAGACATACATTTATTCCCTCTGCTTCTGGCATGCAGCAGTTCTGTTTTCCTGCAGCTCTACACTTGCAAGCTGTTCTCTCAGTAGCCATTCACTTTTAATGCCCAGTAACATCACTGTGTGTCAAAAGTAGCTTTTCCTCTACCAATTAGACCTACAGGGATTTGCACATTGGGAAAAGCTGCAGATAAAGGGCATTGCAGACCCGCTGTGGGCCACTGGAGCAAAAGCTACGTCTCTTCCACGTTAGCCTACCATAACCTATCTCCCTACATAATACCTGTGCAGTTATACACAGACACAGGTAAGACTGACATATCATTTTAAACATATTTTTAAAATAGGAGAAAAATCTCAATTTTACTCCTTTTTAATGATGACCTACAGTACTAAAATATAGTACTACTGTACTACAGTACTACTAACTGAGAGCCAGAATATATATGTAGAAATCTGTCTACAAAAACCATTTGTTCAGTTGCATTAATACATTAGGGATTGGGTTCACCTCTCCAGGATCCAAGAGATGATCAGGAGCTAAAGAAATAGTGACAACACAGTGAGTATCTGAGAAAATAATATGAAAAGCATTAATGTCACGTAATAGAATATCTTATAAGCAAAAATGTTTTACATGTCAATCAATGCTTTTCTTTTACATTTCACTGTCTTGTCTGTTCTGAGCAACAGATGTACAATGTTGTTTTCACAAACAAAATTGAGACTGCAACTTTACTAAAAAGCCTTGTCTAAGAATAGAGAAAAGCTCAAGTATTAATCACTGAGCTACATTTTAATACCCATTTTATATTACTGAAGCTCAGAGTTAATTGATAATTTAAAAGGCTCTGAGTGAAATGAATTCAAGTTCGGTCATATTCACATCTTCAATTAAAAAAAAAAAAATCTACCGTATTATCTAATTTAGGCATAATTTGATTCCATTAAGCAATCTGTGCTGAAAGCAATTCTGGGATTATAAATCTAATGAGAACAAAATAAGTCTTATCCTACGTGAGCTAAAAGGTGCAGTGGAAGGTTCCGAATCTTTCATGTAGAGTCAGTCTGCCATGTTGGGCACAGGACGTCCCTTTGAATTCCTTACAAGAAAATGGAAACAGGAGGACAGAGATTTTTCTTGTTTATTTCATCTTGATTCATGTGAAAAAATGGCAGATGGTTTTATTTCTTTATCAATTAACTGTTTACAACTCTTGACTTTTTAAGATCACAATCAGCGATTATTCATGTATCCGACTAATTTTAGGCTGAATTCTCATGCACAGAGACTGACAGCAAGGATATAGGCTCAACAAAGCCCATTCATGCCACACCGGATTAAGAAATCCAGCTGCAAGAGGGGGCTTGACCCTGTGTTTGTTGCATGTATAATTTTAGTTAAAAGAATGAGCACACCGTTCTTACAGCAAACATAGGAAAATGAGTATGTTTTTACTGAAAGAACAGGAAAACAGAACAATGAAAATAAAACGGCGGTACGTACACTTCTTGCTACTCACACATACTTCTTCTGTAAGATTTTTATCTTGAACATCTGCAAGTTCACAATTTATCTATTTGCAGATGTACACATAAGATGGGATGCTGAGGGGGAAAAAGATTTTTTCCAAGGATTTTTCCACTATAAATTTTTGGTAACATACAATTAGAAAATTGACACAAAGTACTTGTCCCTACTTTACCCATCTGCGATCTGGTGAGATTGATTCTATCTTTCCTTTTAGAATGGGACTGAAAATACACTGCTTGTTTTCTGCTGAGTAATTCAGCTTATATGTCAGTATGCATCTGAACAGACATACTGTCTATTTTATCTGTTTGAGCCTGAAAACTACTATTGCCGAACCAGGTAAAATTGCCTGACACTGTTTTGAATGTCTATGAACACTAGGCAGGATCACAGTGCTGCCAACTGCTTGGTTGGCTCCACCTCAGCAGACCCGTTTCTGGTTTCCAGCGTTGCCCAGGAGCCTGTCTGAACACACCCCTTGACAAGAGCCTTTCATAAAGAATATGGAATTATACTGTGATTCCGTACCATAAACTCACTGACATTATGAAGCAACATATCACTTTGCCACACACAGCTAGTATCCTTTAATTCTGGACGAACGTACGTGTAGTGAATTTTACTAACAAGCTCCACATCTCCATCCCTACTTCACTTCCACAAACCAGCTTTTAAGCTCTCAGTCAATATAGACAGAATGCTGGCAGTTTCTCGCACCACCCAGCAGGCTGCCTCCTAAGGATCAGTCAATAAACAAAATCTGCAGAGAACAAAACAACACAGAGACAGCAAGAAGTTCCAAAGGCAACCAGCAAAAGCCATAGTTAAAAACATACTGCAATTCTGCAGTTCCTATTCCCTATGGATTTCTCCAAGTTTTGTTTATTTAGCCTCCTTAATAACAGCACAGAAATTCTTCCAGCAGATACACTTTAAGTGTCTCCTCTGGGGATAAAAACCTGAATTGGAAATCAGTGGGTTAAAAGCTTTGCAGCTCTTCAGTACAGTTGGAAGCCTGTAAATCATCCAGGGTCCAACCTACCTCCTTATTAAAAAGTGACCTGAATAAGAAAATGCTCCACTCCTACCTGCAAAAGTTAAGAGAAATGGTAAGATCTTTCTTTACTAAAACCAACACGCATGGCAATGTTAGGACCGTTAGGACCTATTTTGCTAACTCAACTGCACCATTAGTGCACAACTGCAAGATGACCAGAGCAGCTAGTTCTGTTCTGAATTAAGAATAATTCAAAACAATGCATAAGCAGCACAAACCATCATACTTTACAATGTGTTTTCAAGATATTGATGAAAATGCGGACATCAGAAAGGAAACAACCGTAAACACTTAAATGTTGGAAAATGCTTTTCTCAAGAAATGAGATATTGCTGCTGTGGGGAGGGAGGGAGGGAGGGAGGGAGGGACTTTCTCACCCACGCAGGACATCACCTCACACCCCTTCACCAGGACTGAGATAACTGGGAATGGGTAGAGCTTCAGGGCTGAAACTGCCCAACTAAACCTGCATATATGTATTTACTGCAAGCAGCAACTACAGTTACTCTGTCCAGTGTATTTCTTGTAGCTGGCTCAACAGAACTGATACAGGATTTAAAGGAGAACTTCAAGAAGTTACAAGTTTTTTGTTCTTACAGTTGAGAAGATTCAGAAGATTTAGTTCTCCACCAAAGCAGGTGTCCTGAAGTACACTCATGTATAGTAGGAGCCCCCGTAAGTATGGCTTGTAGTATTCCTGTTTCCACTTTGGAAGCCTTGGGGCACTGGGGAACACGGCAGTGCTTTTCTGTTCTGTTCTGTTTGTAACAATAAGTGCTGGATGAAAAATAGAAAATAAGTGTTTGGAAGAATGAGTCCTTATAATAAAGGAAGGAGGGAAGGAAAATTCCATTATATTACCTGCGCACTGCCTGCAGAAAATACCTTTATGAGAGCTGAATTCTGCCACGCAAAGGCAGAGGAGAGCTCAGTCCTTCCCCATCAGAGTTTCAGTTATCATCAGTAGGTCTTGTTCTGGTCATGACAGTTAGAGATCCCAGGAAAGCAACAGCACCCAGACAGGCAGAGAGCGACCAAGGGAGCCTCCTGCCAGTAAGTGCAACCAACCCTTAGCAGCAAGGAAGTAAAGGAGGACTTTACTTCCCCTTGGCCCTCCCCTACTGCAATTAATCCGGACTACGAGTGCTCCAGTGAAACTAATTAATAGTTATTAAGGAACATGCCTAATAGCACTGTGGGCATGAATCAACACAGGCATCCCATTTGTAGCTTTGCCAGAAATAATGCATTTTTACTACAGATAATTTACAGACCCCTTTTCTTTTTTTTTTCTCACAAAGTCTTCCTTCCCTGAAGGGAATAGCGGAACGGCAGGCTGCTTGCATAGACAGAAATATGCTGCAATATTTCATTTACCCATGCTCATTTACCAGTTGCAGCTTTTAGAATTATAGCTGAAAAAAAAAAAAAAAAAAAAAAAAAGGAAAAAAAAGCTGGTAAAGGACCAAAACCACACACACACACACACAAAGTAATCCATGTTTGAAGCAGATTTTTTTCAGAGAAGACTATGAACCTGATGTTTAGCATGTTGCATGTGGTTTTCCTTTTAATTTGGGGAATTTTTAAATCGAAAATTGGGATAGACTGCTTGGGAGTAGCTACGTGAGCAGGTTGCCTAGGACCACATCCAGCCAGGTACTCAGCATATCTAAGGATGGGGACTTCACAACCTCTGCCAGGCCTTGACCCCAGCAAACAGCTCTGCTCTTCTCTTTAAATGGTATGTGCTTCTCTACACAGCTGCCTTCCAGACAGTCCCCAAAAGCCGGTGCTGGTGCATGGGAATACTATCGAAATGGTATCAAGTGTCTGAAGCCCGAAAGTCAGGATAAGCCTGTGCACTGCTCTGCTGGGCCCCTCTGTGCCAGGCCCCTCACCAGAGAAGGCTGTCAGGTTGGTAAGCACCATTTCCCCTTCATTAGGGCTCAGTTCTCCAAATACAGTTAATCCCTAAGCAAGATCATTTCTAAAATCAAGAAGTCAAAACATTTTATATTGAAGGCATAAGAATATGTTGTATTTTTTAATTTAATTTCTAAAACATTCATTGCACCTCACCCTAAAATTATCTACTCTCTCCTTCCCCCAAAATTCCTTTTTTTCCCTAAAAAGAATCAAAGACAGACTTGAAAGACTTGAATAAAAAGGAGAAAAATCAAAAAAGCAGACACACAAACATGCAGAGGGAGAACATGATATAATCATAATCCCCCTGATACTTACTGTGTCACACTGAACTCCCACAGTTTAACAGCAGGAATTATTTTATAGTAAAGCTAATGTGGGCACGTTTTTCCCTCCCAGTCAAAAAACTAAGGAGTATTAAACCAGAGTGAGGCGGACAAAGTCTGCCCCGTGACTCTCATTTCCTACACATTTCGTATCTACTAGACACTGTGATTTGTTCCCTCTGAAAGCACCACAAATCTTCATAACACTGGAAACCACAGTATAAATTTCACATATCTTAATGCAGCCACATGACAATTACTACATGTGTCTGAACTTGTTGAATTTCAGACCTTGTAAACAACCCTTCATTTAGTGACCACAACCACCAAGTCCAAAACCTCAAACTGAGAACATTAGACTGTAAATCTAAAATTTTTTTTAACACACGTTTGGACTTACAGGGACTCCAAATTAGCTTTCTTGGAGCCAACTGATACATAAAGCTGCCAATTTGTCTCACATACGCAGAGAAATCACCTCTTTGTCTCAAGTAAAGAATGAAGCACAACCCACTGTGCAAGTCCAGTTTTTACAGTGGCCTGTTGTTAATTAATCAACAGGCAACAAGCAAGAACTAAGAACATGGGAGCTTCTTGGTCAGATATTTAAGGAGAACTCGACCCTACCAAGCAAAACATACACAGACAAATGCAAGAAACTTCAGCTTCACTTCTTATTTCCTATGTTCTTACCTTCTCCCATCTCCCAATCATGTTACACAGCAGTTTCCTGAAGCTCATGAACGTTGTGCCCAAAACATACCTTTTACAGTGTGTGGAAATCCAACATTTGCTAACAGAAGGAACTTATCTTGGGACCAAAATCTTGTATCTCTCTTAAGAACCATTTTCATGCACAAACTGGAGCCTGACAGATTTTCAATCTACAGCATTGCACTGGTTTTATATTTACCACTGTACATGTCACATGAAAAAAGACCCTCAGTCTTCCTGGTGCACAAAAAAACCAAAAGAACAAGTGAGAATTTCACATTTACTCATAAAATCCACAAAGCTTCTGGAAAAACAGGCATTCTATGCTTTGTTTCTTCAAAATAAAAATAGAAGTTAATATCTTCATATGGAGGTTCCTGCCACCTCATGCTGAGGAGCATGCAGAAGGTGTTATCATCACATGAATTTCTGAAGGGCCCATCCCTCTGCTGTGTCAGCAGATAACATACGCTGTTTAATGATGAAGAGTAGAAATCAAAGGGGAAGCAATGGTGCTGGTGGGAGGCAAGTGCCAAGCCCGAGACCATAAGACCTCAGTGTTTGTTGGTCCAACAACATAATTCAGTGTTCAGTTGAAGTGCATCCTTTAAAGAGACGCAGTCATGCTGCACTGAGGGGGGAAAATCCTACTAATAAGACAGATCAGTTCTTCCACTGTGAACAGGAAATGCAGCCTGGACAGGGAGAAACTACACATTCTGCAGTATCTAAGATGGGAAAGCACAACTACTGTACAAAGGATACACGTGCTTTGGTGACAGCTTTGGTGACCTGCATGGTCTGGGCCAGTTTGAGTGGACTGGGATCTGACTCTTCACAAAACTACATTTGTGAATGTGCAGTCACAGAAGGACAAGGGCAAAATAGGACAAGGTACAAACACAAAGGTTTCTACCCCAGTGAAATCATGTTTTTTCCTGAACGAGAAACACCACAACTTTATGATACTAGGATTCTTTGCATTTTGGCAAAGGAAGAAAATGGACAAACCTAAGAAACAATTCATGCCAAGGAAGGTGAGATGACATGGGAGGGAGGCAAGAGTGGCCAGAGAGACCTCAATATCTCCAAAAAGGGTTCCCAGTCCAGGATGTAGTTATCTAGTGATCTTCAGGATACAAAAGTAAGTGTTCAGGGAAAAAAGTAAAAGAAAAGGCTGTTATTCACACATTCAGGAAAGGAAGAAAAGGAAAAGAGATGATGTTTCTAAATGAAAATAAAATCGTAACGTGATAAAGATATGTATATTTCCCAGGGAAGTAAAGTTATAAAACGTAATGAGATACAGCAGATGAACTCAAGCACCAAGGATGCTGGAAAAGCGTATGGGCAGCTACCACACATGTAGAGCAAATGAAGATCACTCTGAAAGGTAAACTGAAATGGTGCAGTCTTCATTTATTTTCTTTTAGAAAGTCACAGGCAAGTACCAGGGGACAATGATGTCTTGACATAACTCTATGAAGACAAAGCAAAACACATGGGCAACAGCAAGGACTGGGGTAGGCACCAGAAAAGAACGGTACAGCCTGGTGGACTTGGGCAGAGTCTTTTCATCAAACGGCAGCAAATTGCCCCTCTTGAACTCTTCCAAAGAAGGAATCCAGATCATTATCATATAAATCCCCTCTATGTCAGAGCCGCCTACGCTGACAGTAAGTTTACCAGTACTGAAAGATCTTCTGAACATCCTAGTTGACCACAGAGAACTGAAGAAAAGTAGGTGAAAAATAGTAAGATCAAGGATGGCGAACAGAAAAAAAAAATTATTTAAGAGTGGTCCTCACCCTTCCTACTTGAGTAGCCTTGAGTGGTCCTCAAGCCCTGTCCTACTTCATTCACAATTTAGGTACTACTGACTGCCCTGCGTAAGACTCCACACGTATAAAGAACTATCCTCAAAATAGTCGATGCTACACAGGCTAGTGGTTACTACTTCATCACAGAGCCTTGCCAGTTTCCCATTTCATGTGGTAGGTCACATTTAGCAACATTCACATCTATCAACATTTTGGTCAGAATCATACTATCACACCAATACCATACTATCACACTTTTCATGCATACTATCAATATCATTCTACCGTATTTATCAATATCATACAATTGATTTATTTTCCACATCTAGGAACTGTTATCAGTAAGGAAGAGACAGCTAAAAGCAGAAAACTTCTGATACAAACAAGAGGCAATAAAAGCAGCAACTCAAGCAACTCTGTCCTTGTCTCTCACCCACATACACACAGCCAAGTCAATATCTGAAAACATATCTGAGGTCAAATGGTGCAAACACTGTTTCCTGACATTTTATTCTAATGCAAATGGAGAACAGAAAAGCTTCTCAAGTTCTTGCACTGAGAGCAAGATATCTCTGAATAAAATACTTTAAGAGTGTGCTGAATATTCTTATCGGGATTTGTTAATTAATTCTTACAATGCTCCTTCACAAGTAGGTAAAGCAGAAAGATTACATTATTACAGAGCAATCATATCAGTATCCATATAGCGATAGACAGTAACAGGGTCTAGAATAGCTAAAATATTTCTGTTCAAGATAAAAACAGACTTTCTGGAAAGTCACTGCCTTTCTTTTTTCTATTTTGAATGAAGATTGAGATTTTTAAGCTCTCCTTGACATGTCAAACTTATGACCATCCTGAACAACCAATGCATGTATATGTATCTAGCTGCCTCTTTGACACAGAACACAATGACATTGCTAAAATGACAAGGACTATACAGCATCGAGTGAGTGAAAGTATCACCTTCCTTTCCAGCATTCACCCAAATCCCTGCTGATAAGAACTCTTTTTGTATCTTACAGAGTGAACTGACACATCACTATTGTACCAAGCAAAAAGATACATATCAAACCAAAAACTTTGCCTAGACCAGATCCTTCTCCTTTCCTACATGATAGACTACTTGGTGGAGGGGGAGGGTGAAATTCTTCCTCTCCTTGGAAGAACTCTCAAAACCAACCAAATCTTCTGGGAATGGTGAACTCCACAGCTCAGACCCTTTCAAGTCTTTTTCTTTTTTTTTTTTTTGGAATTACTAGCCAATCAATAATAAAACTGCCAATGAATTCTTAAAGCTAAGTTTTCCATAACTTTTACAGAAAGATTTAATCCTTACTTTGGGTTCCATAACAACTGTTAGAGCAGCAGCTTTTGGGATTAATGACGACAGTCAAACATCTTTCTTTGTTTTTTGTTCCGCAGCTGAATAATTTCCAGAAAATCAGTCACTCCAATGATGTTTTTACTTCTGTGTCTATATGGAATAGCCTATACAACAGAATTGCAGTTCCTTCTCTTAGAAATTCATCACTTCAAGTCTTCCAGACCAGCCAAGGCCCCTGCAAACCAGAGACATGTGGCTGAGCTGGAAACAATTGCCCCAGTGATCCAGGGCTGCTTCTGCTTCCCTGGCCAGCCACATTGTCATTGCCAGTGACACAACCATCTGCACCTCCGCTAACAGAACACGCCCACTACTTCCTTAACTGTGCTCAGTTTTACATATATATATATACTTATAAATATATATAACATATTATAATTATATATAATTACATATAATAAAATTATATATAAATCTATAATTTAGAATATATAGTAAATATTAATATTAAATGTAATATTAAATAAAATTTGCAATTAAATATAAATCTAATATTAAAAATAAACATTGTAAGTGTACAGAATATATATGATATATGATATATGATATATGATATATTATATATTGCATATTGCATATTATATATTACATATTATATATTATAATCATACATTATAATTATATAATTATACATATATGTATTTATTTATATATTATATTTATAGGTAAATTTTTAATTATGTAATTATAATACATATTATATATGTATTTTATATATATATATATAAAAAAACTCAGCACAGGTAAGGAAGTAGTGGGTGACTACACAACTGAGCATGTGTGTGTGTGTATATATGTGTGTACACACACACACACACACACACACACATATATATATTCCCCCCCCGCCCCGGCTCAGTCGCACCTCAAATCGGACTCACACGTGTATGCCAAGCTCTATTATGTTCAGCAAGATGAAGGCAATAAATTTTGCAATCTCTATCTGTTCTTGAGATTGGACCTAGCTCTTTGTCACCCTGTCTACATTATTTTGGTCATGGTCTGATCTGAACACATGCAAGTTTAGGAAATATTTTCTATATGCAAATTCCCAGACTACTTCTAAAAATACAACTCTGTTTGAGCCTACTGAAAATCAAGCTGTTGCAATTCACTTGTGATCTAGAACCTCAGTTGTACCAAGTCTTAGAATGAAGGCAAGGAAAAGTTAGCAGGGTTACCATGCAAGGTGCTTGAGATCTGCCTGAACAGAAAGGAGACAGGTTGTGGTACCTGCATGTTTGACTTTTACAAACTGAATAGGGCTACAGAAGTATTTAATGTTCTTAATTAACTACAAAGAGGAGTAAACTATTGCTACACAGTGATTTCCTGAGATGATTTATTCCTATTTCTGGAAAAAAAGAAAAAGGAGGAAGAAAAAAAGAACACAACTAGGTTCTTCAAAACCCTAAAAGAAATGGCTCCTCATTTTTACTTTCTAGAAAATAGTCCGAGTTTTCATAAAATCTGTTGAAACAGCAACATAGGGCTACTAAAGCAGAAACATAAGCATCTTCAAAATTTCAAGCGCAATACAGAGCAGCAAGAACTTCAAGGAACCTACTGCAGTCTTTTCAAATAAGGTGAGTGAGGAGGAATACGGAATCCTGTGATCCAGTGAGTTAGTGCCGACACAGACTGCAACATAAGAAGTGCTCAAAGACATCGTACCAGCTAAAAGCTCCACTGCAGCGAGCTGCATTAACGGCAGCAAAACTTTGGAGAATCTTCCAGGCCTTGTCAGCACAGAGCACTTTGATGAGTGGTATAAACAGAAGATGAAATAATCACTCACTAGTTTACAAGCACTGAAGTACAGTTATTAAAGATTTCTGGTATGTACTGTGACAGTCATGCCTGCCAAACATGCCAACCCTGACACAAGGACTCTCACAGATCAGGAAGCAGAGGCCTCAATACCACAGTATTTGGTATTTGAGAAATTAGGCTTTGACGAAGGAGCCCCCGATGAAGGATGGTCATTCCATCCTCTCGGTGACTGAGCTTTAGCTGATGGTACCCTTTATTCCCTTTGGGTTTTTTTCAGTGCTGTAGCAGCAAAGAGGATACAGCACATTCGGAAGAAATGTAACCCACCCCACCACATGTCAAGGCATTACATCTTTAGAAACCCGTTTGCGACTGTGTGATTGCCACTGGCAGAGGAGCGAGGGACGGCTGACCCCACCAGGGCTCCAACCAAGCTCAGCAAGAGCTGCCCAGCTCATGCACAGCTGCCCCCAGAGGCCACACAGCCTCCAGAGGCCACGCAGGCCCTGCCTGCTCACACATGGACACGTATTCTACTAGTAAATGAACTGCTGTGGCTCACCAAGGATACTGCTCGTCTAAAAGTCTGTGCCTGCTGCAAGACCCTCCTTCCTCACAAGTCACCAGAACCCTACAGTTTGGTTAAAAAAGCTAAACTGTGCTGAAATGTGAAATTACTACATGTGAAATTATTTTGTATCACCAAAAAAAGGTTTCTAATCAATTTCTCATAAAGTTTGCCTTAGAGTTTCAAAGACATTAATTAAATGCAAAAATAAGTTGAAGATTAACATATAAAACCACAAAAAAAAAAGGCACTGAGAAGTTGTTTCTCCCATAAACCCTAAGTTTTCCCTTTATTCAGGAGCAGAAAGTTTAAGCAAACAAGAGGCAAGAGAAACACTGCTCTCGATCACTATCCATTTTCTGCCAGTGAAAGCTTTAGCCAGCAGCAGGTAGCAGCACCTCCTGCGCACTGGGCAATGACTGCACATGGTCATCCCCCCGCTCCCAAAACGCAATTCCCGCTAACTTGACAAACATTTGCTTATAAGGAAAATCCCTCTAGTCAATTTCTAAACCAGAACAAGCCAGATTGTCAGAGATTTTGAGGGTATAAAAAGCATTCTGTCAGTGATGTTCCTAGTTAAAATCTCAGGCTAGGATAAGTAAGATAAGAAAACAGCAGATTGAATGGCTTGACTAAGAAACAGGAAACAGTGAGAGTTGGGAGCCATAGGGAGTCTTTTGGTTTGAGCTTGTTGCATATTTTAAGAGAGCAAGTCATTTCTTGGATAATATTCTATTAAATATAGGGGGGGAAATGTTTTCTTACAGTCCTTTATCTCCCCCTGTGAAAGGTTGCTAAGGAAATGGTTCTCAGTAAGGTCAAGCAGTATAAACCCTGCTGTGTGTTTTAACGCAGCCAAATGCCACTTGAAATTAATGCCTCTTGGTTCCTTTCACATTCAAGTGTTCGCCCTTTCCAATATTAATTTTTACTGCGTATCTGTGTATCTCCATATCTAATATAATAGGCCAAGGGGAATAAAAAATAGACAAGCATCAAGATGCCACAATGAGGTTGGAGGAAAGGAATTTGTCCACAGCAGTGCTAGGACAGCGAGACTCACACCTTTCAGGCTACCAAAATCATTCTAAAACCACAAGCCCAAACATAATTTCAAGCACAGCAATGAGGTCTCCAAAATAAAAGCAAGTCATTAGGAATTACATAAAAGAAATCCATTCGATGTATTTCTCATTTTGAATATTTATTGCTTTAAGTTTATGTAAATGAAAGAAATCCTGGCGTATTGATATATCATTACTATGCCTCTGAAGTGATTTCCCATCTAAGTAAGATATAAAATGGGGTTCTCAAAATATTGCATGCAATTTAATGATCTCATTTCCATTTTCTAATAGACAAGAATACTTACAGAGATACTACTCTAAGACATACTTTTCTAAATGCAAAAGAAAAAAAAAGTCAAAAGGCAGAGCTGAGCATGCTGAACATGTAAGCCATTTTTCAAGCCAAGCAAGATAGTGAACTCAAATATCTAAATTACACAAAAAATTTCTTGCCACAAAGGCAACAGCTGTGTTGGTTGTTTCCATTCTAGCAAGGCACTTCCAGGGGGGGGGCGGAATCTCTGCTAAAAATAATAATAATTACCAGACTTACACAGCAGTATGATTCCAATCATTATAAATGTTTCTGAGGGGTAAATCAGAAAAAAAAAATCGCTAAGCACCAGATAACAGAGATATATAAAGACGCAGCAGGAATTCCCCTCAGAGGAAACTTATTAAAAATAAAAGTATAAAAACATGTTGATCTTTGCCTAGAAAATGAAGAAGAACTTGACTATGGTTCTTCTGAAATGGCATAAAGTTAAATCTTATCTCAAGTAATTTTTCTAGCCACAGTCTTATTGTGCTATAGCCTTTTGCTCAGGTGTTATTGTAGTTGTACAACTATGCTTTCACGGTAAATAACATGAAAATACTAAATTCATCTCATTCTGCAAGTAGTAACATGTAATTTAAAACACAATACTTGGATAGTCAGTCCTCTAATCACCTCTAACCGTAAGTCTCTGAATGCAGAAAGGTTTAAGGCCTATCCCCTGATGGACACATTACAGTAAGTCTGGAAATTAGATTATTTGCATGGGTACATGTGCATGCATGTATATACACACACATGCAGATTACGTTTCACAGTTAAGGTCTTTTTCTTTATCCATTGATCGATCTGTGACAAGATCAAACTGAGATAGTCTTGTGCACTCACTTCGCATTTACAGCTGCCACAGACAAGCAAGTACTCAGGACAGGGGGAAAAATACTCAGAGAAAAAAAAGAAAAAGACAATGTTTAACCCCAAATCATCTTTATTAATATTTTTATAAGCACTGCCTATTTCTGAACTTTTGGGATAACTTTTAGCATGCAAGCTAATGTTGCTCATTTTGTACCGTGAACTAGAATGAGAAACACAGCTACAGCTCCTTGATAAATAACCAGGATCAGCAAGAGGAACCATGAGGTCTTGCAGAACTGCAGCCTGAGCTGCAACTGCACTGGTGCATGCGACTCTCCACACAGACAGACAGCCCATAGCCAGCGTGCAAGTAAAGGCATCGCTCAGGAGCCTGCACAGCAGGAAAGAGAGAAGACGAGCTTAGACGGTTTTGCAGATGGAACTAGAGAACAAAATCTTCCAAACTTTTGACTGCAAAGCCCAGAAGCACATAGACATTTCCCACACCTATAGTAATAGCGTGTGCGACACCCTCTGATGATGGCTGAGCATGCAGCCCCCAGTGCCAATCACAACCAAAGCAGGGCAGGACTCTGTTCCGTACGGCCCCATGCATCCCCACGCTCATCGCCCCAGGCACACGTTCCCTGCTTCCAGAACAGCCCCCTTTCTGCTTTGGAGAGCGGTACCAGCTGGAGCCCGCAGCACCTCTGCCTTCTCCCAGTTGCCTATTGTGCCCCTGTGTGCAGCACAGTGCGGGCCTCGCTCCCCAAGCGGCTTAGCCTGAGCCGAGATGATGGGACCCTCTCCAAAACCACAGAATATGGCAAGAGAGAGAATAAAATGAATTCAACCAGCAAATCCTGGAAACAAAATCAATGATAGCAAAGACATGTTTCTAAGGTACTCCCTCCCAAAATTCAAATACTTTGCACCTGTAAGTCAACTGTAAACAAAGCCTGAATAATTGTGGCCACAAAATAACAAATTACAAGCAGAAACAAAACAACAAAACAAACATGAATTTGGATGTTTGCCCACAGTAACTTGTGCTCATCCTCAGCAACAAAGGGGCTTCTTTATGGAATACTGACTTACTTCTTTCTTGCTGAAGATATCTGCAGGTCCCTACTTTTACCATAACAAATACACAAGAATTGGAATAGAGACAGTTATTTTAATTTGCCAATTTTTTTTAGCTCTGTGAGGCAATCTGGTTTATAATATACCGGGCCATGCAACTAGAGAGCGTAGCAACACAAGCACAACGAAACGACAGTGTCGCAGATGTCTTCACTGCGGCAATCCTGAGCAAGTCTTGGTTTGGTCTCAGAGGGCACAAGGAGGTAAAACTGTTAAGCACATTGACCCTGCTGAGCAACAGCTTTTAACTGCAGCAGACTAGTAGGAGAAATGTGCAGTTACACAGCAAGGCCTCTCTGACCATGGGAGGGATCCCCACATACACTCTTTCTGGCTGGTTTCTAGAAAGTGTTCAAAGCCCAGACTAAAACTAGAAATAACGTATGTAAGAGTATGTTCTTCCTGGAGAGCTCAGCGTTCAGCTGTCCAGAAGTTCCCCAAAAGACACTGTATCCTTGACACAAGCATCTAAGGTGCTGGATCCAAGCTTACACAAGGGCAACGGGAGCGTTATCGTCATGTTTGAGGGCATCTTCCCATGGCTGTTGCTGGATCTTCCTCCTCCACATTTAACAGTCATTCTAGATTAAATCCTCCTGACAGTGGAAACAGTCCTACAGTCTGAAGTCGGTAACTGGCTCAAAGTACAGCTTTTGACCCACCTGTGGGCTTCTAGCCAGGGACATTGGTACTACCTTGACATAGAGCCCCAAGCTGTAGAAGAGCTCCATACCCAGACACCAATGCCACTGGACAACGTACAAGCAGCTGCCTTACATACGTGAACATGCACTGGGAATTTTAACCAGGCAAATATATTTGGGAACAACAAAAGAGGCTGTTCTCCAGTTTTGTGAATAGCAACACACTGGTTGTTTTTACCTCCTCAAAAAATGAAACTGCTTGGGAACAACACTGGGAGTACCAAGAAGTGAATGTGCTGAGGAGACACGGCTCAGAGTTATCCCAAGTATCTAACTGCCACAAGTCCTACACATGAGGGATAAGGAAACAATTCACTCAGCAGTATACAACACAGACATGGGAAAGATGAGCGGCTCTCAGTTTCACTGATATGACAGCAGCACACATGGGATTGATAAAAAAAAAAAAAGAAAGAAAGAAAAAATACACTTTCTTCATTTTCTTGCTCTGGAATCACATTCTGATTTCCCAAACTGACTCTGGTTTCCAGACCTGAATGACTTTTAAGGTCAACAAGCAAACAAGGCTGCTCGAATTAGAAACAATTCATCTGAAAGTGCTATGCAGAGAGAGCAGCAAGTTTCAGCTCCAGCAAAGTTGCACAGCTGTGTGAGTATCATGCACTGAGAAACAAGGTTTCAAGTTTCGCAGCTTCCAAATAACTGCCTCTACTGACCCCCTTCTATGAAGACTATTATGAAAATGAAGCCTCAGCTTTAGCTTCTCTACATTCCACTTCTGGTTATAGGTATTTGACTTACATTGACTACTCTCTCTCCAAAATCAAGACGTTAGAAATTAACACATAAGATTTGCCTTAAGAAAAAAAAGTACAGTTGTATTTTCAAGCCAAGTGTTTTCCATGCATGTCATACACAAAGTTACTTCTTAACCTCAATGGCAAGCTCAAAAATCCCAATTCAAACTGAAAACTTTAAAGCATTTCTCCTATCTTTTATCTTCTTTGAATTCTCATCACAAAAAGGACTACCACATTACCAGGTTAAACCTACACTCCACATAGACAAGCACGCTTTATTTCACATCTCAGTCACTTCACAGAAATTGAACATGTAGCTACTTTGGAAGAAAAGATATAATTTAACATCATGTTCATGACCTCAGCTGATTTCCTTAAAACTTATAAAAGGAAGAACAATCCCTTCGTATATATATTTTCTCTCATTATAGTCAGTGAAAAAAATGATTTTTCCTTCTGGTGATTTTTCTAGATTTTTTTTCCCTAGATTCTACCAGATTTTTCCTTCACCCGCACAAAAGTGGTATTCTACAAAGCACAAATGTTCATGATCACAGAATAGACTACAAAGCCCCATTTAATGCATATACCATGATGTGTTTATTCTTCATTGTCACATCCTTTGCTGTTGGAATTGTCTCCTTCCTTTACAGCTGCACCTAGCTGTAAAGCTTCAGGCTAACAGGGCCCAGACAGCTTCTTTAGTTATCAGCACAACAGAATCTTGTTTCTGCAACATACAGTAAAATAAAAGACAAAACACTCATAGCTTTACTTGTTAAATACTACTCTTTGACAGGCTGCAAAACCATTAACACGAGTATCCACCAAAACTTTGGAAAAGAACCTTTGAATTTTCTTTACCTATTATGGTCACCAGAACCTATCACCACAATGAATCTCTCTAAAGCAAAGTCTCTAAAGCTTTTCCAGCATGTAAAAAACACTTCTGTGCATCTTCCCATATTGAAAATTAGGCTAGGTATTTGCTCTCAGTTCTGCATTGATCCTGTTGAAGAAAAACAAAACAAACACTACAAGTTGCTATTTTTTCTACTGCTTCCTACTTTTGCAGCAGCTACACAACCACACCATAAATATCAGGCCAAACACATACTGAAAACTACCACCATCAGTAATTAACGTCTTGTTGCTGTGTAAAACACCTCGCTACACACAAGAACAACTTCCCGTAATGCTTCAGCAAAGCACCACTGAAACAAAGGTCTATGCTTGGAGGATTCATTTCAAAGAATTTAAGGGACAATTCACAATGTCAATTCATAAAACTGCAAAAGATGGTTCACATAAAAACAGTATTTTCGTTTTCTCCAATTACTTGAGCTATTCTGGCAGTAGCATCACAATGGTCTATTTTTATTCAAAATTATGTTTTTTAACTATAAAAAGTTTCCATTGCTACAAAACTAATGCTTGCAACATTGATTTCCATGGCACTGTTTAAAGAAACACTGCAGAGGAATAATGTGGATGTCAGGGCATTTTATGTAGCTGCAGCAACATTCTGTGAGCAGTTTGGGCAGCAGATTTGCTCCAGGTCATTTTGACTACTATACACTGCATTCTCCTGAATTGAGCAGGGCATCTGTGCAATAGAATTCAATGAGATTGTGAATAGTCAGAATGACACCAAGTAACACTGGGCAGAAAGACTCAGCACGGTAAGAACAGCCATCTACTTGTGTGCCCCATGTATCATCCTGTCAGCATGTTGTGTAACAGTTTGAAAAAAGGGAAATTAAATCTTAAATAAAAAAGGCCTGACCTGAACCAACAAAGCAAGCAGGAAATTGAGTAAAGGCTGACACTCTTAGCTCTCCTACCAGGGCAAGGTTTTGACTCACAGATATGATCATTTTGCAGTCTTCCCACTTGCTATACCTTAATGAAGCAATGACAGGGGACAACTTCTCTTTGGAATTGTGAACATTCATCAATCACTTAATTCTCCAGCATGCTAACAGATCCTCCAACAACAATTCCAAATGTAGCAGTAATAAGCACTAAAATGACATCTTGGAAGGTGTATCAGGCAACATCCTCACTTACATATATTTAAGTAGCGCAAGTGTTCTGTAACGCACAGATTAAAAAAATACAAGAATGCTTCCCAAGGTTTCACCATGATTTTCAAGTGCTAGAATTTTTATTTTGAGAGTAGTCTTTATTAAATGGAATATTAACCTTCCACATTAGCGAACAAAACAAAATCCCGCTAGATCACGAAGAATCTTCCATCTGGCCATGCCTTTCTCCCCTCTACAAAACTGAGCAAAAGGATTCTGTGCACAGGACTGCCAGCTCAAACTCCAGTGCATTCAAAATAGTTTTATAAAGTTTTACTTCTGAGAAGAGACACTGTGGATAGCATTTGTTCAGCCAGCCAACTACTGTCACTTCCATGAATATGAATAAGCTTCAATAGAGGACACTGAGCTTCTGCAAATGCAAGAATATCCAATTGCCCAGAGTCAGTCTTTGCCAATATACCAAGCCTGCGGTTATTTAGAGATTTTTATTTTGCTCCAGTGTCTGTGGGGAGGGAGTCTTGTTGTGAAGCTTCCTTCTTCCCATTTTCATAAAGATATTTTTTTCATGCTGCCCCTTGCTAAGCTTGCAGAGCAGTACGATAAAACCCATTATTAATGGAATCCCATTATTAATGGGATTAAGCCCTTGAAAAGATATTTTGGTTGTTTCTCTGGAACGCACATGGTACTAACTAGCACCCTATGCTGAGACAAAATGATAGCAAAATAAATTGTTTAGAGCTAATGAAAATTAACACTTGGTGCAATTTTGTAACTGTAATTTGCATGTTTGCAACTTACAAATGCATATGGATTAATGCAGATTTTCACAAAGGGAAAGACTCGCTCTGTGCTCTGTAAAACCAAGGGTAAGGCTGATGATGAATCATTTTTTACAGTATTCTTGTGAGGGTATATAAATAGCTGTTTCTAAAATAATTACTACTGAAACGTGTGGCTTCTGAAATATACTGGACCAAAATTAACTCAGGCTTCATTTAATCACAAATGCTATCTGTTTGGAGTCTTCTTTATACAGGCATGCTGATCAGTTTGAACGTGTCCCCCTGCAAAACAGGCGGCCACCTCCTGCCGCGACTGGGGCGCTCAGCGCCCCGCGCAGGCTCCGCGCAGCTCACCTGGCCCCGCGAGCGGCAGCGCAGCAGGGACTGCCAGGCCCGGCTCAGCTGCCCCTCCCGGCGCCACCACCGCGTCCCTGCCCTTTCCTTGTAGGACAGCGCCCACCGCCGACAGACACAAAGTTCCCAGCCGAGCGCCGGGCCGCGCTGCTCACCTTCCTGCACCGCATGGAAAGGGTTGTTGGCTTCTATGAGCTTGATGGAGTAGGTGATCTTCTCGCTCTGGAGGATGTCGTCATTGAGGTTCAGATCCGACACGGCCTGTTTGAACACCTCGTCGTCCTTGGCAGCATTGCCTTCGAAAATGGCACCTAGAGGAGAGGAAGGCGGCACAGGGTGACGCTCCCGCTGGGCCCCGCGCACCTGCGGCACCAGTCTGGTCCAGCCAGCGACTCCCCACTTCGCTGCCCTGCAGCAGCCTGGAAGCACCCGCTTCGCCCTGCCGCCTGTGCAGCGGACATGCAAACAGCTGGCGCTGCGCGTTACGTAACGGGTGCGGGGCACACGAGCACAGCCCAGCCGTACCCCCGCGCCGCGGAGCGTCGCACACCTTCCCACGGGCCACACTAGCGCCGTGGATTCGCACCGCTCACAGCCCCTCCGCGCTGTCCCCGGCCCGCGCCCTCCACAGGGGCAAGGAGCTGAAGTTTGTGCGGGGAGCAGCCCACAGCCCCGTCCATCGGCAGCGGGGGCGCCCCAGGGCAGCGCTGCGGCCAGCACTGCCCCATCTCCCTTAGGGCCCCGCACTGCTGCCTGCCCCGGCTCTGGCCCAAGGCAACTCTCCTTCAGCTGCCGTCCTCACATCCCCACGACTGGAAAGCTCGGGACAGGGCTGGTCCCCGTGTCCCCCGGCCCTGGAGCAGGGTGACGCAGGCCCTTTCGCCCATCCCTGCCAGCACTGCTCCCTCTCCTGTTCGCTGCTCCTCTCATCATCACCCCCAAACTGCTGGAATTACTGCTTTTCATCACCCACCGTGCTCCCATCTCCTCCTGTATCATCCTCCGCAAGTGCTTCTCCCCCACCGCTGAAAAGCCTCATTTTCCTTCCTGCTGATACCTTCCACCAGCGGCTCAAAGGTGACTGCAGAGCCTCGCTCGTGCCTGCCCTGCTGGTGCAAGGCCAGCGCTCGCTTTTGCCCCAACAAGCCATAAAAGTTCTTAGCAGCCTTTGCTCTGCCTCCTGCTCCTCAGCCTCTTCTCCCCACTGCTCACCCAGCCTGCCTGCTGCCCAGGGCTTTGCAAGAGGTCTCATTTAAACAACAACAGTTGTGCACGCGTACACACACGCATACATGCACACACACTCACGCACACACATGCAAGCACACACACACACACACACACGGAGCCGCTGCAAATCTCGCCTCTCCAACCCTTCCCCAGCCAACTTCTCCCCCGCATTCCGGCTCGGCTGACACCTGCTATGCGGGAAAGGAAACCGGGGGATTATCTCCCTGAAAGTTTTCCCTGCGAGCACGTTCACATTATGCCTCTCTCCTGATTGTATTTTTTTCTCTTTTTTTTCTCTCAGGGAGGAGGTAGGAAACGGGGAGCTCTTCCACACAAACAGGTCTCCACAGGAGAGAGCAGCGCGCGCCTCGGCGAGCTCCCCCCCCCCCCCCGCCCCTAACTTTGCAGACAGGGGAATGGGGCTGCCTTTCCCTGCCCCCCCCCGCGCAGAGAGGCGCGCTCGCTGCTGTGACATTACCGCGGATAACCGAGACATCCTCTCATTTATTTATCTACCGCCTCCCTCTTCTCCCCCCGCTACTCCGCTCCCTCTCTTACCAATGTGGATGATGGAGTCCGCCCGCACCGAAATGCACTGAAATATCCAGGGGAAAAGCCAGAGCATCAACACTTCCATTTCCAGCCTCTCGCACAGCACATCAGCGCGGGTTTGGTGGCGAGGCAGATGGGGAAAAGAAGAGAGACGAGGACGGGGAAGAAAAAAAAAAAAAAAAAAAAAAAAAAGCAGGGGGAGGTGGAGCAAGACGGCGGGGGGAAAGTAGCCAGAAATACCCCCCCTCCCCCCGAAAAAATATATATCCCAAATCCCCGCAGTATCACACAATTTTTCCAAGACTGAGCAAAAGGGCTGAGGAAGAGAGAAGGGAGGGGGGGAAAAAAAAAAAAAAAAGATAAAAAGAAAAGCGGCGGCGCTAGGAATCGCGTTGGTGGCTGCCGGGCGGGCGGGCGGCGGAGCCCCCCGTTGGCGC
>NW_020455555.1:2257275-2281130 GCF_003342845.1 Nothoprocta perdicaria | reverse complement strand
GCGCGCGCGGGCTGCGCCGCGGCTCCCACCGGCGGCGGCAAAGCCTCTTCGGGCGCCGGGCTGCGTGCATACGTACACATGTATATACCTGCTACTGATCAGGGACATTGCCGCTGGCGGCAAAGCAGCGGCGAGAGGGCGCGCGGCGCGGCGGGCGCGGCTGCAGCGCCGAGCACGGAGGACGCCGGGCGGCAGCGGGCGCGGCCCCTGCCCGGTCCGGCGCGGCCGCCGCCAGGTAAGCGCGGCGGGAGCGCCCGCTGCCGCTCCAAGCTGCGCCGCGGGGGACGGCGCTGCCGGGCGGCGAGGCGGGCAAAGCGCCTTCCTCATGCCCGCTCTGCCCGGGACACGGCCCGCGCCGGAGGAGCCGCAGGGAAATGGGGGGGATTTTTACCCCTGGGCTTGGGGGAGGTGAGGAAGGACGATGCGGGGAGCGGTCCAGCAAAACCAGCCCTGGTTTTGTGCTGATTTTCAATGAAATCCAATTCATAAGTTGGACATGCTCAGCCTCAGAAGACTAATTCATCCCCTAAAACAAACGCATCAGTGATTGCAGGCACCCAAACGTGACAAGCGTCTCAATATGCCAGGGATCCAGAGAAAACAAATTCATTCAGGAGCCCAAGCCGTAATTAAAACTACTGCCAAGAAGATGAGTTGAGAGCAGGATGTTACCAAGATCATTAAGCCGCCGAGGGGCTGAGGCCCGGCCTGCTGTGGCGATACGTGCCGCTAATGTCAGCGCTTGCACAGGACGAGGTCGCCGTGCGAGCGGCAGCGCGGCCGGGGCGCAGGGCGGCCCAGCCCCGGCCGCGGGGCAGCAGGGGCCCCGGCCGCTCCGTCCAGCCGCGCAGGAGGCCGCTGCCCCCCTGCACTGCCCGCGGACCCCTCGCCCCCTTCTTTACGCAAGCAATCGCACTCCCGCTCAGCAAACCCTTTAGAAGCAGCGCCTTGGACCAGCGCTGCTCATTTCTCCACATACTTAGGATTATTCGCTTGCAAGAGAGATTGCTGCAGTGCATTTATTTAATAGAGAAAACGGTCTTTTTTTTTTTTTTCTTCCATGCAGAACAAAGCACAGCAAAAACGCTTAATACTACGGAGTGGCAGATAGAGAGGAGCTTTACAGTGCAGGGGGAGGCAGGGGAGGGAACACACGTATGGACCAAGCAGAGCGAAAGAGCAGGAAGCTGGAATTGAAGTGATAGCAACAAGAATCCCTGTTGATCTACAGGCATCGAGGGCTTCCTATTCAGTGGTAAGTACAAAACCACAGCTTTTGAACAGCAAAAAGAAGGGGGTAAATAAAATGATACAGTTTTGAAAATAAATCCCTTGTTAACTACTTCTACTTCAGTCTTTGTTTTAAATATGCAATTTCACACTGATCAATGGAACAAGATTAAATACCATACTCCATATTTCATGCAATAATTCAGGTAATTGGCTTCTGGGACAAAGATCAATAGAAATGTTCCTTATTTGACTACGTTAGCAAGTCAAAATTAATTCTAATTTACATTCATTTCCAATCAATATGCACTTAACGACTTACATAGGCTCTTTAAAAAGTTAAGCACCTATATTGACCATAGTCCTACATATGGCAGTAACAAGCACCCTTTGGGGAATTACAGCACCACAGAGCCAGTCTCTGAGCCCCACAGGGGGAAAGGAAGATGAAATTTGTGTTCGAGAGGCACTTTGGGATCCTGGCCAGAAACTTCTAGAAATGTACAGCTCTCATCCCAGCAGGGGAGAGAGCATCCAGAGAGCAAGCGGTCCAGCTCCAAGCCCTTGGGAGCAGCCTGGCTGCTTAGTTTTGCACAGCGAGGTCTTGCCCCCAGCTCGGACATGTCAGGCTGCTATAATAATAATAATTACTACATACTAACGCTAAACACTGAAACTCCCAAATGCAGTGAAGAAGGCAAGCCACAGAATTCCCTCAGAAATTCAGAATCAAATACTTCGTACATAGAAAATAATCCAATCTCAGCCAAAAGAAGGAAAAGGGAGAAAGCACAGAAGCCCCAAGCATCACAAAACAGGCCTACAGAAACAGAGGCCGAAAGGGAGAGGGGAGCAATGTTTGTCACAGCCCATGGACAGTAAGGCACAAGGAAAAAGCCTGGGAGAAATCCCAAATGCCATCAAACCACACTTCTAACTTGCAAAGCACAACAAAATTGATCCACAGCAGTGAGGAAACAGAAACAGGGCACCTCTCGACCCCAAAAACCAAGCTGTGTGGAGCAGCCCACTCTTCAGCACCTCTCCTTCCCCTTGCTCTACATTGCAGACTGAAAGGAAGTGTCAGAAGAGGAAAACAAAGCCCCAACCCACCGTCATGCCCTGAGTGCTGTAATCCAGCTGCAAATCAGAGGGCTGAATCCAGCCTCCAGACTCTCCAAACATTTGACAGTCCTGCACAAAACTACCCAGTGAAGAGAGAAGTGGGAGCCTGTAAGGCAGGCCAAAGAGCAAGAACCTCAGTAGCACCTCTGCAAGATGGAGAGCGTTGCAGCATAAAAACTTTGATGTCTTTAATTTTAAACCTGATTTAAGTCAGGCTTTTGAAATGATTGCCTTGCATACACACACAAACAAAAAAGTAGCTTTGGCTTGGATTACGCTTTCCATAGTGCTGTTTGATTAGAAAAAACACTGCCCTGCCTCCTTCCTTACTACTTCCCTCCTTCCAAAAAAGCCATCTATGTTGAATTTTCCAAGCCCAGAATAAATAAGAGCGTTCATTTCAATTTTGCCATTCCTAACATGCAATCGGAAGAGCACTGGCATTTGGCGGAGGGTTTAGATGTTGTTTAGATGCAGCAGTCAGCACTAAAAGGCTAATCCATTTGCCAACATTTTGCATATTAAAAACAGTACAACTTGCCCTGATACTCTGTCAGCGCTGCATAGGGGAGTGCTCATTGTACAGTACCGCATAAGGTAGCACTGGATTGGCAGTGCGAGGGGAGGAATGGCTCATCTTAGATACATGCAAGGTAAATAAAAACCCAATCAGCAGTCACTATTTGAAGCTCAATTCCTTGGCAACAGAGAAAATTCTATGCACATCTCTAATAGCTCTACTACCGTTGCAAACCACAGTGGTGATTTAAGCTAACCTCATTATGAGATATTGCAGAGCTTATTTTTGTTGTCAGGGCGAACATGGAACGAAGGCTGCACCAAAAGGCTCCTGCAGCTGCTCCAGCCCGGCGGAACTGAAGCTGCGCTGCAGGTACAGCCAGCCCCAGCCGAGCAGCCCCGCAAGAGCCTGGTCCCCGGGCTCTCTCCCTCTCTGCTGCCACCGTGAGTACAAAATGCTCCTTGAAAACATCATCACAAGTGCAGCTGCCTGGGTCTGGGGGACCCCTGATGTCTACTGAGCACCTACACACAGCAGCCAAATGCTGCTTCACGAGCAAGATCAGCATCCTGGAACAACTGGAGTAGAAAAAGCCCCAGAAAGCTCAAAATAAACAGAGTTCCTATAAGATTCACACCTCTCTCCTAACTTCCACCGATTTACTATAGCTAGATTAAGGCTTCTATACATCAAAACTGGGACAATGCTAAGTGCATAAAAGAGAAGGAAGAACACCGAGGAAAATATCGGAATGTCATCTCGTAAGTGGAAGAACAGAAAAAAAGCCTCACAATCTCCATAGCCTAGATACAGAGAAATAACATGCTTTAAAGCAACCGCTAGTTTTTTTTTTTTTTTTTTCTGGAATCGTTTCACTTCAGTAGGGGAAGGGAAGTGAAAAGAAAATCTCCAATCCCTCTGACATCACAAATACATCATGGCCCAACGCATTTAGGACAGTCCATAAAGCCAGTGTTTGTAAACCTATGTATACACACAGATGCATCCTACAATTATCATTCCCTTTGAAAGGAATTTGGAACAGCTCTTTCTTCTATGGCTAGATTCTGAAAGTTACTACCATACACAGGTCTAAAGATGCAGCAAGTATCTCCAATTTTTAGCTGCTGATAAGTTTTCAGGGAGTTTCTTGTAAAAAATTACACAAAAAAAATCAGTACGATTCTACATACTATATGTCACATTTCCCTCCTTCCAAAGTGATCAACAGAAGGCCTACAGTTACTACAAAAACTGAGTTTCATTACATTTTGGAACAAGAAATTTAGTAATTGATCTGTTTAGAAACAGTACTACAAAAACTCTGACCTACTATATATCTTTTAGGTTGGGGATTTTTGCATTTAAGGAGGGACTTGATTGTCATTCTCCTGTGGTGATGGCTCTAGGTTTCAATTGCTTTTACTGAAGCTTCCTTAATTTGGTAAATCCTTCTTTTTCACTTTTGATAATCTTCCAGGAATAATGCCCTGGATGCTCTTTGCAAAAACAGGCTGCTGAATTACAGAGCTCCTTGTGGGACAGTTGACTCTCGATAGTTATGTGCCTACTGACAATCTGAAACTTTACTACAAGTCAGTACTTTATTTGAATTGGCACTGGAGGCCCATCTGCCTCCAATGTAAGGAGGCCAATGTAAGATATCATAAAGAATAGAAAGCACTTTTATTTCCAGATTTTTTGCCAAGTTTAATTCAGAGTGCACACAGCCTATATTTTATTTAATTCATGCTTATATTTGCTTAATTTCAGCAATCCAGTATCTGTTGTATCTTGGTAAGATTCATATCTAATTCCCTCTTTTCTTTCACTTGTACCATTTCATGTCCTGTTTTTTTTTTTTTTTTTTTAAACAGGCATTTCCCTAAAAATAAGTCCTCGTTTAAGCTTTTCCAGCCTTGTACACTTTCTTAGCTGCTTAAACACAGACTTAATTTAGTCCAATGCAAGCTGTATCTGTGTTGGTATATTTAATCTCTGGCTTGGCATTTGTACTTAATAAACACTTTGATTCAGAGGAAACTCAAAAGGAGCCTGCTTATTCACAATATTTTGCTATCACAAATATGTATTTTGTAGAGAGCTCTAAAACATAGGTGGCCAAAGAATCCATTACCATTAGAGATGCAAATATCCCTCAGTTACAGGAAGCAAATTCTCTCCTTCCCTGCTAAGCAAACTCCTCGTCATTAACACCCATTGGACACTAAGCAAACTCATGTTCAACTTGCTTTTTTCTGACTGGAAAAGTCTCAACTTAGTTACTTAGTTTTCTTGAGCAGGGATCCATTTTTAAAAATTGGAAGCCCAGGGGAAAGAAGTACAATTGCCTTCTCTGCTGCAGCCCAGGTCTGTAAGGTACAGACGCATCCTTTCTACTTAAGGATATGAACTCCCAAGGTGGAAGAGTTTATTAGTTATTCTTAATTTAATAGTGGCCATCCTATCAAGACAGTACCTGAATGAACCTCATTGGCATCCATGTGAAAGGGGAAAAAATACAAGTTTCTCCACCAAACAGGCATAATACTCTCCAAGATAATTCCTGCTCCTGGATATTAAAGAGAGTAAAAATAATACTGCATCCATTGTCCCCATATTATTTCAACAAATTTTTAACAATCTAAAATGCACATACCATCCAGTCTCATTTCTATTGGATAAGGTGTCATCTGTGGATTCAGAGACCATTCTACCCCAGCTGTCCTTCAGCCGCCACAGCCACCCAGTGGGGGGAAAACTACCCTACATGATTACATGTGTAACCACCATAACCACCTAATGACCGATTTCACCACAGGACCCTTGTTCTTCCTCAAGTAATAACAGGTCAGGAGTAACATCTATGTTTTACAGATACTTCACTGCAAATGTTAAATGTTTCCAGGCATGAATAGGACACCATCCACAAACACCACAGACAGGAGTAACCCTTATTCTGCCAGAACTGATCTAAACTATATCTAAACTATAGGCAGGTATGTTAAATAGAGGAAAGAGCAAGGTATTAGAAATAACCCTGCAGATCACTTCAGTTAGCCCAAGATCTTGCCGAAGTCATTTTCTTGCTATTTTGCACCGTACCCCGCTACGCAGCAGTTACAGCAGCAGCAGAAGCTGCTGAGCAGCGAGGCAGAGAGCCAGGAAACACTGACCATGCTCACTTGGCCCTCCAGCCAAGCCATGGAAGCCGACTTTGTGTTTGCTCCTAGTTCATCACAAATGCCACGGAAACGTGACGTAAGCAGAAAGATTTTGCTACAAGGCAGGAACCTGAGCACTATCCTTTACAGCCTCGCAGTCAAAGAGTGAGGATCTTTTCAACTGCACTTAGCCCTTCACCTTGACTAAATACTCATGCAGTTTGTATGTGCAGAGACCTTTAAAAATCTCACAATGAAAAGGACTCTTAAGTGAAAAGTAATTTTACCTTTAAGAAAATCTGGTCTTTCTCTACAGACCAATCTAAACCATGCTGTATTAATGACTGTCTCACAAAGGGCCACTTCTCCCAGCTGATAAAAGTCTCGCTTTTGGCTTGCACTGCTGTGACATGGAGTATGTTATTTTTGCAGCTTTTGCACTATCTGCCTTGCAACCATTTGTACAAAGAAGGACCTATCTGTCTTTCCACTGGCATTAATGGCAATCACAAACACAGTCCGGGGGAGAAGAAATTCTCCCAGGGATCTGCGCTCTTTCAGCAAAAGGGTGCCTATTTTGGCCTCCATAATTGACATCCATTTTTTTTTTCAAGAAGGGATGAAGATTTTTTTTAACAGAAACAGGCCGACTCTCATTGTATGTCCAACTTCAAAATTTATCTCAAGAAAGCCTGTGCTTATTCTTTTGTATCTTAAAAAATTAAGACAAGCAGTACATTAAACTGTCACAGTATTTCTCAAGCTTTCTACTGAAAAAAGGGTGTTTTTTTTGTTTATTTTTAAGAACAGTTATCCAGCAGTTAGAGCAAAGGGGCCTTGATTCCTGGGCTCCAATCCCACCACCGTCACTGATGCAGTTCATGACTAATCAAGTGGACTGTTGCATGAACACTGTATTCAATGCCCAATTTAAGGGTGAACAGGAACATCCAGTTCCTTCCCTCAGTTTCCACACCCTCTCAGCCGGCCTACTTTTCTGAGAGGTGTAGGGCAGACAGTGCAGGTTTATCTTTCCCTGGATAAACCATTAATTATAAATAACTTCAAGTTGTTAAATTATACAGATAATGATTTTTATCACATTTAAAACACTTTCAAGCAGATTTTTTTTTTTCCATTAATCCTTCTGCCCATGAATGCACCCAGGCATTCATAAGATCTCCAACAGTTCACATTGCATCTTAATGGTTTATCATGTCTTCATCTCTCTTTATTCCTTCACTACTCATCCTTTCCCATTTACACCGCCTCAATACATGACTTGTGTTGAAAAACATCAACACGTATCACAGACAGGTTCTCAGTGCTCTTCATGATGTGGCCACTGGAAATTGCTAAGAGCAGACCACATGGCTTTCTACCTTTTCACAAAATATCATTCAGGTTACTGCCACAGTACATATATTAAAATTACACACACACAAAAGGCAAATTAGTTTAGGGATTCGCAAACACTTCCATTTCTGCTCTGTGTCACTTGAAGGCAGCAAAACCAGCCACCTCTTCTTATGGGATGCTATTAGAAATAAAGTTAAAATTGAACCTACACACCCAATTATTAACCTGCATACCTGAATTATTTTACACCTAACACCAGTTCTTGGAGAATAAAGAGGTCCAGAAGTTTCTGCTCCCTCCTTCCCTCCCTCTCTCACCCTGCAACTTCTCGTCTTCTAACAAGTGAAAGATACTGTGATAAATGGTTTCTGCAGAGGGGTTCGAGCACAGAAAGTATCTGGCACTAGCCAGGATTCTGCATGAGATACAGGTCATGTCATAGCACCTTTGGGAATCTTCACTAGACCATGTTTTTAGAGCTCCCACATTCGCTAATATCTTTGTAACACCATTAAAAACACGACCTTGCTCTCAAACTGAAGTGCACTGTGTGTAGAGCTGTACACTAAACTGTAGCTCTACCCTATGCAGCGGGATGCAAGTCTGCAGTTCACATGGCTTAGCTGCTGCGCTGCTCTATCAGCACAGCTTCATCACATGGCTTCATCATGCAACACTGAGTCTTGAGGAACAGCGGTGATTAAGAATCTCATTAAAGAAAAAAATAGCTAGCAGGATACAGCCCTTAGGAAAGTACCCTAACACCAAATTTAGGCTGCATTCTCCAGCAACTCTCCTTTCTTTACACACACACCAGAATAGAATCACAAGTATTGCTACCAACTTCCACATGTACGGAGGATTTGCACTAATACAAGTTCAGTAAAATGAGGTCTTAGCACTTCACACTTACACAACTGTACTATGCTTTAGTATGCTTTTGCTATTAATGCAAAACTTTTTTTTTCTTTTTTTTTCCCCTTCACTTGCTAGCAAAGAGGCTTGTTTTCCTGAGAGATAAGTTTATTAAATTGAATTTGACCTTTTAGAGCATACCTAGGCAGGGATTTCTGCTCCAAGGAAACACAAGTGATTTCTTACATACTGCACTGAGTCATGCAAGACTCTACAAGCAAGCAAATCTCTCTTGGAAGAACAATTTACATTAACTAAACCATGCACAGGGGAAAAAAAAGGCAAATATAAAACAGGAGGAAAAAAAAAAGAGAGAGAGAGAGAGCAGATCAAGCTCAAACCCAAAGAATAGGCTTGTACATACTTCCTAGACACTAAACTTTATGGTATAAAATAATTACAACCCATTTGTATGCTTTCAAGCAGTCCTTCACATTTGTCATTATCATAACATTACTCGACCAGTTTCCCTGGAGTCCTGCTGATTCTATTCCATAAACAAGTTTTTAATGCTCTTCCCAAGGCTTCCTTGAAGCTTGGGCTGCTTTTGTTCTCAGAGTCCTCTCTGACTCCCAAGCTGGTTGAAATTTCCTGGTTTAACTGCTTTGCTTCCTACATCCCAATTCAAAGAAGGCTTCTCGCAACTTTCCACGAGGGCCAGGCTTTTGCCTCGCCACTCCCTTGCCAGGGCAACCTGCAAAGCAACTAGCCTTTACCCAAGCAGCTAAGCAGCCTTTTCCTCACAAAGTATGGAAAGAAAACTCAAGAACGAGCAGGCCTTACACCTTCCATACTATAAGCTCCTTCACTGACATTTGGGACTTTTAAACACTAGAAATATAAAATCCTCCAGTACACAGTGGCCTTTATGGTAATGTGCAACTAAGAGATTCTGTTTCTGAAACCTGTTTGGAGTGTTGCCTCTAGACTGTTATTGATCACTTGTGCTTTTGGGACTCACACCAGAGTGGATCAATTACATTCTACTTTCCTTGGTGGCTTGGCATTGCTGGAGAGCTCTGACTCTACCATATCAAGAAAAGCAGGTTTCCCTTTCAAGGGACAGATGGGTTTATAGCCAAGGTCCAAAGAAATCCAGTTGAAAGACTAGTCCAAGCAAAGATGTACCCATTATTCAATCACTCCTTATAGTTCCTAAAATTCACCCAGTAGTAGGCAATTATGAGACGAGAGAGCACAGCATTTGCAACCCTTAAACTCCTCTCCTTACTCCAAATCTCTCTTTCCAAACTGCAGTCCTAGATCTCCTCTTAATTAAATGCAAATCAATCCTACAAAATGAATTAAAGCCTCAGTTGCTCCACCACCTTCATCTATGTTAACTGAATTAACTATAGTAACTCAAGGCTTAAAAAGGGATAGGGAAAGACTAACATCAAGCATTAGAGTCCTCGGGACCCTGAAGACCTTTTTTATTTCATTTAGAAACAATCCCATGCCAAGATTCGCACTTATTTCAGCATAAGACCAAAACTAAACTTCTGTATAATAACAAGAGGCTAAAATCAGATTGTTAAAAGTACCAGGAGACTGAAACCATATTGACCTAGGATCATGACAAATAAAACTGTTATTTCTCCACAGGTCCCTCATTTCACTGCCATGGTTATTCAGTTTCCCCACCTCGAAGAAAGCAACTGCTCTCTGCCCCGTCACGGCTTGGACAGCTCACTGGATTGATTCGCTTCAGCAATTTGATCTGCTGCTGCTGCTCTGCTATCACCTGTCTGGCTGGCTTTTGAAAGCTCAGGAGGTTCCCATACTGTAAACCAGCCACCTCTCTTCCCTTCCTATAAGGAAGCCTCTTAATGAATTTTACAGCTATCTTTCAGTAAACCTCTACTTCCCCCTAAACCCACAGCAAGAAAAAAATGTTATTCCAATATGGAACAATTAAAACAAAACATGCCCTGCAAAGCCATGCTTCCTGGGTGTGTTGTACAAATTCACAAGCACGGCCTCTCATCCATTTAAGAAAATATACCTCACATCTTTGCTTTTCAAAACCTGACAAGCATATACAATTAACTGCACTATTTGGTTTAGCAGGCAGATGGTTTTTTTCCACACATTTTTATCTTTGCACCCCAGCATGCCCAACACCTTCAGTCCAACAAAGTTTTGGCTATGTCTAATACATATTAATAACAGAGATTTTTTCTGTTCATAGTGAAAATGTAGATCTGTATATGGATTTTGTGTAATAATCTGGGAAAAACAACTTTACATTATAATCTGAGCTCATTATTGCTTCCTAGAGGGGCAGTTCTGGTCCCCAAAGCTGAAGCCTTCTATCAGTGGCATTGGTCCTTTCCTTTTCCCCACCCTCACACATCGTTAAGTATGTGTCCAGCTGCAAAACCACATGAGAAGTCACAAAATGTATCAGGTCCTTTAAGGCCTCAGATCACTATAATAATCCAGGCATCTAATCACACTTTATCTAGATGATGGGATGTAAAAGCTGCAAGATCAGGAGCTCCATTACACAGGAAAACACTCTGCCTCTGTAGGCTAGGGCCAACTGCCACCAGGCGACGCCGGAAATTTGCCTCACAGCGCCAAAGAGGGACACACAAACACTGGCTATGCTCCCTAACCCGAGCTGGAGCTGCCTGGTTTTGCTTCCTGCCTGACGCCTGCTCATCAGGAAGTTGGGAACAAGCCCACAGCGCCTCTCCTTACAGTGCCAGCAGCCAGGCTGGTCTCTTCCCTCACTGGTTGCCATCATTCCACACTGCTTTGGCCAACGCGGCCCAAGAGGCTGCCTTCGAAAAATGAATCTTTTTCTATTATTAGACTTGTAAACACAGGAGCCAAAGTTCCTGCTACCTGTGGTTAGGAGTGAATCATGGGATGTTCTGCACACTGGATGCAAACAACCTCCTGTGTTGAAAGAGGCAGCATACCAGCTCAAATGATTTTCCATTAACACACACTGAACCTATGTATTGCTTGTAGAACAGAAGGAGATTGAGGATACTGCGTGAGGCTAAAAAGAGCTCCTGAATATTGGTGAGGAAACAAAACCAAGAGGCAAGCAAATTTATCATCTGCTGGTACCTGTGATTTTAAGATCATAAGTTTTCTTGCAGTACAGTGGAATAAATCCGTTTTCAGTATTTACTGATATCACTTCAGGGCTGAACGAAGAAAAATATTTGTACAGTCATACATACTAATCTTATTCGCTATACATATAGCAAATGTTTATGTTCACCTATATGTATATAGCAAATTTCAGTTTTACTGAACTAATTAAGGATAGAATAACACAATAGTCAAAACCGAACAAAGAACTTGGTTCAAATGATCAGGTCACTAAACTAAAGACAGAATAATGCAATAGTCAAAACTGAAAAAAGTGTTTGGTTCAAATGATCAGGTCACTAAATCGGTGCAGCAACAGCTCACAAAAAGAATGAGCTTCCTAGCTCGCAGGAGGAAGAATGAATTGCTTTAGATTAATGCTCTACAGGACGAGTTTAAAGGAAGAGTTTCCATGTCAGGTCCCAGCCAGCATTAGGTTTTATGTAGTTCATGCTGGTTAGGAGCACAGACAAATGCTCAGTATATGATTTTAGACTTCAGAGAGCAGTAAAACATAGGTGAGGAAAGGCAGGGAAGTGGCAGCAGCCGTTCTGACCTTATGCTATAACCAAGAGAAGTTTCCTAACACAAGGGATGAAAACCCCCAGTCACTAAGGCTGTAATTACTGAAGTACGCAGGAACTTCACTTTACCTCCCACTTAAAGCTTCCTTACCATACACTAATGCATAGTGTTGCTTTTAGTATTCTTTCATAATAATAAGGCATTCTGGTTGCTCTATGTCCACTCTAATGAAATTTAGGACATGGAAATTGTCAGAAAACAGGTGGGAATACAACTCTTACACCAACACACTCTCTCTACAGTCATCCAAGCCTTTCCTTCTCTTTATAAAAATGACCCAGGGAAGTAAAATATAAAGGTCTCCATACCAATACAAAAAATAAAGAAGTTGAGCTTTCCAGTGCCTTATTTCTGTGTCTCAAGCTCAAATTATAGCCAGAAAATTCTGGCCAGTTTCAAATGCACGAGGGTTTTCCCCTGTCTGACTTCTCGGCCGCAGCTCAGTTTGTTTCATTGATCTATTTTCATGTGTGGTTTGTGGGTTTTTGGTTTTGTTTGTGTTTGTTTTTTCCTCCCTCATTTCCTTACCCAGCCAAGACTTTATCAGGAGCACTTTAGAAAAACCGTAGATGCCTCTGGTATTTTGATAATAAGGTTAGAACAGAATCCAAGTGCCTACATCTCATTGCTCTAAAAAGGCAACAACAGAATCATACAAATCAATCTTCTGCTTACAATTTAACAATAATCCTCACAGACAAGGGCAACATATCTCTATTCCAGGGGTCACCTTATGAAGGCAGCAGTACTGAGCTTGTGAGCTCTTCCCATCCACTCCAAGAACAACTGGAAGCCTTTTTTCCTTCTTCTCCCCTCTCTTCCACCACCTCTCTGCCTGGATAAGTGTTGCACTAATACAGAACTGCTCCACAGCCACAGCACAGAAGCCTTAGTCCTAAGGGCAGACCTAGAGAAGGGTCAGTCTATTGCAGCAAAGGGGCTGAGCTGATAAAACAGTAGTGGAGGCTCCACCTACAAATATTAGCCATTTATGGCCATAGGTCCAGACCCCAATTTTATAGTTTTTCCTCCTCATGCATTATGACTAATAGACAAATAGCTATTAAAGAAACTATTAGTAGGTTTCTGATCCAACTCTCAAGACAAAGAGGTAGTTTCATTCTTTCCAAGACATAATCTGCTCACAAACAGTACAAAACAATTCATAAACAACATATGCAAGAGATTTACCTTGTAAGGTAAAAGATATACCCTGCAATAAATATACAGTAGCACCCAAAATAAGTACTTGGTCTCTAGGTACAGGGCTAGGCAAAACAGCCCAAGAATGCCAAAAGCCAAAGTAAATGCCAGTAGGCACCATCTTTCTTCTTGAAATCCAAATAAGTCTCAGATGAGCTGCTACCTTGCGAGTGCTTAATGCCTCCTGAGGAATCACTAGGAATTACTGATACAAAACCAAAACCTCTACACAGATGTACCCCTACAAAGGCCTGAAGTAGCCAATAAGACTTCAAATGCACAAAGAAAGGAGTTTTACCAAACAGTAATGATCCTTTTCTCTTCAGTATCTGCTCTGCTCCAAAGCAGGCTTTTGATTTACCATTCTATTTTCTTCTAGTGGAATGGTTTAGCTCATTACTTCTTACATGACTAAAAGCAGCCCATTACTTTCCTTTTACAAAAAAACAATAAATAACGTTAAGGGAGTTATGTGACAAAAGACAGAGTAACTTTGCAACAGAAAGTGTCTCATAATGACAGGATACACGGTAATAGTCTTAAGGCAGTATCATAATAAAATGTGAGATTTTTATTTAATACCCATTTAGAGTGATATTTCTATGTTCCAAATGCTCTCATAACCATCTTTTGACATTTCTCCTGTGCAGTTGGTTACACCATCCATAAGCAATTTCTGTCTACCTGGCATTATTATTATTATTTTAAAAGTCATTTCTTTCAGTTCATTTCAACTAAAATTTATGTTAAACTTAATTGCCAGTTACCACCCTCCCTCCTAGAAAATCTGATTTCCGACTGTTTAAAATCCATCCTTACTGTAAACTACAATATAATCATAATAGCAGGATATGCGTATTATAGGAATGCAACTAGCAAAAGGTAAAAAAACTGGGTTTCATTTGCATTCCTCAGCACCTAACTTCAAATATTAGCTCACAAATGAATACAGCCTTCCAATAATAAAGCTGTGTACATTACAAACAGAATTGACAGTAAGGGGCAAAAAAGGTATTAGTCGCTTCCTTGTGATTAATAAACGGGGTTAACAGAGAAGGAATATTATTCTTGCTGGGTGCTCATTATGTATTTGATAAATCTCTATTTATAGAACAATGAAACATGGGGTTTATAAACTGCCATCTGTTGGTTTCTCTTTAATGTATGGGATTTCTGACAGTTCAGGAGCTGCAATTCAGCACGGTTCATAATGCTACAACATGTGGTACTAAAGCTTTGGGTTAGAAGAGCTTGAGCTGCTAAGCACCAACCAGCAGGTTGGAAAGATGTTCTCAATAGAGTATCTTCCACTTTTTGAGCTTGAGCTACTTAAAAATTAATTTATACGTTCATGTAATTGATTTCAAATCAGTAATTGAAATAACATACACGATATACTGTCATGACCCACAAGTATGAAGGAAATGGTTTTGTACTTTGATCTCTGCAAGGAAAGGTGTCTCATAAGAGAAGCTCACAGAAGTCTATAAACTCCTACAGGAAAAATAAGGTTTTTTTTTTTAAAGACCTTGTGTTAAATTAAATAAATAAATAATGAAAAAAACAAGCCCCCAAATGAAATATTTCTTAAAGCAGAGAGTTAGATCCAGTAAGTCTGTCAGTTCCTAAAGGATGCATTGATAACATGTTCTTGCATATTAACCATGAAAACAGAGGATTAATAATGAAGACTCATACCACAGTATCAGCTGTCGTAAGTTTTACCACCCTTTACTTCTACACCCAAGTCATCAAAACACTCCCCCATTCAGAGTTCATATTCCCTTTGCACATAAACTGCTGCTTTTATCATAATTAAACTGTGATTGATTTTTTAATGGATCACTGTGTATTCATATCAATGTAAAATCAGAAGGGGTTATATCACTGGCTAAAGGCCTAATTATGACTATTGATTCCAAATGGAACGATAAATACTAAGCTCTTCACAGGGCAATATCTAAAGAAATATCTAAGCTCTGTAAGAGACAATTTGTAAGGGATACCATCATGCAATTTCTGTTCCTGCTTTCAGTTCCCTTCTTCCTTCTTAGCTGTGTTCTCTGTTGTTACCCTCCACTCATGCCTTACCAAAGCTCTTCAGTTTGGTTTCTACTGTAGCCTCTCATTGACAAAGTAGCCTGATGACTGAAGCAACAGGAATAAAATGCACCCAAACATCCCAAACCACAGCATTCATTTCCCTCTCAATGGTCACACAAATGGTAGAAATGGCTGCATTTCTACCAAAACTGAGGTAGCTCTTTGACTATTCACAACTCTCAGTGTTGGAGCCTTGTCTCAGGCAGTTTAAAGATGGCCATTAAGCACCAGCTTAATAATAAATGTAGATATGTAATATGTATGTAATGATAAACAGATATGTGATATGTATGTAATGATAAATGTTGAGGCTTCATGAAAGAATGTGCCCAAAGTTGCCAACGTTGCTATTTTCAGTGATTTCCCCCAAAAGCAGCCAGATATTTTCCCTTCTCTCAGAGAAACACTTGACTGGAAATTGGCTAGAAGATCAGGACTAAATGCATAGCGTAATCAGGCAGGTTGGGGGGTGAATATGACGACATTCCTGTTTGTGCCCTACAGATGAATCTACAACTAGCATTTCCACAAACATGCTCTTCTCATTTAAAAAAAAAAATCAAATTCAGATACTTAAGAAAATTTAGTGTTTTTCCCCTAGGTGATCCCCCACCAGAGAGATATTCTTTCAAAATTCAGAGAGTCTTACAAGAATGGTAGAGCAGTTTGGGCAGATCAGGGCACTTTAGTATCCACGTCAGCAAAAAACACAGCAATCTCGCTCAGCTTATGAAATGTGACACAGAAACAAGAGGAGGAGCAATGAATAATACCAGGAAGAGCTGAGATCAGGGACTGAAATGCTTTCAGGTGGCACAAATAATTCTAAAATGCAAATTGAAAAACATTGCCTGTAATTTACTTAAATGCCACTACATAAAGTTTGCTCAAACTCATTTAAATGAATGGTGGTTGTCTCTAGATGCAGTGAATAAATAATCCATGTACCCTCATGTTGAAATATGCCTTAAATGCAAACACAAATAGAATCTTCTGCCTCTTTGGAGAATATACAGCCACAATGCAACTTGGGCTTGCTAAAAGTACGCCTTCTATTTTCCCTCTTTTCCTTTGTTAGATTAAGGACTGCTGTTACATCAGTTACCACGAAATATTTCAATAGTTGCTATGATATTTTTTTTAGAGCAATATTATGGGTTGTAGAACATTTTTCATTCCTACATTCTGCTTTTGGCTTCTGTGATAGCTTAGCATTTCCACATGCTTCAAAATGCTATAAAGGGCACACAACTACCCAAATAGAGCCCCAGAGGACAGCATTGTCCATGCTGAGCCTAGAGAGACAAGTTTCTTGAAGTATTTGGGGTCATTTTAACTAAATTATTCTAAAGGTCACCAAGGGGCACAGAAACTTCAGCAAGCTCAATTGTGAGTGAATCCAATTGCCTGAAACTTCTAAGCAATGGGAATCCTGTAACTAAGCAGTGATAAAAATGGCATTTGGTTTATTGATCTCAACGGAGAGCTGAACAGGAGCTTACCCATGTCTGGAAAGATGCCCACTAGCTACGTGTGGAGTGGCCAGCTCCAGCACGGGAATCCTCAAGCAAGCAGAAACCCAAAGCAGAAGGGAGCTGACCCACAGAGCGTGTTGCCGCCTTGCCCGCAGGAGGGGTGAGCGAAGAGCAGCCGCTTGGCCTGACACTTGCTGCCACAAGGGACACCTGCTACTTCCATCTCTCCCTCGCACCCTTCACGGGTGCCCACTGCCCTCAAAGCAACGCCCTCTGGTTAGCAGCAACTCCGTGCAAGTTCATGTCTTGGAGTCCAAACCAAGATGCTTCATCATGCAATATTCTATGCAATTAAATATGTGTCTTCACATAATAACATGTTTCCAAGTATTGCATTTAGAAGTTGGGTTTGGGTTGAGACACTGAACATACTGAGATCCAACAGTGTTTGGTTCCAGAGTTTCAGATTCATGCCTAGCTGTGGCTAGATGCAAAATCAGGATATTTCGTAACTGCCTTTCAAAATCTTATTACTACTACACAGTTCGATAGTCTTAAAATAAATAGTGCATCATCAGCTAAGTATTGAAATAAACATGCCACCACTTTATGCATCATCAGCCTCATTTCAATGCTTGGTGGGTCATCAACATTTTGACTCACAGCCCAATTTCAGTAGCACTGAATGCACAAGTGCCACATTCTGGATTAGTTTCTCATGGACATTCATCATAATGAACAGTAGGCAGAATGTTGCAAAAGAAATTTGGGGTTCCAATAGGAAGTTCTTGGAATATTTCATTGTCATCAGGAAGAATAGGGTCAAGTACTCAGGCTTGGTGACAGCTCCTAGTGCAGACCAGTTTTGAGTTCTGCATGACATCGCAAGGAGTGTTTTCTAACACACACGGTCAGTTTGAATCTCTAGGATGAGATAACAAACAAGTGAGAACGTTCTGCTCTCTCCTTCACCTCCTTCAGGTAATATCATGATCCAATACTTCCTATGATTTATAAGTCTCTGAATTCAGTATTTGTGCATGCATTTCAGCTTTCTGAAATGGGAATCACATGTATGTATTTTTACTAATTTTGGTACCTACAAAAAATGCCCTAATGTTACTCACAGATAACCATTTAATCTTCCAGGTCTTCCATTCTGTTCCCACCTTAGTGCAGTATAATTAGCTTTACAACATAATTCTACCATTTTGTCCAGTTTAGTTTTATGAATTTCAGATTAAACCATTATCACCGGTGATCAGCTATCTATCTCAAGTGATAAAGCTTTCCAACAGTGCTTCTAACTTTCATCTTTGCTTTTTCCACTTATAATCCCCAGGAAGGAGTTGTTAACACATTTGTACACAGACAAGCATATAATTTTGGAGGAACATTTTTAACTTTTTAACAAAAAGAATAAAAAGTACTCTCTTCAAAACCACATCAGAAAGACTACTGCTTTTACTACGCAAGACCCAAGGTGAAACCAATCTGGGACTTCTTTTACTGTAGCTCTCATGCATGGTTATTTCCTAGCTACCTCCTAATGGTGCTGCTACTGAAAAACCAAGAAATGAATTACTCTAGAATTGTCAAGTGTAGGTAAATGCATAATCTTCTGTGAAGGTCCAAATTCCTGGCTATTCTGCTGGCCTTTGCCTGTTGTAACTAGCTATTGGCTCACAAAATCACACACCTTGCAGTAACACTGCTATTATTAGCTTCATTTGGCTTCAATGCCATCTCAGAAGCATACAGGTTGTCTCTAACTTGATTTATCAAAATAAATTGACTTCCTTACAGTAGGAAGGCCCCAGAGATGAGTCACCTGCACACCTCAGCAGGCAGCAATAGAGCCTGTCCTGCACACAAGAAATCAAGCTCCAGGAAGCTGCTCATTCATTCAGTTCTTCCCACAGCTGGCAGAGAGGAGGGAGGTAGGGAGAGGTGATTTCAAGCCAAGTGAAAGTTTGTTCATTCCAGAAGCAAAGCAAATACTAGATTTACTTTTAAAGCTAAATCTGTATTTTTATATCATATTGACATAAAAAAAATCATTTAGAATGCCAAATGAAGTAGTCTGATCAAAATTACCTGTATCTTTTTCCTCTTTCAACCAAAACAATCACATGGAATCAGATCAAGAATCACAGGTTGTTTCAGTTGACTCAGACATACAATTTCATGGGCGGAGAAAAACAAAAGAAAAAAAGAGGAAAAAGATTTTGTGCAGTGTAACTTTTGAGTAGCTTCATTCTTTTCCCTTCAGATGTTGCGATTGGTAGTCACAGGCAAGGGAACTAGGCAGGAGATAGAGATGCCTGTATTTTTGTGTGTATTGACTTACCTGCACAGCTTTACCTCATCTGACTTAAACAGCGCCATTCAGGATTAATGCATACACCCTGCTAAGATAAGGATGCAGGTGACAGGGAGACAGGCACTGCTCAATTAAGGTAAAAATAAAGGAATCACAGTAAAGCAGTAGGAAACAGAGGTGGCTGTACTCCTCCAAGAAAAGAGATCAATCAGTGAGCTACTCTGAGCAATCGTACTATTTAGCATCAGCCAGGTCACCATATCTTGCCATTTGTATTTTGAAGGAAGGCTTGGTCATTGCACACCTTCACCACCTCAAGACTTGGGCTGTTACAGCACATCCCAGGCGTGACTCCATCCCAGAGCCCCTAAGGGCCCGGAGCAGAGTTACTTCACCTGCATTGCTGGCACCAGTGCTCAAGTACCAGCTCTCTGACTGCGCTCAAATACCAGCTAAAGCAGAAAGTACTTTTGAAGACCTATATAACCTTACGTAGCCAAAGTCCATTTTTCAAAATAAATCATTTTGCTCCACTTACCATATTCTTACAGTTGTGGTCGGCAGAGGAAAGCAAACTGAAAGCTCCTTCCACACCCATAGGCATGCCTGCTCATGTGGGCTGCTCAAGCTTCACAACTGGTCTCTCCTCATCTGAGGAATTTTTGGCTGTGCTTCTTAAGAGAACAACATGCTAAGGTTCCAGAGAAAGGAACTCTGCATTTTCCAGAATGGTAGACAACTCTCTACTTCCTTGCTGGCTAACATCTTATTGAAACGATTGCTGCCATGGTACTAAGAGCTTATTTTATAAATTAACAATGACTTAGAGCTTCACATAGGTGTTTTGTTTTAAATCTAAAATAAATAAGTGTCTTTAAGTGTACCGCTAACATCTAATTTAGAGTACATGCTAACACATACCTTTTGGGGTTTTTTTAATCAAAATATAAAATTTCTAGTAACCCAGATTTGATATTTTATGCAGAACTATTTCAAGAATCTCTTGCAATAATGCATCTAGTTCATCTGCTCCTTTCCTGGTAAATACCAAGCCCTTCTTATAAATAGAGACATTTTCAGTTAAAAGCAGAGGAGTTGCAGTGCAACAGTGCCATCCCCTGTCTGCAAAAATCACTGACTCTCTCAGAAGAGGCGGGGACCAACACACGGCCAGAGTGCCTGCTGTATCTGTACAGAGAGTTACTGGAGATCAGCAATTTGAGTGCAGTGTGCAGTGCCTGCTAAGGATTTTCACTGTACAGCCTAAACTCTGCAAGAAGTTTCTTCCAAATTGTGCCATTAACTTTGTGTCAAATAGTAAGAGATTCTGCTTTCTAAATTTAATTTCTGTTTTCAGAATATTATACAGTCTGGAAGTGAGAAGGTAATTTAAATCTCTTTGTATAGTTAGCAGAAAGTAGAAAAGCTCCATATATCAGAACATATCCATAAAGAATGTTCATATACACTACTTAGCATGTCTGCTTACTTTCCCCTGGAAGTAAGAAGTAACTAACTTTAAGCGCCTGTCCAACTTCCATACCAGCTGTAACACCTCACAGCTCAACAAACATAGTTTGGAAACTGAACTAGAATATTGCATTACAAACCAAGAGTCCAAAGAAATGTGAAGGCAAACAGTCAGGAGCATGCCCAGGAGTACTTCTCCACAGCATTTTGGGGTGCTCTAACATATCCAATCAGCCCTGTTCATTTACAGAACTCACTAAGAGACTTCCATGGGTTAAGGATATATAAATGTGACAGATCTACTCTTACTCCTCCTTTTTTTTTTCTTTTTTGGTCTATTTTAGAGGCTCACTTTCAACTTCTCCCAGGAATAGTACAAGAACAACAGAAAAAACATAAGCAATCAGTCTCAAGGTCAGCTTGTTATGTACAGTTACCAATTCCCTATACTTGACAGCAGAATTTCCAGCTGATTGCACTCTAAGGAATACTGCTAGAGACTGGAGTGCTATCCACAACTGCCTCCTCCTCTGGAGATAAATGTATAATGATATGTATGGATACTGATGCATGAAATCATCTGTTTTTGTTAAAAAAAGAAGAAAGCAAATAAAAAACAATAAAAGAAACACTTGGACATAAATGGAGAAAAAATCTTAAAAATAACTTTGGTATTCCGCACTGCTAGTGTTGATGCTAATGTTCTACACGTACCTCAATTAAGTGTAAGCAAAGCTGTTTACGTAATCTCCTCCAGTCTTCTCTTCTTCCAGTACTTTATAATACTAATTCAGTCTGGCAAAGCAACAGCAAGCCCTCCTCCGAAAGATGAAGTCTTCTATTTCTTACATGCTGTTGATCTTCCAGCACATGCTGCTCTAAGTACTTCAAAGGAATCTTAAACCTTAGATCTCCGAGACTGTTTACCCTGATTATCTCAATCCACATAATTCAAAACCATCTTTGAAACAACCACAAGACTGTTTTCTTCTGTTTTTTTATATCATCCTTACTACAGCCACTTCTACTGATCAACTACAGAGCATTACTGCCTTTTAAATCACTAGAGTTCAAAGTAGTACTCCTTTCAATCAGCTTCTTGGGAAAACTGTGTTGCAACATAACTGCTAGTTTTGCATTCTCAGGCAGCTACTCTTCAACTCCCTTGCATGGTTAGGAATAAAGGAAATGCCCAAAGACTGGTCTCTCCCCTGAATTATGTACAGCCTAGGGGAAACGGGGGAGGGATTCCACTTGTACCTGACCATCCCTGTCGACCCAGATCACACGTGTCCTTTTCATATTCCTTCAAGGCCACAGAAGAAAAGCACCAGAAAGGCAAAAGAGAAACCCTACTCTTCATTCATTGCTGCCCCTAAAACTCTTCCAAGAAACCTCAGCTTTCTTCCTCATGATTATGGGTCCTTATGAAAAGGATCTCCCAGATTACCAGCAAGCATGTCAGGTTGAGCTCACTCTTAACGCTTTAGTTCCAACCTGCAGCTGGCATTAGTCCAAAGCTCACCCACCAGTGCCCACACAGGCCATACAATAAAACATCAGACATACTGAAGCAGAGAGAGAGCTGGATGGATTGGGGCAGGCAGCAGAACATTTGGACCAAGAGACTGACTACCAAGCATTTGTTTACATGGAGAAGTTACTGTGGTGGGACAAGTTTACCTCAATTCTTGCTGCTGGATACTAACACCTGCAAGAACACAGCATACAGAGAGACACAAGGAGCAAGCAGATACAGAAAAGTAATCCCATGTGGAATCAAAAGCTTCCACATCATACAGTCCAAGATGCCTATTCACTTACTCTATAGTTACTAGTCTATACAGATAAGACTCGAATATTTTATTTAAACCCTGCTACACTGGGAACAGCTTCTCACAGTTATCTGTTGTAAGCAGGTCAGCTTCCACTTTGTGGCAAGCAGGTTATCCTATCAAAACAGACACCAGATTCCCTAGGAAAAACTAACCTCTAGAGTTAACAAAATGCGAGTTAGCTCATGGTAGTTAACATTAGAGATAATCAGCCACCTCTAAGTTTTGTGAAGGCTGATGTGATCTCTCCCTTCTGAAACATCTTAGAATTACCCTAGAGTTAAGTATCATTAACTAACAATTGTTTTAACTGCTGTAAAGGCACACACCAGAAAATGGTTTTGTGGAAAGTCTCAGTCTAGCAAGAATTTAAGATTAACCTATGCACTTGTACACACAGCAATAATTTTTCACACAGAAGAAACAAGATTGCACATAAATAGCAGTGATGGAGAACTAGCTATGCTCTCGATCTAAAAAGAATGATTCACCACTATTATAATTGTATTATAACAGTATTATAATTGAGGAAATACTGCTATGGACAAAGTCACTAGGTGGTGCTATGAAAAACGCTCTTTCTACTAGAGGAATAGCATGCAGACTTTGAAGAGATACTGTCTGGTAAATGGGAGCAAGGAAGCTCTCCCTCTGTCTTGAAAGACAGCCTTGGAGCAGGACCGTGCTGGGAGAATCAAACCTTACAGCTTCTTCCAAATCTCCTGACAGTGATTTCTTCACGACATGCTTCTAATTTGCTGTGTTCCTGAACTAAATTTATACTAAAACCTTATAAAAACACCAACATACAGAATTTTACAGATTTTACCTCCAACATACAGTAAGTTGACTCAGGAGGTCTGAACTGCTTTTACCAGCAAGAAAACACCATTACCTGTTTAGTTATAAGGCTGTTTCCATCTTCATGGAGAGTTCATTTGTTGATTATACCTGCTTGGCAGTTATGATAACAGGAAAACCATTTTTTGAAATACAAACGATAAGCTTTTCCCCTAGAAAGGTCTTGAATGACCTTGACATTTACTTTTTCAATACTTACTACAACTTCTTCTTTACAGACGAAGCTACAAAGCTGGAGTCTATATAGAAACAAAGGCTTTTCTTAGCTGAACGCTGTGAGCCACGCTGTGCCAAAAATAAAACAGGAGGCAAAATCATGCAAGGCCTTTATCTCTTTCTGATTAGGAGGCCTGGAAACTTATTTGGAAGCAACTAGTTCTTTCCACTCCCTAGAAATACAACTTCCAACGCCGGAGTGATATGAAAGCAACATTGAGATCCATGATGGCGGAAATCCTTTGGTACCTTCTGTGGTTAACTTAGAATCATAGAATCATAGAATCATAGAATGCCGAAGGTTGGAAGGGACCTCAGAGGTCATCGAGTCCAACCCCCCTGCTCACGCAGGGTCACCTA
>NW_020455555.1:2164433-2255090 GCF_003342845.1 Nothoprocta perdicaria | reverse complement strand
ACCTGCGTCAAAAAGTTGTCATCGACGCACTGCAGAAACCTCCAGGAGCGTTTGCTCCAGGAGCGTTTGCTCCAGGAGCAAAACTTCACGTATACAATTCCACTATAAGAATCCCGAACAACTCAACCAATTTAGCAAGTGAAGAAATGCTTCAGTAGAGAGACATAAAAGGTAGAACTTGTTCCAGCAGATCCCCTGTTACACATTCATTGCTTCTATTTTCAAAGTGAAGAAGAGTCTCCTAAAGAACCAATCATATGAATGTTACATGGGCAATTCATTTCCATACTCAGTTGATTCTGGATAGAATATTGTTATTTTTGCACTGTGTAGAACAGAGCCTACTTTGTGACAGTTCTCTGACTGTATGATTTCCCTCAAAGCTAAAGGAATCTTGCAGGCGGAAGATTTAGCCTTCAAAAGATGTCAAGATGAAGCCAGCAGGAAAGATGAGTAAAATATCCCAGAAATATAATAGTCCCAGAAATATGTGCCTCTAATATAGAGAAATATGTGTCTCTATATTTCATCTTTCATCGTGATAAAAGACTTGTATCTCGTTAACAGCCACAGTTTCTCCTCCAGAAATTGGAGGATAGAGTTTCTAACCCAGAACCTATTAGCAGCTGCATACAAGAAATTAAAGAAGAAAAAAAAAAAGATAAAGTCTATTCTTTGCTACCAGAAAGTTCGTAAGAGTTTTGAGTTGTAAAGTTTTAGAAGTGTTTATAAAAGTGCCATCCACAGGATAAGCCTGTTCAGCTTCACACAGCAGCTGCCAAACCCACCACAGCAATCAGGCTACTTCCATTTAATGTGCCACAAGATCTTCCAAGACTTTATATTCCAAAGCATCACTTTGCACATTCTTTAAAGACAGTGTAATGTGGAAAGATAGCAAAAAATGTCATTAACTTCCCGTCACGTACAAAGCATTTTTTTAACCTGCAACATGATAGTATTTAAACTATGGTATCCGTTGACCCTGACTAGAAATATTTACCTATGATAAACAGTATCATTCTTTCAAGAAATCCATTTAGTATTGTGTGTGTGTACATTCAAATATACACACCATACATGTGTGGTATATAAAATACTGCAGGTATAGAAAAATATTGCAGAGTTACACGTGCACCTAAGCTGTCTCAGGCAAACTTCCAAGCACAACCTTTCTACCGTGATCAGGGGCAGTCTCATTTCCCATCCTGTCCCAACAGCAGCAACCTCGGGCTGCACGAGATTAACCCTACTTTTTTAAAAGCACAATGAAGTGGATGGAAAGAGGTTTGCTTTTTTTTTTTTTTTTTTAATATTTGTTTATAACTTGGCAAAGGGGACAAAATGAAAAAAGTAACCCATTTATTTCCTAAGTTTTGTTTGTTTTTAAATAAAGCTGTACACAGGTCACAGGTCTCTCCTTAGATATAGTCTCTCCCACCTGCTCAGTACTAGTATTTAATTAACATTTAATTGAGTTGTTGCTTGCACTTCTCAGCAAGTCATGGTTTTGCTTCAAACCTCTCAATTCACCTGTCTGCAGTCTCTCTTTCACGCTACCAAAAGCTCCATCTCTATCCAGTTAGCCTCATTCAGGCCAGTTAAACACAGCTACACCCTCAAACATTAAAAGTCACACTACTAAGCAGATTCAATAAATGCGTGCAGTTAAAACCACACTGAATTAATACTTCTAGCATAAACCGATTCAGAAATGGGTGTCATCTTCATTTTCATGTTAACTTGCAACCTACTACTTGAGGAATTTTTAGAACAATAGAAGACTTATAGACAACAAATAAGTAAAAGATAGGAATTAATATCCAAGTGATCAGTAGAAAGTCAGAACAACAGTTGCAACCATACAAAGCAGTGTTTAGGAAGAAATGCCTGTTACAAAATCCTCCTAGCCGGTCAATTTTAAGAGCAAGATCTGGCAAGATACTTTTGCTGGAACAACTGTCATCCCAGCTCCTATCTGGCATTAAATAACTTGAAATGGCAGCAAAAGAGCCTAGGGGTCCAATATTGAAGATTCAAAATCTGAAAATGAAAAAGAGGTTGCCTTAGCCCTGAGGTTGCTGAGAACAACCAAACCACCAACGAAACAAAGTAATCTGCCCTCCAAACCTCCTCCTGACTAGGGAGCTCTAAGTCTTTTTCAGTGGTTATAATCTGCAGGAAAATGAGAATAAGGCTGGTATGGCCAAGTACTGAAAAAGCCCATCGCCCTCCTTTTATTCTTTACAACTCTGGCTTACACCCAACACTTTTTCTCAGGATTCTAAGTAGTTTCTGCTTTAATCCAATACGCAATAACAGAGGTAACTGGGAGTCTTAGTATCACCCCATGCAGTCCACGGGGGGGGGGGGGGGGCAGACTATTTGCTTCTTAAATAGTCTGAATGAAGAGATTAGATACAATGAGTCACAACACACATTCACTTTTGTTTTTGACATAATCTTAGCTCCACCTCATCTGTCTGCACAAAGAGATTCAACAGCGTGTTTATAAGAGCACCCTCTTTGTTGTGTTCTTGTCTAAATCCAGAGAAACAAGATTCAAGTGCAGCTTTACCGCACGTGTAATAGTTATTAGAAGTAGACTTCTCCAATAGACACAAAATAAGTCAGCACAATATATTGCAATGCCAAAGTTCAACAAACAAAAAATTAAAAGCCAAACAAAAGCAAATGAACCCATAGTCGGGTGCTGGCAATCAGAGTGCTCATAGGTAGCTTTCTACTGTGGAGAAAAGGAACGGCACATTTATACAGGTTAGTTTCCATGCAACTTATTCTATGTCTCAACTATTGTATCAAGGAATGTTCACATCAGGACAGATCCATCCCCGCTGCAAAGAGTTGAACACTTCCTGTGTAGCTGCAGCATTTAGTCTGTCACTTAAGAAATTGCCTTTGCTAAGGGATTTTACATCTACGCAAAAGTCGTGACGATCAAGTTACTGAAATTGAGCACTCTGTTCTACCAGTAAACACACACAAAAAAAAAAAGACAATTGAGTTTCCAAGCAACAATTCTGCTATTGGGACTCACAGATGCTAGAGCAGAAGGGAAGAAAAATGGCAAAACTCTAGTAACAGGAAGCCTCCACATAACTGGCCACAAACTGCATTTGCTTCATAAAGCTAAAGCAGAGCTGGTGTTCTACTGTATCTTCCAACAACTCTGATTTTTATCTTTCATGGGTCCACCATAATGCACTGCCAGAGTGACAGATCAGACCAACATGCCTCTAAACCAATGTCCTTTTCATTTGAGGGGCAGCTGTTATTTGGACAGAAGGAATATTAGCTCCCTGACACCAGTTAAACATGACTAAAATGAACAGGGCACTCTAGCACGCCATCTAGCTTTCCTGGTGCACCAACCCACAGGCTAACCGTGGGATCTCATGATCTGATCCCCAAATGCAGCGCCCTGAATGCTTCTGGTCTTTTTTAAATTCTTCTCTTCTGCCAACCCTGCTGACTTCACTGATCAATCCAACCACTTCAGCTGCTCCATCGTCCTGCTTCTGTAAGGCTAGAGGTTTTCTCTTGCAGGAGAAACTCTTCCCTCCAGTCATACTGGATCATTTTCTTAATGAAAAGGTTTTTGTGCCTGATTTATAGAACCCATCCAAACAATGGGTAAGCAACCTAACCTAACTATTCTCACTCTTCAAGTTAAGAGGTCCACAGGTTACATGTGTGTGAAAGACCTCAGTGCTGGCAAACTTCCGGAATGGCCAGTGTCTGATCCCGGCTGCGGGTGCAACTGCCCTTCTGCAGGCAGCTAGCGTTCCTCTCACAGCGATCCCGCTCTGTGACAAACTCCCACTCCCTGCAGGGCTTTTCAAGCAGAAAGCCTGAACTGAAATAGCATCCTTCTGTCTTTACAAAGCACTTCTTGCACAGCTCTTTCCAGTCTCTCTTTCACACGCTCTCTGCCATTTGCCTCCAAGATGTGCCCCTTTTGAACTGTGGATATTCAATCAGGAGCACGGCCTTTTCTATTTCTTCAGCTCAGTCCAGCCACAGGCTAAGGAGGTAGATGCAAATCTAGGATGAAGTTGCAAAGGGTGCAGTGACTCGTATGCTAAAAGGCGCACAGACAGAGCTTGCTCTGCGCAACAAACTGAAAAAGGAAATAGGATATATAATCAGGACAGGGAGAGGAGGATCTGCTTTATGATGCACTCTATCTATACAGCTCTGAGAGCACAATAAACAGTCACATTCTCCTCAAAAAAAAAAAAGAGGAAACCGTCCTCCCCAAATATTGTCTCCCCTCTGATCAGATTATCTTTCTGATGAGACTCATCTGAAGGCTGAGTATTCTTAACCTGCTAAGCAAGAGACTGAGATCATCAACAAGAGCTTGCTGTTCACGTGGACCAGGCTAGCACGTGAATTCTCCATCTCCTTTATCAGTCTCAGCCAGCTGGGGGGAAAATTTCCATTCTGAACTTTGCTGTGTGAGGACAATAATCATTAACTATCAGGCTATGCTGATTATTTTTTAACGAAAAGACAACTTTCTTATTTTGAAATTGAGTTTATTCTTGTTGATTAACATTGCAGCAGCCACTGCAGATATTGTTAACCTCCCAAATATATGGCTTTGCAGCAGAACGAATGTCATATATATACTCTCCTTCTCTACAAATGCCCTTATTTTGAATAAGAGGAGTATATTAAAAACAGACCAGTATTTCTTAAAATGCTCTTCTTACCCCCCTATATTACACCTTCTACAGATTTATTAAAAGAAATCAGAAATTTAAACAGAGATAAACAGGTATATGAAGCCAAACAGGAACCATGTAAACCCAGACACACAGCCCTTGCTGCTGGGAATTGCAACCCAAGGCCATGCATGCAGTTTTCCATCCCACTGATTCAAACTGTCTCCTCAAAAAAATCGTATCAGATTAAAGTGCAGGACTAAGGCAAAAGGACAATGGAATATTCACAGTAAATAAGGTGGGACTAGGGTTATTTTCCCTTTGGTTTTCTTCCACACTCCCACCTTGTCCTATTTTCAAGGGAAAAATAACCTTGAAGGGATGAAATGGTTTTGACCTCCCTTTATGTTTTAGCTTTTCTCTGCTCTGAAACAAAAAGCAGCAGTGTTAGCTTAAACTAAACTAAAATATGGCGGTAAGAAAAAGCACATAATCCAACTCTACTCACAGCACAAGAAAGTAAGCAGGTTTTGAAATCTCCGACTCTGGAAAATGAAGTAATTATAAATCCCACTACATCTACTCTTGTTGACAGAGTTGACAGCAGGTGTTACTACTGCCCACCGCCTCAAGAATACATACAGAATTACACACACATACACACAAATAATCCAATAAAAGAATACAGTTCAAACCGACCCACTGGGCAAGGATGTAAACCAGCCAAAATAACAATCCACAGATCAGGGCTCAATTTCAGACTGGCTGGAGGAAATTTTCCCAAGATTTCTTTCACATTACATTAACCCACAGATCATGAGACTCATTTTCACAAATGCAACATTTATGTAACATACTAAAAAGAAATGAAATGCACAGGTTTCCCTGCAAATGAACAAGTAGTTTCTGTTTAGAATTCAGGATGTGCATTTGCAGAGGAAAGAAGGTTCCAAAGTCTGTTTTTGCAGACAGAAAAAGAATATAAAAAGTCAACATTTGCTAAATTCACTTCTACAGTTAGATGGAATAAGATAGAAATAAGCAGAGGCAATAATTCTATGCTGCACTTGTCGTTTTTCTATACAGGTATCCTTGCAATAATAAATCTCATTTTCACCTATTCTGGTAATGTAACTCATAAGAACACCATAAACAATATGATGCCTAAATTGCACAATCACATAGATATGCTCCCAACCCCTCTTGGGGATAAAAGAGCTGCAGCTAGATGGACATAATTTGTAATGCATAGATATATGCCAACAAGGAGTAAACTACATCCCAAGATATCCGTTAAGAGGTTTGGTTGCTTATTTTTGGGAGGGGTAACAGAAGAAATGAAGGCAAAAGGAAGAAGCAGATTTTTATTTAAAAACATGCAAGGTACTCCTGCAAAAAACATGCAAGGTACTCTTTAGGTAAGAGAGAGCATGAAGAAGCCCTTTTCTATGGAGATGAGGATGTATGATCTCTTCTGCTCACAGTGGGTAGTGCACCTCATTTTAGCGTTTCCTAACTTTTTGTTCCTGACAAGACACAAAAACCTTTAATGGAACTAGTCACACATTTCTGCACTATCATTTTTTAATGTTGCATACAGCAAATATTTGTTTTTGTTAATGTCACTGACCAAGCAACATCCGATAAACAATGGATACTGCAGCATAGTTTTCTCATCAATCAAGTCACATAAAAGCCTGATCTAGCAATTTAATCTCCTTTTGCTGCAAGCTGTCTAAACACAGTGCTTTTTAACAAGACAGTTTTGTTCTAAAAGCACACACTCCATCCAAGTCTTGTCATTAATTTGAAAAATTACATGCATGACTCCCATTCCCTAAGAAACATAAAGCTATCTTACAGTTATTCTTTAGAACTGAATTTCTTCTAAACAGAGTTGGAGTGATCCCTGGTAAAACAGCTGTCAAAGCAGAAAAACAGAATTTGAGAGCTATCAAATAATTTCTGGGTTTTGTTTAAGTTTTTGTTTGCTTGTTTTTGAGGATGTCTGGATCCTCATTTTAAATTCAAATAACCGAATTACTTTGTCACATCTATGTAACTAATTACTTTAGCACATCTATTGCAGAGACATCACATTTCATTAAAAAAAAAAAAAGCAGCACATTTGTCTGCTAGTTTCCTAGTGCAGATTAGATCTCCATGTACTTGGAAACATGTATAGACCATCTCTGTGCATGCAGGGTCACAAGGCCGGTTTATGTTTCTAACAACCACAGCACATCTTAAAGAAGCTGGACCTGTCTATTGCACCTACTGCATAGCAAACTACAGTGCATGTACCCCCATCAGCACTGCTCACATCTGTCTCCTGCAGAGACATTCCCCCTCAGGATCCAGAAAAGAAATCTCAGCTCTAAATAGGCTGCAAAGCAGCAGGAACCTGAGTCAGCTTCGCAAGAGGAGTAACAAGGACAAAGACCTGGTCTGAGGTAGTTTTAAAACGTCAGGTTTTCTTCTCTCAAGCAGATATTCACTGCAGAATCCATAAAGAAGATCCAATTTCATTCTAAACCATTCCCAAAATTTTGCTGAAAGACTGCAATTCAAAACGCTAAAAAGATTCATTTAAAACTCAAGTCCCAACTAATGAGGAATCCAGAAATGTATTTGTCCTGGTTGGGGGCCAAAAAAAGAAAAGAAAAGAACCACTCAATTTCAAGTATGAGGCTCTAAATAAATCAGAATGTTCCCACGCAAGTATTCTGAACAGTGATGGGAGTGAAAATCTTTTGTTGCTGCTACAAGTTATTTTACCATCCTCCTCTATAGAGCCAGGAGGTGAAATAACTAAGCAACTGCTCTTCCCTTTGATCCTATCCCATTCCTGAATCACACATGATTCAGACAGAAAAATTCTCAAGCAATCTAGCTTCATTCACATTCACAATTCCAGGAAAATTTCAAATCCATGTAGCACTGTGACAAAGTTAACCATCTGAACTGAGATGGAATTTAGCCTGTGTATCTCACAGCTATTTCCATCAGCACTTCGGGTCTCAGAGCCCCAAATATCTATAAAAAGTTTGCTACAACATCTGCCCAAACTATCCTCTTTTTCAGCCTGTAGCTGTCAGAAGACATGACTCCCCACAGTTCACTAAGGGTCTTTCCCTGCCATAGAAACCCGCAGCAACCTGCCCTTGCTGTAAATAGGTCCCTTGATTACTCATGGAGATAAGGAGACTCTTGTTTGAGCTCCCTTCACCAAAGGATTTGGAATTGGAATGGAATTCCAAGTCTCCTCTTCCTACCACATCCAGTTTATATTTCAGCTTTACATCTGACATGACAATGCAACTTGTAAGTTACTCAGGCTCTGCACAAGAATCTCAATCAGAGATTACTTATATGCTTATTTTTACTAAAGTAGCCACACACTCTGTGAAGAACTGAAAAAGGCTTCTATATAAGCCCAGGAAATCCAGCATCTACCTGTTTAAAGCAGTATTCTCAAGAGGTGTTTCTCCCTCTTCCATGATGGAGGTTACTGTCCTCCACGACAGGACATGAGCCTCCAGGCATCACGTGCCTCCATGAAGATGGTTTCATAGTCAACACAAAGAACCAGGTTAAGTAGTTATTAAACTTGTACACACAAGCACACAAATGCACCATGAAATAAAGTGCTGAGCATGTGAAAAGAAACAAACTTTTTCGTTGCCAGGTTCGCTGGCATACTCTCTATAGGCATATATAATTCTTTAAAACAAAAAAGTAAAATAAACATACATTTCAAGACTATCATAAAGCAGATATATGAATAGGTAGAATTAGGACAACCTGTTCACTCTTTAACACCTCCTGGTCCATGCACTGGAAACTTCTTTTCACACTGTTATGATACAGTGCTTGTTTAAAATAGAAAAGCATTAGAAAACGAAGAGAAAAAATGGATATCCTTAACACTGCAGGTACCACTCAACCAGTTCCTATTTTAAAATACCTCCACTGACCCAAACAGAGCTTCATAAGAAGTCAAAGCAGCACAAAGTTCCTACATGTACTAGATCTGATTCCAAGATGAGAAATGAATACGTATTTTCCCAGTACACTTAAAGAATTCCTTTAACTACGCTATGCCTGTCCTCCCAGGCAAGGTAAGTAAAAAACACCTGAAGTTTTGGACAATATAGGGCTGCATGAGGCTGGCATGATCCAAACACTTGACAGTCTGCAGAAGCACTTCAGTAAGCAAGGCAGCAATGGGATGTTATATGGTGATGTTATACACAGCTCATTATCTTTGCTATCAACCTTATCAACTCTCCTGAAGTGATAAACATGAGTACAATTAGCACTCTTCCTCCTTCCTCTTGAGAAGTGCCTTTATCATTTTTCAGATTCATGGAGGTTTTTGTAAGAGCTGAGTGGGTAGTATATATCTAATCGTTACACACGTTACCCTTGCTGAGCCAGGCAATAAATGGGCTTCAGGATGCACTGTTTCACAACGCGAAATCAAGACGACACACTAATGAGACCTGACCTATCCTCTGCAAATAGAGTCACCACTGCAAGCTATAGAGGAAGTAGTAGCCCTGTTGGAAGACAACTGTGATCTCCTTTTTCACTCACCTGTCACAGGGCAAGATATTTAACCTTATCACTAAGAGCATGCAGAAAACTTGTCAGCCAATTAGATTGTGAACTCTCCAAGTACTGGGGAGGTTCTCTGTGTTTGCATTCACACCTATATGCTGCCCTGTCCCATATCTCAGACATATATCTCTCATATCATACACTCTTCTTTCTCTCTTTTTTTCTTCTCCTTAAGTACTAAGGGAAGATCCAATGAAATACAATTGCAAAGTTTTAGATAAACTTACACCAAATGGATTTCTCAGGATTCCAGATGACTCTTCAGTGATTGCATAGGACAGGGGTGGCAAAACAGTCTGGAGTTGATGACATGTTAACTTCTATAACTTAATTATCTTCAGACTACTGAAGCTAATATCTACTCCTAGTACATCTAGCAAAGAAATTGTCCAGGACCTATCAGAGCAGTTTTCTTCCTGCCAAATGGGCAACTGAGAAGCTGATTCCTGCAAACAGATCTAGTACTAGAGGCTGCAGAGGACCTGAATTGTCTCCTTTATTTACACTAAATCCAGGTGGGCTGTGTCCCAAAACTCTGCTGGACTGCCATTTACCCTCACTTTCTTTCACAGAAGACGGTCTACCCCATAAAAGTATCCAAATATTCAGTAGGCAAAGAGTTGGAATGATGCTGTTATCCTAGAGAGCAGAAAAGCCAGTCAGCTGTGGAACCACTGGGTTGGTCCAGTTGAGACCTTTACTTTGACTCAAAACAGAGATCCGAAAATCTCAAATGAATTGCCTAGAAGTGAAGGCATGCTTGTCAGATCAGCTCTCCAGGCAAGAGGCAGAGAAGGACTGTTTTTTCCCCCCCACCTCAAATTCTAGGGCAGTGCAGGTACAGCACAGCTCTGGGCAGAGGTAACAATAGGATGAAACATCAAATTTTTGTTGTGGATAGGGGTGAGGAATCCTACATGCAAAACTGGAAACAAAACTACAGGACTGCATCTGCACTATAGATAATTAGCCTCTACAGGCTAAAATACAGTACAGTGGAAAGCAGAAAAAAATACTTAATGCCATAGAAAACCCTGCCAGCATGCCTCATAACTGATCAATATTGCATATTCTCTAGTGCCAGAGAATCTCTGAACAAAAGTCACAGAACACAGAAAAGGCCAACCTCATTAGAAAGCAGGCTAAGCTGCAGCAAGATAGTCCAAAGTTTTAGACATCTCAGAACTGCTACCTACAAGAAAGGAGCTGACAGAGATCAACACAGTAACCCCTTCCCACCGTATCACTCAATTACTGTCCGCCCCAATCTTGTTAAACTCACAGCATTCCTACCATTAGGGGATAGGGGGGGAAAAAAAAAAGGCAGTTTGGAAATATATTTAATTGTGAGCTTGGATTAATTTTTGGGTCAGTTACCGTCCAATCATGCAAGTCAGAACTACTAACTACCATGCCAGTATCAGCTGAATTTTGCCCAGAGAATTTTCTTTGTCCCTTTGTAGCACTCTCTCATATCGAATTGACAAGCACAATGTGTGATATCCCAATCTGCAGCAGCAGCTCCCGCGTGGTGAGTCTTTATGTTTACCTTTAAGAATGTCAGTTGTTCATGCAGTCAGTATTTACGTTTTATCATTGGTTCAGTGGCACTGAAATTGAGTTCTGAATAAATGCTAGAAAGAGGGAAGTCTGCATTAGGTGACAGCAGTCAGATGCAAAGACAGCAGTATTTTTATGATTGAAAAGCTGCAAAGCTAGCATTTACTATCCATTTAAGTCAGCCATGACCACAGAAGAAAACCTGATGGCATGACAGCCAATTTGATTGCAGATTTTATGTGCACAGAGAGTTATGAACATGTTCAGTGGTTCTCAGATTTTGTCCATATCTCATACGTTATCTGCACGATAAAAATAGTGAAAAATGTATTATTTTTCAAGCTGCACTGCTTTCTGCAAGAAAGCAGACGGTCCAAGACTTCCATAGGCTCCCTAAAAGTTTTCTTGTTAAGTCTACTTGAAAACAGGAATTTGTATTAGTAACTCCTTTGGCTTTTAGGATGGCATCAATTTAGTGGCTGACCTGAGCACTGGAGGTGTAACGTGCTCACACAAAAGCTTGACCATGAAGTGATGTCAAGAAATTACAGCAGCTCAAGTTGCAGAGAATAAAGGCAATACTAATAAATGAAGGAGCCTGTAACTTCAGAGCAGAAAACTGCAGAAACAGGGGGGAAATAATCAAATGGTGGACAACTTATTTTCACTTTTTATAATGACTTGCATATAATCCAGAAACATACATTATGAACTACTCTCTCAACTCCAAAGTGAAGATACAGAATATTTGAAAAAATCTCAGAAGCTTAAAGAATTTGGATTAAATAGGAGGGCACAAATACACAAGAATAGAATTGCCCCACTTTAAGCAATGTAGTCCATTAAGCTTAGATTGGGCTCAGTCTGCCTTTGCTTGCTCATTCTATTTCTCCTTCTACTTATTAAGGAGTAAGATGAAGTGGCAATATAGCTTTTCTTGACCCCAGTACCCAGAGTATCTTATCTGTTCTAGCAGGATTTGTATTCAGATGCAAGCAATACTAAAAAAAGAAAATAATGCAAAGAGAAATTTATACACAGAAGTAATGACAAAACTTTAGTCTTCACTGGAATAAGGTTATGAGACTAGAGACTACTATGAACCTCAGTTAAGTAGGGAAGAACATCCTATTCTTCACAATCAGAGCCAAGGACAAGAAAAGGCTGGAAAGAAAAAGCAAAACGAAGACCTTGTACTCTAAGTGGAATCAAGTTGATGATAGCATGCGAATATAATGTTCTGTAGAATAACCATCACTACAGTTACGTGCTGGTGCATGAAAAAGCGTTAGTGTCCTCGTAATGTACTGAGGGGGACTGTGAAACCACAGTCAATAGTCTAACATTGACTGTTTTATCAGCTGGTAAAGACAGACCTTGTGCTGATATCCCAAGAATCTCAGTACCCCCTGGACAAGTCACCAGCTCTATCTTGCTCTAGATAGAACAAAAACTAAAAATACTACAGATTCATAGAATCGTTATGGTTGGAAGGGACCTCTAGAGATCATCTAATCCAACACCCCCTCCACACGCGGGGTTACCTAGAGCAGGATTATGTCCATGCACTTTTTGAAGATCTCCAACCTCGCTTGGCAACCTGTTTCAGTGCTCTATCCTCACTGCCAGAAATTTTTTCCTGAAGTTTCTGTGGCACTTTTGGTGCTTCAATTTGTGGTTGTTTCCTCTAGTCCTACCGGTGGCCACCACTGAAAAGAGGACAGCCCCATCCTCCTCACTCCCTCCCTTGAGGTATTTATAGATCAGGTCCCTTCTCAGCCTTCTTCAAGATGAACAGGCCCAGCTTTCTCAGCTTTTCCTCACAGGGCAGATGTTCCAGGACCACAGCCCTGCTTCCTCCTCGCTGGATTCTGAACTCCACCAACTCATCATCACTGCAGCCAAGGCTACCTCTCACCTTCACATCTCCAACAAGTCCCTCTCTATTTATTAGTACCAGGTCCAGTAGCTCACCTCTCCTCATTGGTTCCTCCACAACTTGTGTCAAAAAGTTATCATCAATGCTATCCAGGAAAGATGGAAATCAAAATTCCGTGGAATTCAAATGGAAATTAGAATTCTGAAAGAAACACAGAATTTCAAAAAAGAAAGCTTAATGAGTTATCTTATTTCATCCAGCCTTTATATCTATAATTAATTCAATGTTTCCCTTCAAATTTATTTTAGGAAGGGGAAAATGACTGTCACCAACTTGATAGAAGGTGAGCAAAGCTGTTATAAAAAAAAAAAAAAAAAAAACCACACACACCCTGTTCCAGATCCCAAGGTTTAACATTGTGGGTGCATTCATAGATGAGCAATTAGCAGGAGGCGTTAAACCAAAGACATACTTTAAAATATATTTATATATATAGCAATTAAATATCTTGATTTTGGAATGACTAAATATTCCTACCAGAAGCTTGTTTTCCAAAGGGTAGTGTTTCCTCTCACAGGTTAAACCCAGAATGAGCTACAATTGCTGTAAACCTCAGCCAAAATCCTTGTTAAACAAACATCCATATTTCAGGGCTTCTCTGTATTGTCCTATGCTGCACAGGGCCTGTTAAACAACAGAGAGTAATCAAAAGCATCATTCTGAGCTGTGTTTCATGTGCTGTAACTGCTAGAACTATTGTTTTCACTTCTCAGGTAGCTATTTGAAGAAGATTCCAAGGGCATTAGATTTTTTTCTTTTTTTTTTTTTAAGCTTACACTTATTCCTCTCACACTTGCTTGTGCCTCTAGGTTAGGCACTGAACTAGGGTTGGTAAAATTCAGGATCCACTTGGAGATCTTGAGCACATCTCAAGTCAACACGTCTCAGTTTTGCCATCAACTACTGACCTATCTGAAGAGCACACAATGTCTACATAAAGCCTGGACATTGACTGCTTTATTTAAACAGTCTTTCTTACTGTAGCTTGTTCACTTCTTTGGCCTGGTCCTTTTACTAGTTTGCAGCACAGCTGCACAACCATCCCCAATGCACATCTTGGAGAAAGGAAGAATAATTCCTCCAGAGCTCGAGGGATGAAGTTACTAGAGATCTGATTCCTTTAGCAAGCACTCTACAACTTAATAAAGCATGTATTTGCATCAGGGGATTACATTCATGACTACAGGGGAAAGGACTCAATTAATAGTCTTTTTCTATCCCTAGCTGCTGTGATCCCTAGAGCAATTCTGCACTTTTAAAACAAGTCACTTCCTATTTTATGGCTACACTAGATGCACTTTCCTCCCTTGGATTTAAGGAGGACAAGCTGGTTATATTTCTCTTTATGTTTTTGCCAAAAGCTTTGTTTTTTGTGCTTGATGCCACAGGACTGGGCTGTTACCTAATCCTACAAACTACGGTTGATCTGTTTTGCTTTTGCTGAGCAACAGCTCACAAAAATAATCCCTGTGATCCTCACCAGCAATTGGGCAGGATTAGAAAGTCAAAGGTCTTATGTATATAGGCATGTACCTTTATAATTAATTCTCTATGCCTCCATTACCAGACAGTAATTCGGATAGTGTTCCTTGCATATTTTTCCCCTCAGCATAATTAATGTAGTTTTATCCTTTCTGCATTAGCAAAAATATATTGAGAATTATAAATGAAAAAATGAAGCACTTTCTATTGGTTTGGGTGCCTAACACAAACACAGCCCCTCAGGACTCTTCATATAACAGTCAGCATCAGTCAGCAGCACGGTGGCAGTTTCAGATAAGCTTCCAAGAGGGGAACAAACGGAAGGCTCACGGCTTTCTCACCTCCAGAGGATCTGCTTCCTGAGGTAGGTTAGGGGTGTTCTTGCGGACTCTGGCAAGGCAGTTGTTCTACTGAGGTCTCTGCTGACTCTATTACACAGATAAACAGACCGTTACAGGATGCACTGCTGTCAAATTAGAACATATCAACAGAAAAATATACAAACATAAAGCAAGTTTTTAAGTATACTTTTGAATCAAGAAAATGATTTAAGAGGCTTCTTATCCAAGAATTATGGCTCCATGCCGGCTAAAATTGTGCAAAGGGTAGGTGAAGTATACAAGGATGACAAAACAGAAGAGGTCATAGGCAAATAACATTCAAACATATTTATCTAGGGATCCGTAATTATGAAGTGAATCACCATGAATACACACCAGATAACTGCATTATTTCCTACCTTTTGCAGTGATTAAACAGATAACTAAATTCGTAACTTTTTCACGAGGTCTAATCTTTATGTAGGATATACAAAACTAAATCAGCAAATTCTCAGGTATTTGGGAGAGGAAGGGGCAGGGAAATCATCTAAGCTTGCACAAAACAAAACTACTTCTTACTTCAAGGTCACAGTTTTTATTTTGACTTTTTACAGTTTCCCTGAGTGTGCTTTCAGATGAGGTTCTTTTTTAGCATCCTCCTCCTAATTACTGGTATTTGACATTCAATTCTGCCTCTGATCTTCTAACTTAAAATAAACTCATGGAAATGAGTAACAATAAGTCTATTGAAATTATTACCAAATGAAACCAGCCAGTACCTGACTGCAGTGTGGAACACTGGCCTCCCCTGGTCAACTAGCCATGATGAAAGAGGAAATGGATCAATTGCAAAGTCATTAAAAGACAAAAGAAACACAAAGGATATTGATGTAAGGGAAAACAAGCTTAGAGAAGTCTAATTGGCACTACAGTCATTTCAATGAAAGAGCTATTCAGGGAGACAAGGACCACTATGTGCTCTAGGTTACAGAGGTCTTTCATTATTTGTGCCCATGCCCGATTAACTACTTATTTACCTGCTCACCTACAAATGACCAGAATTTAGTAATTGATCTCTATGGGACCACCGAGGTTCCTCAATTGCATGCAATTTTTGAATGTTTCATTATGGCATCCAGCTGTCATCCACAAGCCAAAAAGACCCACTTTAAGGCACAAAATCTTTGTGGTTGTTCTTCTTTTAAAATACATTCATGTGAGCAGACATTTTGTGAAGTGGGTGTCTCAAAAAATAACCACAATAGATAAGCAATTGGAATGAATTAATTGGTAGCCATTATGCTTACAAAAGCGGCTCATCTTGCTATAGAAATCTCCATTGATCCACCTTCGTCTTGTGGAAGGGTAAAGAGAAAAAAAGTATTTAAAGCTACCTTATTATGTTCCTGACTGCAGAAAAAGGCAGGAGCAAAGGGTGACTCTCACTATATGTAATTAGCATGTCAATAAAAGGAACAAAATAACGCAACTCAGCCACTTATTCTTCAGAAATAGCAGTTTAGCAGCTACAGTCTGTTCCATCAATTCAAGTCCAAAAAAGACAAAATTGGGGTAGATTCATAAATTCAATCTACTGATTAATTTATCACATTATACTCCAAATAATGCCAGGAGCGAACACCTAAGATTTGAGCTTCAATTTTACAGACTATTTTCATTTAAATGGTTATCTCCAGTGTCATTCGCTGTACAGTTATGACATAGAAATAAGGATTTTTATTATAGATTTATTAGAACACAGGAAAATGATATGTAATCATCCAGTCTTCAAAAACACAACTGCAAACTTAATTGCTCTTCTGAAATCATCCTGGATTACATTCTTACAGGTGTTAAAATTGTGCATTCTGAAGATATTAAAGCAATAAAATAAATCCATTGTCACAGTTTCAGGAAGACTGCAATGGAAAATATAAATCCTATGATGAATAGCTGGCAAGGGAAGGTATAATGAATACATACACAGTGGTCTAAAGTTTGAAAGTGACCTAGGAATAAATAACAATAGACTGGTTCACATTTTTCCTAACCATGGTATGTGTGACAATAAATCTTTCTTGGACAAGAAATTGCACCTACCCATTTTCCCAAGAAATTGGATCACTGAAAGTGATAGGTCAACATCAATTTATCTACATAACTGTCTGGTATAAGAATGACACATTTCATCAGCATTTTCTCTTAATGACGCAACATGATAGAAAGTTATTTTGACTGGTACTTTTACTTTTGCATCACATGTCAAGAGGTAGCTTTTATAAAAACACAAAAAAAATATACCAGGGTTGCTCAGAGAGATTTAAGAATAAGTACATTTCACTACCTCTCACTATGTGAGAGGGGACAACTACCTTAAAACAAAACCCACAGCCAACCAGTTTGCATTTTGAAAATGATCACATAGTATTGAAGCCCAAAACATGAAAGAAGACAAAAAAAAATGCTAGGATTAGATCTGATTTCATTGCTAATTTCAATGGTCTTCTGATATTACAGTAATATTTAGCAATAAAGTGTCCTATACCAACAGATATATCACAATCCATCATACTGCTCAGAACCTTTTATTTTTCTAAAAACACTGCAAAATATTGGCACTAGCTATTTGTTTGCTTTTCCAATACACTTTTATTTTTCTGGACTCTCTTTTCATAAGTAGCATGAATTACAACAGAATTACAACAGATTCAGGGCTTGATTACACAGGGCATTACTGCAAAATGACCTGGGGTATGGATTTATTGCTCATTAGCTACTTCATAGGCTAACTCTCCACATGGACAAAAGTTGCAACTGTTATAGCCAGCCTTTGCTGAACATGTATAAACCCCAGAGTTTTGAAAGTCTGAAACTGAGGACAGACTCAATGTTTTCCTTGACACAAAGCATCATTTCCTACTGTATATTACATCTCTCTTCCAAAATAACAGAATTACTATGTAAAATCTCCCAAACATTTCTACATATGTTTTTATTCTGGGGGAAAAAAAAAGTAATCAGTGTCCTCAGATGAAAAATTTCTGACCAAATGTTTTCGATTATAAGCCACTAACCAGATACTCTGGTTAACAGAAATCTGTCCAAGTTCTACAAGTTCTGCCTACATTGGGAAAAATCTTCAGCCCACAATGCTGAGTATGAAAATTCTCAGGCAGAGCTCAGTCATGCTCCATCTTTGTAATCATCTACAGAGAGATGCTGAACATTATGCAAATGTGGAAGACGCGTGAAGACTTTTGTACGAAGAGACAGGAAGAAACTATCACAGACTCAAAATCTACTGATGTCAACAGATAAAGTCTCTCACTGATTTTAAGGGGCTCCCATTTAGGCTTGGAATATAATCTATTTCACAGATTTCTATGCTGACTAATGTAAAAATGAACTGTAAAGGACACTAAACTGTATTCAAATGCTACTGGTTTTTCAGAAGTGGCATTTATGTCACTCTAAAAAATACTAACAGATAAAACAGACTGTTTTCTTGAAAATTATGTACTTCCAAAAGGAAATTGCGCTGCTGGCCAAGGGAACTGTTGGCAATCAGAGCGTGCTCCTACCTCACAAAACATAGCGTATCACTGGGTTTGCGATGCATCTATGGACACTACAATACAACAGAACTCTGTGGTTATTTAAAAAAAAAAAAAGCTGTAAATGAGTTGTTTACATATGCAGTTTTCCAGCTTAGCCATAGAGAGGCAGCAGTGCATTGTTCAGAGGTAAATAATGCTTATTAACATCTTTTCAGTTTTCCTGCTTACAGAGTGCAAACTGCTGTTATTTCATGTTTAATACAATATACTTCTGTATTTTCACTTCTGAGAGCCTGCAGATGGCTCCAGGACACAAACACTGTCTCTTCTCATGGCCCACCTAACTTTCTGTGATTGTACCTTTCTGGGAGTCAAACTAGTGGGGACCGACTAACTGAAACCCAGAGGGGAAATCCACTTTGTTACCACTTCTACTGAGTACGTAAAGAGAGAGTATCTCAATTTTTCTGTTGCTGTTAGAACTGGATCAAAATGCTATGAAATAAATCCATCTCTCTTCTCTTTCTCCCTCTCAGGAATTTATCACACTTCAGTCACTGCAGTTTCCTTTCTTTTCCAGCTCATTATACAACAGAATCCATAATCCTTCTCAGTCAAAAACGACTACTTCTCATTTGGCTGTAAACAGGGAGTCTGTCCATAAGGGCACAACCGTTCTTCAAAAACAAAACAAATGCACATGCCAACACCTTCCAATGATACACGCATTCTGCGAGTCTTGATGCTGATGCTCAATGCAGTAACACAGAAGCAGAACTCCCCATCCTGAACTCTTTTTTTACTACTCTTTTCAACATTTTCTCCTGCTACAGGAATTCCTTAGCAGTGCATTTCAAACATGATTCTCCCCCCCGCCCCAGTGTTATTCCATGATTTTTCAATTAAAAATTCTAAAAATTAGTTATACAATAGCTATGCAACAGACGAAACAAATTCACTGAGAACAAAAAAATCAAAGCACTCGGAGAGCTGCAGAGTTGCACAGTGAAAATACACAAACCCAAATCAAGTAGATTAGAGTACACTGTTACAACCCTTAAAACCAACAAGCATAGTGTAATCAACAAAACGACGCTCCCTATGTTTTTGGGAGGTCATAACCTTTATTTGCATTCTTATCACTAGCAGCACCTCCACCTTTTTGATAGCTCCGTAGGCAAGGGGTAGTCACGGCTAAACCTGTGCTGCCCACACAGCTTGCTGATACCAAACAGAATACAGATTACCTGAAATCTGCCAGTATTCTCACCATGGGAGAACTCACTTGTCTGTCTCTCTCTCTCCCCTCTGATCAAACTATCAGTTTCTGTGGTGTTTACAGACACAGTCTGATACAACTCAGCTGGACTTGTTTCATAGTATTAGGCAGGCCCTGGCAGAAACACAAAGCTACAGCACACAATTCAGCTCCTCAAGGGTACAGGAGAAAAAACACTAAAAGTAGGAAGCTCTAAAAGCACTATCCTGTTCAGTGGCACCAATTCTTTTTTTACCTCACTCCTTGTTTTTCAATTTTCCTATACAAGAAAGTAAAAATAGTGCACAGCTGATGTCCATCATGAAAGGTTAAGAATACATTCAAACTTTAGAACAGACTCCTATAAGCATTCACCTGCTGAGGAAGGCTTTGAGAAACAGGACAGGCTTGCAGTCATGAGGATGTTTCCGTAATGAAAAGGGATCTTTCCCTCATCCCAGGAGTTTGTCCTTGTTAAATTTGAAACCCAACCAACAAAAAGTCCTTTTTGATCTCTCATAAATCCTCCCTTCCTTGTATGGTCTATAAATTGAATAAGCAAAGCATGCTAAGTTGTCACAGCCCTTTCTTGTCTTCCTAAGTATCTAGAAGAGAGCAAGCTTCACTCAACTTCATTCTCATTTTCATTCAAGAGCATGTTGAAATATGTATCTGAGAAGGGAAGGGTATCTTTACAAGAGATTCACTTTGGATTAATCAAAGTGGATGTTGGCTGCCTCTCCTTTACGTGCATCTAATAGGATTAATTCCAAGGCTGCAGATTTTTCACTTCTTCAAAGCAAGGCAGCAAGGGCCCTGAGGCAGGGCAGTACAGGACACCATGAGAGCCAATTCTGTTTCACACTTCTTTGCCAATTAGACATGCAAAGTCTGCTTCAAATAAGCAGGTTACCAATAAACTTGTTCATTTAGCATGATTTCTGTAGTTGTTTGTCCTACAAAGAGAGTCACTTGTTCTTAATGCTCTGAAGCCAACAATTCTGAGCATGATACTGAAGTTAGCAGACAGACACAAACAAAAACGCAACTGCACTCCTCCATTCTTGTTCCAATCACTCTCATTAGCAAAGCCCTGCTTGACTTCACCACATCTGCAGGTGGAAGGCGAAGCCAAGCCAGTGAGGAGCTGTGCAGAGCCGCTGGAGGACACGGCACCTCACTAGCTGCCCCTGCTCTCTGCTCACCTGCACGGCTGTGTGCTGCGGGTCGCACTGTGCTTGGGAGAAAGGAAACATGTGCCTAGAGATGCTCTGCATTGGCTGTGCACTGAAACAGGAAGGTGCAGTTCACCTTAATCACAAAAAAATGGGCATTTCCTTTTGGGTGGTTTGCTCAGACTTAGTAAGGAGAGAAGGGAAGGACAGAGACATAGTTAAGTACCAAAGCAGGTGAAAGACACTGAGTGTTTCCCTTCTAAGCCTTGCTAAGTATATGGACACAAATTTTGGAAGAAACTATGCAAAGGACAGTCACTTTCCTATGGCTTAGGATAGGATTTCGAAGATTTTGCATATTTCTGCACTATGCAGAAATGAATCAAAGCCAGTGCTCCCTACTCCAACAATCTCTGCTGTAGAACAAAAATCAAAATGAAAAATTATTTGAGTTACATCCCTCCTGAACAAGAACTATGCGTGATTAACGCTTCACTTAAGAATACCTAGCTGTTGTAACAAGCCTTTCGCCATTCCTATGTTTTATTAGCTGAAGTCTCTTTCCTGCTCTTTTCATTTCAGAATTCATGGTTATCACAGAGAAGTGCATGGCTGTCTTTTTTAATGTGCACTACATGTCCCAAAATAAACTGCAAAGCTTGTCTGAGCAGGTATTTACTTCTTCTCTTCCCTACCACTCCCAAAGAATCTCTTTGATGACTGCCATAAGCCTGATGACATACTTGCCTCGTGTAATGTACTGCATTAAATTTATGTACTGCATTAAATTTTCAGAAGTGCTGAAGTACAGATCTCAGAATTGTCTTTAATATAATCTGCTCTAAAAGGCTGCTTAGTTTTCTGTGGAATCTTTGTAGCTGAGTCAAAAAGTAGCTCAGAAGTTGTTCTACCTGTATTGCAGGTATAAGCAGACAGAGTTGTGCTGCACACAAGCTCAGTTGCCTACCAAGGGGGAACAAGCTGTGATGGCAAGAAATTTTAGCCATGAAGCAGCAATAATTGGAAGTAGCACCAGTACACATGGACTCAGATGATGATTTTTTTTTTTTTTTTTTTTTTTTAACCTTCAGGAGAGTAATCCTGCTGAAATTGCTTGCCTGCTGAGGTTCTCTCAGTGGCCAGAGTCTACTCAAAGGTAAAAGCAACTGGGACGTGGCCTTAATCACAATGCTAAAATATAATGAGTAACTGAGCTCACCTGCAAATGGATTTTCTCAACAAGCCTTCCAGGAGACGTAATGATAAAACACCAGCAACAAAGTGCTTATTACCTAGAGACATACAAGATTTAAAAAAAGAGTAAAAGAGTGACTCAGGAAAAACAAAATCTCTGCTTTTGCTGCCATCAAAGTAACAGTTCTACTTCACAGGTCTTACCCAAAAAAAAAAAAAAAAAAAAAAAAAAAAAAAAAAAAAAAAAAAAAAAAAAAAACACACCAGTGTTGCTTCTAAGATTTCATCCTGTGAAGTCTATAAAAGCACCGAGCTCTCTATGCAAAATGAAGAGATCAGATTCCTGTTTCGGAGGCAAAGAAATACTGAGATTTCAAGAAGAGCACAATTTGTACTTCTACTCTAAGGTGTCACCAGCATGAATTATGACTCTGTAATAGCGTTAAAAAGTTCTGAACCACCTACTAGCCTTTTCTCACAAGCAGCTTCGCTCTTCATCTTCACAGAGAAAAGAGGGAAAAAGACTGAATTAGAAGCATTTCCCCTGTATCACTAGAGTTAAAAATGGCTTGGCCAGAGGTCAAGGAACTAAGTACAGCTACAGCCAAGTCAGCAGTACTGTAGTATAAAAACATCCCCCACACGAGTTCCAAAATAGAAACTGCATGCCTGGATTTTACAGGGATTCACTTACTGCCTCTGCCTCTTACATTCTCTGCTTAATGTACCTGGTGATCAGGAACAAAACAGAAAGCAGAGCCTATCTCCCATCTCAGCAGTTATCTAACCATACAAAGTGCTCCACTTGACAGTGAAACTGTTCAAGATGTCAAAAAACGTTCTAAGCTTTCAAAATCAGGAAGATTGAAAGACTGATCCTTTTCTATTTATCTATATTCCACTGACGTCTTAAATCTGCAACATAATAGAATTTGAAAAAATACAAGTGAAAAAGAACATAAGTGAGTTGTTTTTGTTTAGCCCTTTTGTGATTCCACAACTATGTAGCAGAAAACAGTAAATATTCATAGGCTTAAAGAAAACATAATACTGCAGCAAAGTGATCTGTTAACATTGGGCCTTCAGAAATGGAGCCTTCGGCCCAATTTTCCTACTTTCTCCAACAGACATAAATACAGATCACAGATATGAAAACCCATAGGGTTGTTTCTGAAGTGAGACACTTTATGCTGTGTAGTCCGAGGCAGGGAGTGAAAGCACATGTAGTATTTACTCCATTTGGGCTACAAAGGAAGCCAAAGTGGTCACATGAAATATTTTTTGGCACTTGGCTAGAAAAAGCTAGCATTTCTGCTCTTACAAAAAAGATATATATATATATACATATATATAAAAACTTTGGTTGGTTGGTCTTTTTTTGATTGATTGTATGTGTGTGTATATATACACACATATGTGTGTGGGTGTATATATATACATGTATGTATAGATATATGTGTGTATGTATATATATAAACACACACGTGCTTCCTTCCCACTTCCTTCGTACCAAAACCGGAGAGGAGAAGCAGCAGTCCAACGCAGAGGGCAGTGGTCTGGTAAATTTAATAAATCAGCCAAAGTGAGAGAGACGAGATGAATTTGGGTGCTGGTTGTTCTGAGACTGTCTCTCCTCCTGCCTCCAAGGATGCAACGCACTAAAACCAGCCTGGAATCAGCCCTAAGCTTTCAGTGCTGACACCTCTACCTTTCCAGCAGTGCCAGAACTGAGCTCTCTGACATCACCCAACTCCCAGCCCACACTTAGCTCCTTTGTTGCCAAAAGCAGGAGTAGCTCCAAACATTATCTAGTGGCTTCAAGTTATCCCTCAACACAGAAATAAGTTGTATCCAAGTTGTATCTTCACTTGGTATGCAGCGCAGAAGCCAATTCTACACTATACATTTCCCCCCCCCCCCACCCCCCCCCGCCTTGGGTATCTTCTTAATAACTGATTGCTCAAGCTCTAGCCGTATCTGCTAAGCTCTTACAGTGTTAAATTGTTCCATTTTCTGCAAAGATGTTTGATGCTAGAGACACCCTGATCATTAGTCTATCTCCCAGCCACTTAATAATTGCCCTTTTGAGCTTGTATTGCATGAGAGCAATAATGAGTCTCTTTTTGAAAGTCCAAATAGCAATAACTCAGCCTCTATTTTATTGCTTTCTGTTCATCTAGGTGAAGAGCACGGCTGCCTACACCTGGGTGTATCCCTAGGGAATTTCACATTTAGTTCGTAGTTTTTGACACATACATCCATTCACAGAGAATCCACACCTACAAGCACAGCAATTTTCAATATTAAAGAAAAGACAACGGGTGGATCATGTAGCTAAGCTTGGATTCACCTGTCAGTAACCTCCCAAGCAACGTACAACAGCAAGTAGCTTTAATAACTGTTACTAAGAGGTAATTATTCTCCTAATAACCACAGAGAGGCTTTTCTAATCTCTGCAGAAATGCGAGCATTCAGTGTTGGTCACTCAAAACCAGATGCTTCTCATCAACACAGTCTAGAAATTAAGGCAATTTCCCCCCATGCAAAAAACCATCAGTACAGTTAACATTTAGCTTTCCTCTTCTGGCTTTTCCCTTCCCAATACACATAAGCATCAACCACCACATTAAGTAGGGTTTCATTATTTTGAATTATTAGGCTTTCCTCCTCCCCTACAAAAAGGTATTTTTTGTTTCCTTCATACTAACTATAGAATTTCGTTGGTGCGTGGGTCTACTGCTTCTCTCCCTCCCCAAAGAGAAACACGGAATACACTTTAAATTTTTTGCTTATGAATATACACACTGGCTTTGCAGCGCATGAAAGAAAGGTCACGAGCTGGAAAACAGGACAGTTTGGAATGAGAGGACCACGTGTGAGGAGCTAAGACAGGGTATCCCTTGGGCTGAGGAGGAATGACACAGGGAAGGATGACACGGTCACAGGGAGGGAGAAAGGCGATAACTCAGGTTTTACCAGCTTCACGTGGGTGCTAAGTAGCCTGGCTTCCTAAGGAGAATGGGTTATACTGTTACAGTGTAAAAGTGCAATCTCTAAACTGCAATTTGAATAAAAATATTCCTATAAACCTTAGCATAACCAAGTGTGCTTTAAATACCTCTCTCCCCTTTCACCAGAAACTTCAGATAAAAAGCTCCTACAATCTCAACTTCACCAAAATTTTTCTGTAAGGTGTTAAAACAAACAAGCAAAAAAATTCAATAGAGTCTTCACAACTCAAAATGCCCTCAACACAAATCCAGACTTGGGAGGGTAGAAAGGAGAAAAAGAAGGAAGAAAAGAGGAGTAGGGCCATCTCTAGCTTGAAAAATCTATATAAAACATGTTTTTGCTACCTGGAGAAGTTTATCAGGAGCTCTGTCCTTCCACAGACACATTGTGTCCTTCCAAAGCCACAACGGGTTTGGTCCAGCAGCAGGAAAGGACCCCCACAGCACAGGCAGGCACCACCAAGGAATGTTCTAGAAGTGCCTCACTCAGCCCACACCCAGCCCCTTCCATGCCACGGAGGATCCTTCTGGAAGAGCCTCCCTCAGCCTGCCCCCTCATCCCCCTTCCCCATCGACAACAACCGCACTACTCCCCCCCCCCCCCCCCCCCCCCCCCCCTGCAGTCGCCCGGTCCGCCCCCCCCCCCCCCCCAAAACATTCTGGAGGGGCCGCGCTCGGCCCCGCCCCTTCCCTCCCCACTGAAGAACGTTCTGGAAGGGCCGCGCTCGGCCCCGCCCCTTCCTTCCCCACTGAAGAACATTCTGGAAGGGCCGCGCTCGGCCCCGCCCCTTCCTTCCCCATTGAAGAACGTTCTGGAAGGGCCGCGCTCGGCCCCGCCCTCCGGAACGTTCTGGAAGGGCGCTCGGCCCGTTCCCCCCCACACACACACATACACACCACTGAGGAACCTTCTGGAAGGGCAGCACTCAGCCCCGCCCCCGCACACCACTGAGGAGCCTTCTGGAAGGGCCACTTGCAAGCTAGAGCTTATTTTCCTTGAAGAAAATACCGATATAAAATTTGCTCTTAAGAATAGACATTAACGACATTTTAAAGCTGCCATAGTAAAGTGCACTTACATGTAAATTATACCAGGAGGCATCAAGGATGTGAGGATATTTTTGTAGAAGAGATTTTTTGCTTTTATTGCTATTAATTGCTATTGCTATTGCAATTAAGAGTCCTTAAATAAAAATAATTATTTTAGAAAGAGTAACTGGGCAGAAGGGCAGATTGTTTAACTAAAACCATTTACACATTTCTTCGGAAAGAATAGTATATTCTTGCAGACCAACTCCTCCTTGCTGTTTCCCTAGACTTAAGATCCTAAGAAAAACCTGACACTCTGTAATATTAGAGAACATGGTTAAAATTCATAGATTGATTTAGCCTGCTGCATATGGGGGTAGAGAAATCAAGCAGGGGGTTTGCAAACATGTTTTATGTGCAGTAGCACCTTTATTATAAAGGTTCTAATCAAATAAATAAGAATTGACATTGTAATGAACTCTCATGGAAACAAAGATACAGTCATGTGGAATCGACTGCAAATGTAGACACTAAAAATAACACTCCTTAATAATTAACACGAGCTGGACTTGTGCCAGCACAGTGTACATGCCTGCTGGATGCTATCTGAACTAATGTCACTTCTATATGCAATTCAGTTTGAAAAATCCTGTTTAAAGGCTGGCTCTCATAGTTAGGCTAAATCTGCACGCTCGCTTGGCTGTACCTGATGTAAGGCTTGTGGAACACAGCATGGGCCGGGCTTAGCGATGCCCCTTATGCATGCACAGCCTCCAGCCCTCAGCATGGAGAATACCCCAAAGCAGCATTCCACAAGGCCAGGGGAAGTGCCTCCCTGGCCTTTTTGCTACCCAGCCCTCTCAGCTCTGGCCTGGCTCCAGGTCGCTCCGAGGACGTTGTGAGCATCCAAGGAAGAGCCGAGCTCGCCACGGGGCATGGCTGAGGCGCCAGGCAGCGAGCTGCAGAAAGGCCCCAGAGGCACCTGCACCCCAGCCTGCTTTTGTGGGACCTGCAGGGGACACGGATGGGGATTGAACGTGAGCCATCCCAGGCATCACAAGCTGGAGCCCTGCCCAGTGTTGAAATCTGAGCAAGATCTGCCAGCATTTCTGTCTGGCCTGGGTGTTTAAGATTCTTGAGAATGCAAACCGAGTGCAGCAACTTATACAGGAGTATTTCAAATGTTTTTTGAAAGAATACAGACAATTTAAATGGATGCTCGCTAGGCATATGTGGACAGGGAAAAAGCAGGTGAAGGTGAAGATGGAGGTAGAAGAGAGGGAAAGGACAAAGGGGTAAATGCTGAGCTCTGAAAAATAGATAACCAAGCAGTTGAAAAAAACTGGGAATGGAGCCAGGCCATCATCCAGGCACATACAAGGAGCTCCCTCCCTAGAACAAGCAGGGCTTTGGTGGGGGAGCCCAAGCCCCTGAGCTCTGTCCGTCTAGGCCGAGCTAACCCTGGAGCGCTGCGGGTGACCGAGGAGCAGGCTCTGCGTGCAGCTGCTCCTGCCGCACGTACCTGCAGCAGAGCACGCTTGCTCCCACTAAGGCCATGGGGAGAGAGGGAATGCTGCAAAATTTGGGGGAACTGCTAGTCCTCAAACACTGCAGGGCATTTTAACTGTCTTGTATACAATAGCTAAGACTCCATAGCAAACGGTTCAGACTCCACCAGCATTTGTTTGAAGTGTATTATTAACATAAAACCACATTTTCTACTCTATTTCCCTGGAATAAAGCACATGGGAAGCAAACAGGCTACACAGGTTCAGAGGGCTTATGCAGAAAGCACCAAATTTACCTACAGGAATGGCAATAGCGCTTAACAGCAACCTACACTTCAGCTGCCAACAGGATTGCCACTTCCCACTAAAATTCACGACATTGCTCTCTTCTTTTGGAATCCAAGAAATCTACTCAACAACCAAAAACAAAAGAAAAAAAAAAAGGAAAAAACAGCAGAAGAACCATGATAGCTTAGATTCCAAGTGACACCATCCTTGCACCTCATCTGGGACATCAACAGCATGAGCTTTAGTACAGCCCAGACCTCTGAAAGTCCCGAAGTGCAGAAGTGAGCAGCAGGTCAGTGTAACCTTCAGCTCTTCCGTGTGTTTGTGCTGTGCCTCCGAGCACAGGAGTTCAGGTGATCTGTGTGCAAATGCTCCTCCAGACACTACCCCCAGCATCAAGCTGAATTAAGAGCATTTTCTTCCATAACCATTAACAGGCCGCCACTTATACATTTGTGTGATTCCTTAAATGCATTTATATTTGAGTATCCCCAGTATTATGGGCCAGTGAGTTCTACAGTTTAATTCTGTGCTGTTCTAAAATACACCTTTAGCTTGTTCTGAACTCTGCTACCTGATTAAGTGCATTGGGCTCCTTCTTGTAAGAAGGAGAGGGAGCTCTTGGCAGAAAAGTGATTTCTTACTTAACCTTTTCCACACCATATTTGAGTTTATTGTTCTCCATCATCATAGGCCTCTATTCATCTTCCCCCAAGATGAAAGATTCTGTGCTGTTGAACTTAGCTGTTTTCTAAGTCTGATTATTCAGGGTGTAAAGCAGAAAAAAAGGAAGATCAAGTTGCTATTCATTACCTTCCTCTGCCCTGCTGCCTCTCCCACTCCATATTCAGAATACAGCAGTACCATGACACTTCCCTTTTTCTCTCCTTTTCTTCCTTTCCTTACAATTTCTGAGTGTTGTAGTTGTCTTTCCTCGTTACTGAAGTGTCTGTGACTTTTTTTCTAGGTGGCCACAGTATAGGTCTGGCTTGGTGTAGGTGTAGTTTTTCCTCATGGTCACTGCTCTGTATTTATCTGTGATGATTTGGGTGTGAGTTTTCAGTCACGCAGTCCTTGCCTAGATCCTCGGCAGCTCTTTGCCTTCAGTTCATGTGCAGCTCTCGTGCATCACCTGCAGAGATCACCTGCCCAGCACGGTCCCTCGTGAAGGCCACCGCAGACGTGTGGCAGTGCAGAACTCAGCACGTGCCCTGCAACCAGCAGAGCTCTCCCTCACTGCAAGGATGAAGTGGTTAGTCCTGCCAGGCACTTGGTTTCATCCTTTGGGCTCATGGCTGTCTGCCTAACAAAGGACTTTTGTCCCTAGATATAGATAGCTAATTTTCTCTAGGAGGCCTTGCTTTTTTATTTTTTACAGAAGCACCTTATTTTCTTCACCATGAAATCTCCGTTCTTGGAGGTTTTGAAGACTTGACTAGGCAGATGCAGGGCTGGCCTGACCTAGCACGGTGCCCTATCTCCCTGCACATACAGGTCTGGACAAGATGACCTTCCAAGTTCCATGATTGTTTTATTGGCTGCAACCCAGCTATCTTCCTACTAACTCATCGGATTTTAAGAGCAACTCTAACAGACTGTTTCTTTCTGTATTACAGCAACCTCCCTGCCCCCCCCCCCCCCCCCCCCCCCGGCAATGTTTAGCTACTTACCTAATCCATGTTCACTTTATTATCGTTTAGTACTCCCGGAATGATGAAATCAAAGTTGCTAATCTGTGGTTTATGGGATTATTTCTGAATATCTTTTCAAGGCTTGTGGTCACATTTGGAACTAGAGGAAAGACCAAGTGACATATTACAAACCACAGCCATTTACTGATTTACTTTAAGGCTCTTCCTCCACACGGGTTGGAGCTGACAGCTATTAATAACCAGGTTTGCATTCTTACATTCCAGGTTTGCAGTTTATGCTGTGACATCAGTATCTTTTTAACACTTCTCCCTACATCAGGTTTCCAAGAAGCCTATTCCTGAATCAATATTCTCTTTGCCTTCAAATTCTTTGCAAATAGTAACAAACAGGAAGACTGTACAGCACTGTGTGCTTGCCACAACAGCACTGATAGCATCTCTTTGGTAAATCATTTAACAGAACAGTACTATAAGCTAAGCAACATCCTGTTACTCTCGCACGTGTGAACTCAGCATCTTGGAGACCGCCTGGTTCCTTCCCGCTTGGCAAGTCCAACCACACACCCGCCAAGTCTAAGCGGAACCTCACACATGAAGGTATATATACCCAATGAGATTGGAGAAAATTCTACGATTATGTGGGATAGGCAGCTATGAATTTATTCTTGTAATGCCTTTAATAAGAACGAATCTCATCGTGACCTAAGTTATCACAGTTATTTTGCAAGACCAAATTCAAGTTTAAAAATCAGATGTAAATCTAAGCATATTGACCACACAAATCCCAATCTGATTTTCCCCATTAGAAGGATTCCACTTAGATCTAACTAAATGTATTACCAAGTTTAAAAGAAAACAAAAAAAAAAAGACTTTAGAGCAAAGGAGACTACAGTAACTTCATTATTTCTATTTTGTTTATCATGTTCTATTTCTGCTGATGGGGTAAAATTCATTACAACATTTTAATCTAGACAAACATGATGGCTTTTTTAATTCAGATAAGCTAGCTTTGTCTTAAAGTTCCTTGTTCATATAAGGCAAAAAAATAAAAAGCAAGTGATCTCAGATGTTATATAACAGTTTATATAACATGCTACTAAATTACTTTAAATTTGAGGCTTAGCAACCTGAAGATTAACCTTCTGAACATAAAGTCATGCCTCAGTAAAGCCATGACTCAAGCAATCTCTTACTGTTTTTCCTCTGGTTCATATTTAAATTCCATTCAGATACAGATTATAAATTAAACAGCAGCCTAGAAAACAACACAGGCTGGATATTTTTAAACTCCTTTTGCCCCAGAAATGCCTCAAAGAGTCAACAATGGGGGACGACCAGCCAACAACACATCCGTAAAACAAGAGCAGATACGTACAGCTTTGGGATCATTCCTAGAGGTAACGGGCTCTGTTTGCAGCTCCGGGACCCCTCTGGGGCCGTTCATGTGGACAGACGCAGCTTCTTCCTTGCCTTTCTCACCTCATCTTCTGCAGAAATATCCTTTACCTTTATTTCCATTTATATTATACAGGCATGTATACTTACTATATAGACGGACATTTTCAATCAAGGTTTTCTTGAACTTCCTCTTTCAGGCTACTTTGATTGCATTATAGGCTTTTTAACAATGTAATGGCATAATATAAAATAAAACCGAACAGCAGTGGCAGTCACTGGGATACAGACCACAGGTATTGACAAACCTTCCTCCCACCAAGCTAAATATATTTTCCTCTGTCAATTACTGTCTGGAAAGTTATCAAGCTTTTCCCGGTATCTTCTCTCCTGTCCTGTACTCCATTCCCCCCAAAATGTAAGTCTTGTAGCTTTCTGTCAGATTGGTTAAATCTTAGGGAAAGGAGAAAACAAATACAAATGAAGAACCTGTCAACCAAGCCTGGTTTGGATCTTTAGCAGAAATATCTATCCAGATGATTACTTCCCTAATTTAACTGGAGCTCTTCGGTGCACCATTGACTTTAATCTTTCTCCTGGTAAAACATCTGCTTTTCATTGTATTTATTCCTTGTTTTCAGTGGTAAGAACATTTTTAATCCTAACAAGGTAGAATGACAAAGCTAGAAAGTGCTGGGAAAACAGCAAAAACCAAACACCAACTCATTTCAGCTCACCCACCTGACCAACACTGAACTGTCAGGCTAGGGAACAATGACAGGGTTGGCTTCATAGACAGAATACAAATAATTTAATGTTTCAAAGACCAGAACAATGTTAGCACTCTTCCCTCTGCCTTTTTAAAAGTTAAAGCAGAGATTCAGCTGTATCTCCTATTGCTAATGCAGGAAAGCTTTGAAGACCTCTTATGCTAAATGGATCTAAATGAAATTCCTACTATTTTTTTCCTTTACTCCACTAAACACCAGTCATCCTTTCCATAGGACTGAATTTTACACCATGGAGCTTTACTATCAATATTTATCTAATGATGGATCTTGCAGTACATTTTGGACCAGCTAAGCAGGACATGAAGTACAAGACAGTAGGTTGAAATAGGTAAAAAGTTTCAATAAAGTCTCTGCTCTTTACTCCTCCAAGGCGGTGGGGGGGGAGGTGGGGGGAGGTTCAACATATAATACAGGAGTTCAACATATAATAGCACAGTATAGCTATATAATAGTGTAGTATAGTCCAGCATAGCTCACCCGAGGGCGTCTCCTGTCACAGACTCACATAGCACACCAAGCATGGTAACCCAAGGGTTAGCTTGGTGCAATTGCAAATAAAATGCAATTTTCATAGATGGAATAAAGATCCTTGTGGCATTAGTAAATCAATCTGCCTCTGGATAAGGGCTTGAAGCAGTTGCATTATTTATAATGGTTTCGCTTTTATTTACAGTAAGATGATCAGTTCCTACAGATGCAGCAAATCTAAATAAAACACAGTCCTTTAGATGGGGGATCCTTAGGGCAGATGAAAAGGAATGTGTGGCTTGTTTTCCACGTCACTGAAAGGGTCCTGTGGTGTTCTGTAGCCAAAGGTTACCTCAGGTATTATGCAGAGGAATCAAGTTGCCCTGGTGTTGACATGTGGCTAGCCAGAGTTCAGGGCAAATTCCAATTTCATTACCTCCAAAAACCCAATTATTGAACCATCTTGTAGGGAAGGACTTGATACAGGAAAGTGGCATCAAGTCCTCTGTATCTTCTAGAAAATCAGATGTCCACCTCATAGGTAAACCATCAAGAGGAGCACATTAAAGAAAACACATACACACAAAACAGAATTAAAAAACACACTCTTCTAAAAACACCAGATAGGCTTACCTGGAAATAATTCTGACCAACTACATCCACGTTGACTTCTGCTTATTCAGAGACAGGGTGACTCACATGCAGAAATGAGAAAGGAGGGAAGGCAGAGCACTCCCTGCTGCAGCTGACAGCAGAAACCTCTATCCATTCAGTGAGATACTTGAGCTTGAAAACACAGTTAAGAGCAAGAACTCCTGTTTGGTATCATAGTAGAAAAAAATTTTACATGTCAGAACCCTAAGAAGGGTATGAGAGCTCCCACAGCTGCCTGTCCGTGCGGAAGCAGCCAGGGGCTGGCGCCGTCTCCCCAGCGGGCTCCCTGCTGCCGCGGCAGCTGCGCCGGCCGCAGGTACCAGGCCCTTCCTCGGCTTCCTGGGGAGCCCCTGTGCTGAGAGCTCCTGAAACGGCTCCACGAGACCAGCCTGACAAGTGCATCCAGCACTCCCTCCTGCTTTTACATTAAGCTTTTCATACATCAGCACTGTGTGGATCACGCCACACTACTTGGTCATCACACAAATCACACATTTCAGAGTGCTCTGAACCTGGAAACAACCCATACGAAAGGCTGCAACCGCCAATTCTTGCGCAGAGGCCTCAGCCTTCTCCTGTAATCTAAGTACACTGATGTCCTCTCCAAGCAGCCACAGAAAACACCTCTGTTACACACCTATGAACAGAAGAACCAAGAGGAAATACTACTTTTACTGAATCTGTTAAAAATTTCTAGGTAAACATCGGATTACATAAAGCAGCACCTCCCTCCTAGTGTCACATACTAATAATATAATGCTTCAGATTTGAAATTTCAGTATCATCCCCTTACAGGGCAGAAATAAAGTTTCATTATGTTGGTGTTTCTTAATAAAGTAGCAATGAGATGACACATGACACATTGCTTTCCACCTGCTCTACAGCTTGTGACTGTCTGCACTTAGCACCTGTATCTAGTTGCATCAATTAAGAAAAAAAGACATGGAAAAATTCCATCATTAAGAGATTAAGACATCGAGATCAAAAGGAACACAGCAATACTAATTTCAATTTTCACATTTTTCACTCAAAGACATCATAACCATCCTCCAAAACATGGCAAATATCACCACAGCAAGAACTGTCTCATTTCCCCTATATTTTAGCATGTTATTTTATGAAGGATGAATACCATCTTGGGGGGCAAACTCCAAAATGCATCAGAAGATTCAGCACATGCTTTCCAGAACATTTCAAGCCCGGGTTGGTCTGATTAACCACTGCCTGTGGTCCACTAACTGATCACCAGTGTCAGTGTGAAACAGAGCCAGGCCATCAGGCTGCTCCTCACTTTTTTCTTCCTCTTTTCCCTCCTTTTTGACAATTTACCTGACACAGCCTCCTTTCTGCAGCCACTCAAGCGAGTGTATTACATGTTAAAAGACAAGGTATGTATTGAAAGTAGCAATTTTATTTGAGTTAAAATTATTTACAAAAACCCAAAGACATACTTCATGAAACTGGTACAAACTATTTTTCCTGCCGTTGGCTTTTGCTCCAAAGATCACAGCTGAGAAATACTGTATAAAATAAAAATAGGATTGGATTCAGAAAAGTACTCTACTGTTCTAATTTCCAATTGAGAGTATTTACACAAATATTTACAATGGAAAAAAGTTACTTTAAAACTTCAATTTGCGAGTTGGCCTCAAGTACCCTTTAATGCAGAGTTATTTGAGAGTTTAACACACAAAAACGCACTGCAGTTCACAGGGTGATTTCTCCCCCCACCCTCAAAAAAAAATCTGCATTTGTCAGTGCTTGACAATTAGTTACGTTTAAAAAAACTGTTAAACACTGAGGTAAAACAACTGCCAATTACCAGTGTAACAAAGAAAGGTAGTTGTCCCTGCTCCCCCTATCATTGCATCTCGGTATTTTCTGTTCCCATCTCTCCACAGAAAGCTATAGAATAATTTGGAAATCCCACTATAAACGAAAGCCTCTAAAATCAAAAGACTAGGTGGGCAAAATATGCAATAATTTCCTTCCAATACAGGCCTTTTACAAACAGTTCTTCCCTCTCAAACTTTTTTTTTTGAACAAAGGGGAACACAACGTGAAAAACTTTTCTGAGTTACACTGGTATCCTAAGTTTTAGAAGGTGATGAGAGAAAACGCAAAAAAGTTATGACCAACATAGGATTTTTGCCGCTAATCAGTTACTTCCTTACAGAATTCCCAACAATCTGCATTATCAAAAATAGGAAGACATAGAAGGCAGCCACTGTATGTAAAAAATTTACAGCTGGCACTGATACAAAAGCACAAGTTTGTAACTTTATACATGGAGATAACAAGATCTAAAAGCAGATTAGATTTCCTGTTATTTCCCCCTCATTTTACATAGAACTAATATTTTTATGGCTTCAAGTTTTACAAATTCAATGGAATAACATGATGCAACTACCTATACAGGTATTTAAAAAATGTTGATGAAGCAGAGCTCAGAACAGTCTGCAAATATTCAAGACCAGCTTAATAAAAATAATTACCAATTCTGTTGGTCTGAATAATGAGTGCAAGAGAAAAGTGTTTTTAAAAAAAATCAGATATTTTCTGGGATTCTTTGTTCCACATAAGTCTTCAAACACAATGCTTTGCTGTGAACTAGACCTCAGACTGAACAAAATCTTAGCTATATCAGCAATTTAAGGCTTTGTGTTGTATGCATTTATACTTTGTCATACTACAGAAGAATGAAATAGAAAGATTATGTCAGCTGGAAACATTAATCCCCATTGGTGTTTTAGCTTCTTTAAAATCCTTCTCCCTAAAACATCCAAATTCTTTGTATTGAGCATTATAAAATACATCTTGAGTGCTTCCTTGAAACAAATTAAAACAACATTTCAACATTTTCGATTAGAAGTGTAAACTACCCTGGGATTTATTTTTTTTTTTTAAACAGGGCACAACTTTTTACAATAACTATTTCTTTCATGAATAACATACCCTCAAATGGCTTTACACGTTTATGCGTCTGCATGCCTCTTGGAACTACAAAGTGTTATGGTCTATCAGTTTACAGTATATGGGCCATGACGGTTTTAGAGCTGAGAAATAGTTCAACAACCTAATTTCTGTCAAAACAGTATAAAAAATAAACTATCCAATCCTCGCCTCTTTGGATTCCAACGAATTTTAAATATAGACAGTAGTTAAAATCACAAAAGTATTTAAAAATTTATATTTTATGATTTTGGAATAATCTAGTAATAAAAAAGCAAGAGCAAATTAAACTCAAATAGGAGCGGTGCTGCTGTCCAGAACTTCTTTATTAGAACATTTGTTTGATACCTCAGTAGCTAAGCTGCCTTTGCACCTGGCTGGCATGAAACAGTGGCTCAACAGTAAACAGCAGTTGCACTATCAGCATCAAGTTTTTCCCCTTGAAACTTGTCATGAACAAAGCAAGAAAAGAAAAGATAGGGAGGGTAAACCCTGCCAAAAATATTTGAATACTGCACTGCATCATAAACAGCATGGTTTCTTTATTTATTTTCCTCAGAACCTCTTCCCCCTCATTTTTGATAGTTGCAGATTGATGTAGTAACTGTCTTTTAGAAAATGCTGAATGCATGGTTTAGAGACCAGGTAGCCTTAAAAATCCGAACACGAACGACACAGATGAAAGCTCTTGGGACGTCCTTCAGGGACTTCTTTCATGACTTCTTCCTTTGTCTAAGGGTAGCTCCAGCATTCGAGTGCCTGCAGCGGAAGTTAAGTATCTAGCAGTGTTCCAAGTATTCAATCACCCTAGAGATAGATTTCTGGCCTGTTGTTCCAACAGCACACTGGAAAATGCAACAGAAAACACAAGTAACAAAAAAGCATTTGTAAAACCTCTTTAAAATGCTTAAGAGCTCTGCTCTTCTCAGATTTTTTGGTATTCAAAAACTACCTTTCGGTAAAAACAAACAGGTTCAGGCTGTAGGTCTAAAATATTTTCCCGTGCAGTCATATTCAAATGAAATTAAAGCAACTTCTGTCCATTTACTACCACAGTCATGACAGAAGAACAGAAATTAATTTTTAAAAACAGATAATCACTCTGTGCTCTTAAAGAGAAATAGCTGAAAATGTCATTTCTTTAAACAGACTAACAGAAAGCAATTGCAAAAGTATCTACATTCTACAATATTCAAAATATATATTACTTACAGTAAGATTCATAAAACTGAGAAATTTTTTGAGCATTTCAGTCATTATGGAGAAGTCCCCCTCGGGTAAGTATTCCCTCACAGTAGTCACATTGATCTGAAAGATAAAATCAGGTGGTTTTAATCTTGGAAATATTTTTCCAACACCAAGAACCATCTTGTTCTGCGTGTGCGGTACAGTAAGACCTAACACACTGCAAGCACTGGGACTGCCTGTTGCTGCCATCTCCAGGAACCAAGTCTCTTCCTCAAGGCAATCAGGACCCACCCAAACAACCTCCTCCCCACAGTAACCTCCTGACTCAGATGGGAGGATGTAGTTCCCTCTGCAGCTGTTTAGGATTGAGAACCATCCAACACGACCCTGTTCCAAAGACTAAAACGACACAGACAGAATACCCCTCAAACGCTGCCAACCAGCATGCTGAAGAGCACTTCTGCCTTCCAGGCTAAGTGCAAGCAAGTCTGAAGGCAGGTCTGAATCTCATTTTCATCCCAGCATGTTCAAAAGGAGGCTATGGACACTTTTCAGCTGCAAGAGCTCCATATTTTGAAATCTAAACTTCACTTTTCTATTACAATTTCCAAACTGAGTCAGTGATCTTCAACTAATGTGCATACTGGCAATTTCACATCATTTCAATGGAAAAAGAAGTTCACTCAAGAGCTAAGACTAACCACAAAAAAGGAGAAGGAGCAAGAGGTCAAAATGTCAGCTCCAAGGTTCTTTTGATTCCCCTATGCATGTTCAAAAGGTTGGTTCTCAAAGCCTTCCAGAGAACTATTATACACAGAGCAGCATCCATGTGGCAAAACACATGGAAATGGATTTATTAAAATTCTAAATGGCAAATTATTATTTCACTAAACATTTTTCTACAGTTAGCAGTGAATTTTTGACTTATTCCCTTACTGGACTTTCTTGGCAGAGACAGCCCAGGAGCAATGCTGTGTACGAGGCCACAATGCAGTCTTCCATGTGCTTCCCAGCATGCTGAAGAGCTGCAACGAAAACAAAAGCAAACAATCCCCAGCTGAGCACACTGAATCCTCAAAGCAGCTTCAAACACAGCTGGCATCTTCTACCATTTTAAATACCATCCTTCAACAACTTTCAGAATTCCATCATCTGAAGCAAGTATTTGCTCAGAGACTTCAAAAATAGTCAGCAACTCGGCACTTAAGCCAGCAACATTCATCCTGTAACAAAAATTGTGTCTGTTCTCTTTCAGTATAACTTGATTGTGAATTACTTTTATTATTGTACCTACAAGCTACAAAAAAAGAGGAAGGAAATACACAAAAGAAATATGAAGAAACAAAAAGCAAGGTTGGAGAAAGAAAGATACCACATCTACTATTAAAAGAGTAAAATCTAAGACAATAATGTAACGAAAGGGACATTTCTGACCATCTTTCTTCACAGACAACACATTTTGCTCAGGATGACTCAAATTCCCAAAATAAACTACCACAGATGGAACACACTAAGGTCCTAAACAGGTACCTTATATACAACCAAGAGAGTGAGAAATACCAAGAGACAAGAAAAGACAGGCACTGAAAGCAGAGCAGAGTACGTGTAAACATGTCAGAGGGGAGAACAGCTATATGGAGCATGAAACGAGAGCAAGTCACAGGACACTGAAAAATAAAATCGCAGAGACGTAACCTTCAAGGAAGGATTTGTAAAACATGCTAAGGGCCTAATAGCCATCCCTTTCAGAAGGTTTATTTCACAAAATGACCCCCCAAAAAAGATTTTTTTGGGAAGTAATTGTAACACAGTACTATTTAAAAAATAAAAATATCAAAGACGATTACTTCTTACACTTCCGCTCTTTACTGCTTCTATTTATGATCTGTAACAGTTCCACCTGGGAGATTATGCTGAGGAAATTTCAGCCTAAGAGACTGCATATGGATGGGAAGTAGAGGATAAGGTGGGAATTGATGCAGAGTTTTGATTTTTTTTTTTTTCCTGGGCTCACCAATCCAGACAACGTACCTTTATTAAGATCAAGTTCTTCATCATCTTCTTCCTTCTTATCTTTCTCTTCAGTACTATCCGACTTCTCTGTGGAGACCCACTGTATCTCCCCACTCGTCTCTTGCCATTCCCCACTTTTGTCATGCTGAGCAGCAGGAGCTTCTTTAATCAATTCATCCGTCTGGCTCTCTGCCAGCTGTGCTGCTCGCTCACGCTCAAGAAAGAGCTAATGGAAAAATTGCAAAAAAATTTGTATTATGAACCAAACAGAAACCACACTGAATTATATCTGAAAGTTTACTTCCTCATCACAACTGCCCCCTTAATGGAGTCCTAGTCCTAAATACTTTTCTTCATAGTAACATGTTCCACTTTAAGGAAGGAATAACCCAGTTTATCAGAGCACTGATGCTGGGTGTGCTCCACAGACAGGGCCTCACTCCCTCCCCAGTGTTCCAGCCACCTGGCAGACTCCTCTTGAGCACCACAAATGCAAAATGGTTTTCTTGGGGACCCAGCCTAAAGCTAGAAAACTGATTTTTTTTTGTGAAATTTTGTTCTTTACCAGTGTCCTTTTTCTCTTCATGCTAGTTATCCCCCATCTGCTCTCTCAGTTTTTTCCCTGTGATACGTCAAAAAGCAAAACTGAGAAGTGTACTTTAATATTACTCATCAAGGATGTGACCTCGGCAGCCATCTCCTACTGTGCACTCATATCTTGTGAATTAATTCCCGAATGATGCAGACACCAGAGTTCAAACACGACTCTGCAGAGCCGCGTACCATTACTGATACTTTGGGCACTTATTTTTTCGGTCATTGAACATTTTTTCTAAATAAATGGAGGTACTGCTGAAAGCAGCCATAATTCCCCGTTAAAATAGAAAAAGAGGTGACATTAAAATCCTTCCAATTACTTTTAGCTCGAAGTGGAGCTCATTAGCCAAATTCTAGGTGTATTTACTCACTAGCAAGTTAGCCAATACCATATTTAAAAATATTGTTTCGCATCCATATTTACAACAACAGTATTTTATTCCTTTTATAAAACACCCTCAGTTTTTAAAAACTGATCTCCAACTCCCATAAACACAGTACTTTAAAAATTATGGAAGCCAAGTAGGTGAGACAAGTGTAGCTTGCAGTTTTTACAGTTGGCTTGAGCAAAACTAGAAATAAACCATATAGGAACAAGAAAGCTTTATGGGGGCTAAAAGCAGCCTTTGGATGCCTGTTACAATGATAGCACTGTTGTTTCCAGGAGAGTTGCTTCTGTAATAGACAGTACTGTAAGAGCCAAAGTCATGTGGCAGCCCCTTTCCCTTACCAAGCTGTATCACGGTCTCAAAATCCTCAATAAAAAATAAATCTTGACAACAAGTCCTCACTGCTGAGTTCTCATTTTCTCCTTCTACGTCTGATAATGAAAAACAGTGACTACCAGAGGAAAAGCGCATTTCTGGTTCATCACTTACCTGCACTAAAGCCTGAACAGCATCGATCTGTCCAGTCATCTTTAGGCTATCGTCTCCTTCTCCCGTACAGAACGAGTCGAAAGAACATGATGTTTCCATATTGACAAGACAGTGCCTGTTTCGAGCACTATATTCTACTAGATTGATCAACAGACCCAGCCCCTGCAAGCAGAGTCAGAGCAGATTACACACACTAAAAAAGAATGATTCAGTGAAAACATCTCTATAGATAAGTATCTGCTCTAGAGCTCGCCTTTCTGAGGATACAAGACACTTAGTAACATGCCTTTATTGAAGCTGGATAAGCAGTGCTCAGGATTTAAGGAAATGATTTCAAGATTTTTCTGATTCTGAACACAAAAAGCATTGTTGGTGATCTTAAAAATGACCTCTTATTTACAGGCTAGGCATAAGGCTTTTATATTTAAAACTCTTTTCACATATCTACCCTTACACCACAGAGATCCACCTTACATATGCTGAGAGAAAAAGCAGATACATTCGACAAGGCCCGTGCCAAGCAATAACATGCACTCCGTTTCTAGATTAGCTCTGCCAATATAACCAAGATGGCATCTTACCAGCACCCGAATATCAAATCTCTGTTCTTGAGGTAGGAACCTGGGAACCTGAAGCACACAGTTCATGGCGGTGCCAATCAGACCTTCTTGTTCACCTGTTTTTGTACTACCCCATTCTAAAAACACAGATAAGAGGAGCAATTTTAGAAGTATTCATTTTCATAATTCGAAACACACTGAGGAAACTTTTGGCCTTCAAAGACAATCTGGATCCTCTGGCTAAAGCACATTAACACTTAACACTTGCAATTACTCATTCCATTCCCCAAAACAGATTACTGATTACTGCAATGAAAGCATCTATCACACTGTACAGGCAAAAATGTAATAGGTGGGAAAAGGATCGCTCTTATTTGATACTGCAGTACAGAAGACAGGAGTACTCCTGGTCTTACCATTATCGTTTGTTAGGTTGAGCAAGACCCCAATGATGGCCCTCATGCAGTCCTCCACGGCTTTGCCCACATGGTTGGTTACGTTCTGGTGAGGCAGGGGTTTGTTGTCGGGCAAACAGATGCTGTCCTCAGCGCGATTATACCGCTGGATTAGCTCCTCACAGTGCTGCAGGGCTCTGAACACAGAAAAGGCAGAGCAAAATTACGTGGACAACACACAAGATATTCTACCCTTACATCTCACCACAAAAGCTGTCTATAGAGCTTCATGCAGCTTTTACACAGAATGGCCCTTAAAATAAGAACTTTTAGAAGGAACTGAAAATGTGATAAATTGAAGTAGCTTCCCAACAGCCCTCTTCAGTGTTCACCTTACCTCAAGTACTGATGGAGCTGAATACACATTCTCCCAATTTTCAGTACCAATAGCAGCACTACATGTAATGCTCAGGCTAATACTGATAATTCATCTAAAATATTTTGATTATTACTTCTTGAAAAGCAGTCAGTTATACTTCTCCCCTAAAATTCACTGATACAATAGCATTTTCTGGTTTATTTTTGGTATATGAGGGACAGTGTTACACAAAAAAGTTCTTCTGTCATAACTTACTTAGCTGAGGAGACTATGAGTTGTGAGTCTTTGTATGCTATCAGATAGCTTTGATTTTCTGGATTATGCACAGTTACCTAGAAAAAGGAAGAAAAAGTAGTATTAAAAATAGAACTTTCTTCACCTCAAAGAGAATTAGTATTTTTTCCACAACTCTAACTCTCTGTATTCACTTCCACACTTCTTGGTTATTATCCAGTGCAAGCTTTCCCTTATCACTGAACTAACATTTCCTTGAAGTTTGTACTTTGTAACGATCCCCACAGCATTGTGACACTGAAGATAAATTCCTATCCCTTGATATGGTAAAAACAGATAATCTGCAGCAGAATTCCCTGTTAGAGTAGAACTGTGAATCTACAGCCTGGCACTTCAGAGTCCCAGATCAGCATGTAGGCATGTGCACATAAATATGCACAAAATATATCATATAGTATTCTTCTATTTTACTTTAAAACTCAATATTGGCTGCATTTCTGAGAGTACATTAAACACTCAGCCATAAAAATCAAGTTTTTCCTTTGGAGGAAATTCAGAATAAGTTTTCAGAAATAAAATAATATTTTCCTAAATTTTTGCATAATTTGATTTGTTCATTTTTCATCTTCATTCTCAAGTCTCTACACTTCTTACTACAGCGTTATCCATCCTCAAGTACAAATTAGTATTTTCTGTCCCTAAATGATCCGCAGTTCAAGCTGCTGCATGGCAGCTCCGATCCCTACCAGGAACAGTCATCTTCACATAGAGAAGCAGAAAGGGCATCTGAGAGCTCTTCCTCCAGCTTTGCAGAAGTGGAGGGCTGCAGTTGTTGCCTTCTGGCTCAGGCTTTGCTATCATCCTTGTCATCATCACTCACTAGGATTCACTGACCTGAGCGCCACTCCCTGAGGTGCAGGCACTACGGCTTCAACGCGGCAAGACTTTCCTGCTTGCTCACAGTGTCATAGTGCAGAAAAGAGTGTTGATAAAAATATGAAACCCGGGCTTTGTAGACAAAGTATGCTCACAATTGCATGGAGCTAAACTCCATGAAATTGCCTTATATTTTAATCCTCTTCCAAGTTCTCCTCAAATAATATGCTCCATCTCAATAGACAAGCTCCAAGACCAATGAATGGGTGTGACTTTGGGGACAATTTGCTCTCTCAGTGCCTAGCAGAGCCAAAGCTTGAAAGCACTAATTAACAGGTACACAAATTAATTGCCTCTCAAACACACTATTACATATTATTACGGAACATACACTGGAAATAGAAACCCATGCTAAGACAGCAACATCCTCAAGTAGCTACTTTCAGTGGGAACTCATGAAAAATTATCATTCACCTACCGTTAACAGTAATTAACTTGCAATACTAAACATACATACAGGAGAAATTCTCAAACAAAATACCCTACGAACACCGATAAATATCAGAAAGTTAGCACCTAAAGAAAATTGTGCAATATATCTGCTCATACTTACACTTTCTAAGACCCGTAAACATCTTTCTGCACCCCATAAAGAAGCCACCAATTTCTCTTCATTTTCATCACTGCTCAGGTGATCCACACATTCTTTAACTATGCAGTAAAGGAAAGTTGATTTCTGTTAATAAGTCTTGAAAAAGTAAATATACAAGCTACCAAACTCATTTCATGCTTTACAAAACTGCAATGCCACAAAACCTTCATAAAAACATGACAAGCAGCACTCTGTTAAGTAAATTAAAAAACTGGCTTTACAATATTGTGAACAAATTACCTGTCCATAGATCTTACTCTCCATGGACAAAGAGCTCCTGCAGCCCATATCCCATCACATAACTGCACGTGCACATGGCAGCACGTTTCGCAGATACCCTGGTTTAGAAAGGGGACGACGAGGATGGCGCGCGGCCTCCCCACGCCTTGCAAGCAGGAGTCCATATGGCAGTCGAACAGTTGCAGCTTTTCACTCCCTCCTTTGCCCACCCCTCTGCTTGCTCAACATATTCAACTCGGGCATTCATCTAGAAAGGGGCCTTTTCCTCTCTGATCCAAAAACAAAACACTGATCAAAGCATACCTGGTAATTGTAATATCAATAATATTATTATCATCACATTTCTTCCTGAAAAGCTGACTGAGTTACTCAGTAAAGAGGCGTGTCCCAGCCTGAAAACAATCCTAGACTGCAGAGCAGATTTATGGGCATTTATTCTGAAGAGTGTGCTGCATATAGATGATATATGTTATATGTAAGACTGTAATACAACAGTGTGTATACTGTCTAAGCTGCTTTTCATTCCACATTTCATCCAAAGCATGCAACATTACACACATGCTATTTAAGCATAGAGCTTTCTTAAATCCCACATGATTAAAAACTCAATCTCCAAATATTTCAGCAGCCCAGCATACAGATTTTAATAGTTCAAAAATATATATTTAAGAGAAAAATGTATATTAAAAGCAAACAACTAATTCTCATGTCAGATGGAGGCTGCCGAAGTGCCATTTCTCACCTACCTTTATCTACAATATGATCGAGACCACCGAGCAGCCGCAGTTCTTCTTTAAACCAATCCCCAGCTCGCTTGGAGGTGAGCGACAGCAACGTCTCCATTGCCAGATGCCCAGTCTGAAAAAGGGGATTCTCCAGTTAGTGGAGCTGCCCAAGGCAATGCCATCGGCATGTGATACTATACAGAGCCACCCCCCCAAAACCACCAACCGGTTCTGAGTGCAAGGACCACCAGAGGGAGCAAGAAGGGACAGAAAAATGGACCGAGATTCAAAAGTGACAGGAAAAAGGTATTTTGCATTTTAGACTTTTTCCAGGATTTTATTTATGTTTCAAAAAAGCTAAACAGCCTCCTCATCTGCTTCTCTGTTACCAACAAAGATGAGCGGAGGAAGGAAGTGGACAAATCACTCAGCAAAAGAAACGCCGCAGCGAACAAACACTGCTCCTGCCTGCCAGGAACCCCGGCTCTGCAGCTTGCAGAAAACACCTCATTCTAGGATACATTTGGTTGGTTGTTTTTCTTTTAAACTGATGAAAGACAGAAGTTAAATTCAAAGGAAATTTACTGAATTTACTTCAAGAACAACATAACGAAATTCAGCAACACTGACTCAGTGAGTTTTCTCTATGCAAATTCAACTTGAATTTACAATCTCACATAATCCATGACCATGATTTTAACCAAAATCAGAAACACTTCTTCACGGTTAAAACAATATGACATTGCCAAGTGGAAAAAAGTTCCCTCCCCATATTAAAAAAATAACAATAATTTACCCCTTCACAGAACTGACTAATAAGCCTTGCGTAGCATCTGGAAACACACGTAAACCTGGGCTACTGCCAGCCTAGTAATTTCACAAACACAACACAAGGAAAAGAATAAAAGAAAGTCCAAAAAGAAATGCCTAAGACTGCATTAAAGCCACCTCAATTTAGCCACTTCTCACATGATCTCCCCTCCCAGGCACCTTAAATGTGCAAAGCTTCAGGGACAGCCGTGCTGATTTGGAGCTGTGCAGTGTTTCCAGAAGAGCAGTTCAGGCCTCAGCACCTCCTGGGAAACACAGCACTCACCAGGCCTGAATCAACAGCCCATGGCGTGCAAAAAACAAGTTACAAAGTGCAACCCCCAACAGCTTCAGCTCCTTCCTATTGTTACAAAAACAAAAATCCAAGGACAGAAGGAAATCTGAAGGTTAGCACGGATGAAGTTCCACCCAAAACCAGTTGGCTCCTTTTCTGGGCGCAACCTCTGCCACAGGCTGTCCCAATAAGCAAGAGCTTTTTTCTCTACGCTCCCAACTCACCACAGGATTGTGGTGGGGGCAGGAAAGGCAACAAAACCCCTCACTTCTGGCCGCGGAGGCAGCAATGAGAACAAAAGCAGCCGTCACCTCCGCAACAGCGGCCCGAGCTGCCAGCAGCCCCTCGGTCCTGCCCGGGCAAGCCGGGCACACTCGGTTCCAGCGCTCGCCGCTCGCCGCCAAGCACAACATGCAAAAAACAGGGCAAAGGAAAAGCATCAAGGAGGCAAGAGCTAAGGATGTTTTCAGTGATGGAGTACGGGAGCCGAACCAGCCTGCAAGGTGCTCTGCAGGAGCCCAGCGGCACCGTCCCACAGCCGCTGCCCGCGTTTCCCAGCTCAGCAGCTCCCCAGCCTTCCTTTCATTCCTTCAGAATGAGCATGGAAACGTTGTCAAAAGGGAACTGAAACCAGGCAGAACCTAATCCAGGTTGACAGATGCTTAACAGAAACTCTCCTTTCAAGATCTTTTGGGCTACTAAAGACTTTCCTGACTTCCTGAGTATCTTGTTGCTGTCCCTTGAAAGCCCAAAGCCCACTCAATATTTAACACATCCTGCTTATTCTTCCTGAACAGGGCAAGGACTTCGAAAAAATGGTGTTTGTACAATGCTATGTCTCACTTTCCACACTAACTCAGCAACCCAATTCCACTGCTAGACTTTTAAAAATGCTGCCCAAGAGGGAAAGAAGTATGGTGAGGAAGAAAATACTTGGTGTATATTAGACCTTTTTCCCCGTCTCTGTCTGAATTCTAGTCTATATATGTTCACAAACAGTAGGGGTCATTACATGGGAATAAGAGTATTTCCTGTTAAACTAATAGTGTGGTGCAGGTGCCAGGTTAAAGAAATCTGTACTAGAGAACATTTTTTTTTCCCCCCCAAAGTACTACCTTGACCTAACTACTTACCTGGAGCAGTAAAACAGTGAATCGGGCAGCTAAAGAACATCGTAACTTCATCTTACTCATAAGGCTTTTAGAAAAGAACTTTTTAAGTTTAACACACAAGATACTTGCAGTGCAACCATATCTACACAGAAAGCAGACAGTGACAACTTCTAAGATAGGAATTTAAAGTTGATCCTACAGATTCTGTTTTATTAAGTGCTCTACCACTCACAAGGCTTCCAAAAACAGCATGATACCCACCGTGATGTTCTCGAGATCAAGATGCTTGTTGTGAACAGTTTCACAGAGTCTCCGAATTTTTTCCTTTATTTTATTCATGTCTTTTTCATTCAGCAGCTTGGCAGAAGAAGCATCTTGCTCCAGTTCCAAAAGCCGAATCATCAGGTCTAGACTAGCCCTGTCTAAATCCATGTTCAAACGGTCTCTACTTAGGATGTACATCAGAGCTGCTGTACAAAGGGACAAGTTCTTGGGTGGACAGAGGAAAGAGAAAACCGGTTAAATTGTCAGAAATGTTTGGGAAAAGTGCACAGTTTTTGGTGAATAAGATGAAGAGCTATGGAAGAAACAGTCTGCAAAGCCTGATCTACACTGGCATTTACATGATTAGTTATCAGCATACATAAATAGATTCCATCTAGCAAGTTAGTTGGGCTGTTTTCCTAACCAATACAAATGAGATATAAATCATTTAACACATTTACAAAGGCCTGGTAGAAAAGCAGGATTTTCTACTTTTCCAAGTGACTCAGCATTACAGACTAAGTGGCAACTCCAGCAGTTAGGGAATTACAGAAGAGAGATGGCAGGAGAACAAAGCGAAACCGGCCGGGCTATGAGGCAAGAACGATGAAAACTCAGCTGGGAGGAATAAGCTGGTGACAAAGCACCAGGAGAGAGGCAGGGATCGCAGGGCTAGTGTTTCCATGGGAAGGGAAACAGCCAGTGCTGCTGAGCAGGTCTGTCACGCAACAACCTGCCACTGCCAACATAAACACACTTAATTGCTAGAGGAATTCTGCTTTTTTGGAAGCAGCTAGAAAAAAAACCCAAATTACTCTCCCCCCAGATCAGTCCTTAACAAGCAAACACTTGCTTTACTTCGAACATCTTATGGAGCATAGGGACCACGGACTGGCTAAGGGCCTTCACATTAGTGGACATGGAGGACATAAGGAAAAACAGCCCTCCAAGTCCTCCCTGGAAATGACTGGGAGCTATGGTGCCCAGGGAAGAGTCCCTAGGCTGCCTGCATTTATTCCTGTGTGTTCTGTGCACACACAGTAAATTCCAACTGTGGAAGAGCTAATTCCAGGAGACAAGTGGTGTGTAGTCCAACAGGAAAGAGCAGACTTTCCGTCTCGTAAGAGATCATGCATCTGTCTAGGGCTCAGTCACCACCAAGGCAATCAGCAGCTGCCTCTGGTTAGTTCAGAAGCAGGCAATGAACACACCTGGCCACACTAGGCACTATCAGTATTCGCAAAGCAGGAACAGGCAGGGAAGACACCAGAAGTATGATAAACTCCTTCCTCTGAGTCAAGGAACTCCTTGAGGGCAGAGATAAATAAAGACCTGGATGTGACTAATCACCAAGAGATCTATTTGGAATACTGCAGGGAGTTTCCCGGTTTGCATCTCCTTTCATGAATCCAACCTCAAGCTACAGGTGATCCAAGAACTGGACCTTAGCTGTGAGCATCACCTCTCCAGCCCTGTCAGTGTGTGGTAGAGGGGAGGGAGGAGGAGAAGAAAAAGAAAGGTAAAATAAACAGAATTTGCTTTAGACAGAAATCAAGGCACCCTAAACTATGGAGCTGCAATTCATCCTTGCGCAGAGTTCAGCAAAGCGTCCCCGCTGAGCACGCACTCCAGCGAGCGCAGGGCAATTCCACCCACTCTGCTCCTTGCCTCTCCTGCTACTTCTATTTATACTCCAGCTCGTGGGAACAGATGGTTATTTTCTAGGGTTCGGCATTACATTTAAATTATTCCTTTTTTTTTTTTTTAATTATTCACAAGCTGAAGACATTACAAAACTACGTTTCTGTGCTTAATTACTGACAATTATAATCTAAATTAATAATCTAAAGCTTCAAAGCATTTAGAATATAGCTAAGGAGATCAAGTCACAAACTGAAATTGCAGTTTAAAGACAAATCTGGTAGAAAATTAGGTGGAATAAGTATTTTTCATGTAAGAAAACAAAATATTTGGGGGATGCAGTTCAGAACAATATATATTTTTAATTTTATTTTGCTTGCTGGTTAAAAAAATAGCTTTGCAACTGCAGTTTTATATCCTTATGGAAATAGGAAAGCATCCTACTTTTTCAGCCTTTTCCACTGTATCCATCCAACGAACACAGCGTATGCTCACATTTGTTTCCATTAGCATTGTCATTGTGCCAGTTCTCTCTCATTTCCAAAATATTTTACACAAAAATTTAACAAAATACTTGTATAATATTTCTTCTCTTCCTCAGTGAAGCCAAAGTTCTGTTATTTATCTTAAATGGATTCAAAACCACGGAAGTTGAACCCAGAGAGATTTATTACTTCTGAGTTACCTTCCACTAAGATTTATTATTTTTAACAAGTTAATATTCTACTAAAACAATTAGTAAATGAAAGAGTAGTATATAAAGATAGGAAGATTATACAAATGAGGTCATTGTTGTCAAAGGATATCATCTTGTGTAACTGAAATATATAATTTGATATTTATTAATAGTAGTTTTACAGATCAATGATTTTGTAATATTGTACATTCTACAAGCACTATAAATGTATTAAAACATTAACTTTCATTTTTTTCCCCCATAAAAGGGAGCACTTCATCAAATACAATGAAAAGAGAATAATCAATGCTTTTTGTTACTGCAGACTAATAATAGCAGGCAATTTCCTTTGAGCTGTGTGTTAGTGCTTTTGAAAACGAAGGAATAATGGTAAATGTTTAAGACAGCCTAAAATATACTGAGCAGCCTTGTACACTTTCCAAGGAGCTGAAGCTGTTTTTTGCAGATCTCCTGCAACTCAGTGGTGGTAACTGCCCTAAATAGCAGGACTTCATGTTGTTTATTTCCAGTATTATTCAGCCCCATTTTGACAGCTCGCAAGAGAAAGACGACATTGAACCTGGCTCCCGTGTACTGGAGCTGCCCACTGCTAAATGGCAAGGCAGATGGAAAATAACCCATTGATCTAAAATTAGTTACCTAAAGCTCTCTAGCTCTTTACCGCCACAGTAAGATTTCTGTGGGTTCAACATTCTCTTCAGCAGTACCTACAGCTCTGCTAGAGCCACTGCACAAAATAAAGCAGCCTAACAGGATATACACAGCTGCTACTGCCTCCAAGTAACATCCTCTGTGCTGGGGTTTTGCAGAAACCCTTCCCAAGGCAGGGGTTTCAGGCACCAGGGAAAAAAAATCTTTAATAGTAAACTTGATATATGAATTGAGCTTGTGAAACTGAGGTGAAAAGAAAAACCCATCTGTTTCAGTTTTTAACCCTCAAGACACAGGATAGTTTTAGAATAGAAAGTTTTACCTCTCCTAGATTTTTCATTACATACACGCAAGCCATTTAAAACTGCATTACAGCACAGCTCAAGGACAAGAGCACAACACATGCAAAATAAACCCACACTGCTAAGAACAAGGACACTATTTACATGCAAGATAAAAACACTCTGAGCAATCTCTAGAGATAATGCATTTCTTTCTTTAAGGAATTATTACCGAAACAAAATGTAATGATAAAGCAATTAAAAGTTAGGTAGGTAGAAGAGTCAAGCTGTAAAGATAACACTGTATATCAATACCTGGTGGTGCTGGGAGTCATCCAGTGTTTTGAAGACCATGGCTACCATCCCGTGCGCTCTCAGATGCATTCGGAAGCTGGGCATGGCGCACTTGGTCGCCAAGCTGATTACACTAGAGAGACATAATGCTGAATTAGAACAAATCAAACTACCACATTCACAAAAATGGCACATAAGCCCTAAGATGACCACTGACCACGTAACTCAAGATTCGCCTACATGTTTCTTTTAAAATTGATATAAATCAATTTCTTAAGTGGTGAACCGAAGAGCAGGTTATTCAAAACTATCTGCATCTACTTCCTTACTTTAGAGTTGGTTAGAAACAAGGCCTGAAAGGGTATGCTGAACTTGTATTTGGCAATGAAAGCAGGAATCATTTGCAAAAGCTAAATTCAAAATAGAAGTTTTATGGGTTAAGCATGAAGCAGGTTTAGAGGAATAAGAATTTATTATGGAACAAGCCAGGATTAGAAATTATGAGCATGAGCTCCCATCACTATCTAATATTTAATGATTTGACTAATGAGATTTGATCACGCCTAACAAAACTTTTACAAGAAAAGAATATTTTACCATTTATAGTTGCATTTAGGTTGAGGGGAACATTACAAGTTTCAGGAAAAACCTGAAATTTACTATATTAGTCCAATCAAATAACCTGAGTGTGGTTATAAAAAAAAGGAAAGTTCTTTCCCTATATTTATTGGCAATTTGCCTGTCATGGCTAGTTGAGCTCCAATACATGATCTATTTAAAAAAATTGCTTTTGAATGTGGAGCAATGCAAGACTGATAGCCAATACAATCTTCCATGATAACAAAGGGATCTTACTACAAAGTGTTCTTATGAGACGGAGCCTTAAGAGGAAGGGGTCTTTCTGTCTCCAAACCCAACAACACCAGCTCAAGCTTACCTACTAGTTTCTGATTCTTTTACGTCTATTGCTATCCTTACACACTGATTTCCTTTGGAAAAATACTTTTAATTTGTTAAATGAAAGAAAAAATTTCATGGTGTTTAAGTTACACTGCACAACTTTTACTTGGAAAGTCAAGAAGTCAGTTTAAGATCCTAGGACACTTGCCATACAAGCAAGTTATAAGTGCACTCAGTGAGGAAAACAAACCTACAACTGTCACCACTGTAATATTCTCTATAATCACATATGTACAAACAGGGTTAAGGGTTTCTTGAATTTATAGGAAAGCAATCATATCCATTGCTAGTTCTTGAAGAAAATGGAGAATAATTTATCTTTAAATTAGCTCTCAACATATAATTTTCCCATCCACAGTAATCTCTCAATGAAGTGCCATCTTCACCTATCTACATGGATTGAAATACTTCTACTACTACTTTGTAGCTTGCTAAACAGAAAATTTACAAGAGAAATTGTGGTTAAAGAACATCATCTGCAGTATTTAAGTCCAGAGAAAGTAAAACAGTATTTTATGTATTCTATACAATATATATATACCATATATTTATATATTTGATATTTTTTTTCCATAGTGGAAGTACAATTTTTTTTATACTAGTTTAGCACTAATGTGTAGCTTGCAATGAGTAACATCGCAGTGAAGAAGATTGAGATGAGTAACCCAACGCATGTTAGAAAAGCCTCCAATTAATGTGGATGCCCCATTACTGCACTCCGTGTTAGCTACATTATTTCTCAACAAGAATTAAAGAGTTGTTAGAATTGAGCAATCACTCAGTATTATATTAGTTTTAAGTCAAAATCAGCATGCTTTCTCCTATGGGCCAGATATTATTTTAGAATTGAACGCTGCAGTAAAAAAAATAGAAGATGTCTCCTCACATGAGATCAAACTATCAGAATTTTTTTTAAATTTGTAATTTGAAAAACAAGCTCAGAAAACATATCCTTATTGTAAAATTTCTTATTTTGTCTTCCTAATCAGACCACTTGTACTTATTCACAACTTATCATGCTGAGAATTCTTTCCGAATTCTGCTCTTCATAGCAGAAAAGCCAGGTAATTACTGTCCACTATTTTAAAGTTAGGTCACATCTTCAATCAATATGCACTTAATTCACTAGCGCCTTGGAATCCAAGTTCGGTGTTTTATATTGAGGTATCTTACCTAAGGCAACGTGTGTTTAGGGGCTGATTGCTCTTCAATCCACTTAGCAAGTACTCAATATCATCTGTGAACTCTTGATTTTCACCAAATTCCACTACATCATTGAAGTGCTTTACATGCTGAACAACAGTGTATAACTGGAAGAGACAAATATTTTCATCTAGGTAAGTTGCTCTTGGGATCAATTACCACATTAACAAGTACATTTGAAAATCTATTCCGTTTCAAGTATAAAGAAATATTAAAAACTCAATGAAGGCCATTCAACTACTTAATGAAAATATTAGTTTTATTAGGAAAGCCAAATTTAATTTGACACTGTTCCTTCAGTACTTCGAATTACCAACAATTCTTTATCTTAAAAATTTGTTGAAAAATACTTACTTCTTTGTCTTCTTTCCTACATTTCAATGCAGTTACTATCTCTTGATAGGGCTGAGTAGGTATTGTCACAGTTTTTATCACTTTGGGAGGTGGTGCAGGAGCCTTAAAAACTCCATCATCTTTATGAATTGCCTCCTTTGAAGATAGCCTTACCTATTAATAAGAAAGTGCTACAATGGGCAGATGTTTTGAGCATATCAACATATACTAAATACATCAGGAAAAAGAACAGGCGTGCATTTGTCAAATTCACATTTTGGGACTAGCTTGTCTTTCCCTTCCACTACCAAGATGTACCTAGGCTGTGTGAAAATGTACCTATTCTCAAACAAATAGGTCAGAGATATATGCATTTTTAATATAAAACAATTTTGAGTAGTCAGAAAAGCTCCAGTGAAATTTTGAAAATGGAGGAGAAAATATATGTATAGATTTTACATTGATTGTTTAAGCTTTAGGGTAATTAGAACGACCAACTTCAGGGTTTGAAAACAATTGTTCATACTTACAAATATCTTAAAACATCTTTGCCCTTAAACTGGAGCTTCCAGGCCTGGAGGAGCAGGTGGCTACACTGAGCCATCGTAAGCACTCTGGTGCTGGCAAGAGCATGGCACCAAGCAAGCCCCGTCCCAGCAGGGCTCGAGCTGCACATGCGCATGTCTGCTGTTCTCACGTGTGGCTACAGGGGCTGCTGCCCTGCTCGGGTCAGGGTGCAGCCATGGGAAACCCACCTCTCTGACTGCGTGCTCAGAAAGGCAGCGTACCTGCAGAACTGCTTTAGCACTGTGCGAGTGCCACTGGCAAAGTCTCTAATGACTACAAGAGACCCTTGTAAACTCACAATATTCTCCATATGTTGGCTTTACATGTATTTGTACTATTAAGACGTGAGGAACTTACAAACTATAGGCTTTGTAACAGGCTTTAGTACCATAATAAGCCTATTCTGAACATAACAAACAGTAAAGAACATGCTGTTAGGTCTAGAGTAACTATTGTCAAATTTCCTGCCACCTAACGCAAGTATCACACACTTCTCAATATAGTGCTCTGTATTAATTCAATTTTATTTAAGTTGAAGCATTAAGCCTATCTTCAGGCTACTTCTTTGAGTCAAAATTCAGTCACAAATGAGAGAGAACAAGGCTTACTGGAACAAGACATCCAGAGGCCACAACCTAAACAAGGCCAACAACAGTGGTCATTTACTCAGTCTCTAAACATCACCATGCACTTTTTGCCATATACAGAAAATGAGCATTTTCACAGTGTCCTCTGAACCACTAGAATTAGCCCTGATGCACAGAGAACACAATCCCTCCTCCCGAGGGTGCTGAGCAAAAGCCTTCTTGCTGTGCAGCCTACAGCAGCAGTCAAAGCAAAAAATTTGCCTTTAAGTTCAGTATCAGTGAGAAATAAAGCCTTCAAATAAAGCTCAAGTGCATACAAGTTAATTAAACAAAGGTTTTAGGGTCTTTATGATTTGATCCATTTTTTAAGGGGTAATGCTAAACCATGCAATCTCTCCTCAAATACTAGCAGTAACGGATATTTTAAAACAAGTCATCTTTACTCCTAGGTAGTGTAGTTACTACTCTGGATGCTGAAAGAATGCAAAAGAGCATGAAGCCAAAAGAAGCTAGTCCTGGGACTGCAAGATAGGTATAATAAAAAAATAGTTTTTTATATATAGGATTAATTTGCTGCATTCTGATTTTCTGTTCTCAGGCAAATCAAAAAAGCAAAATTCACTCTTTATGTACAGGGCAGCATCTGTGACAATGCTTCCAAGTAGATAGCCCAAATTCTGGATTCTGGTTTTAGCACAATTTAACTAAATAAAACCACCTTAAACCTCCAAAGAAACAAAATCGGTTTCCTTGAAGAATAATCATTAAGTTTTTTTTTTTAACGCTTCTATCTGATACATTCACATCAGCCATTTGAGCTGTATACAGAGAGCTGTCTCCATGTTTTCTAAAGGCCCAAGCACGCAATCTACAATGCTTTGCTCCATTACATAAAGAAGAAAACCAGATCTTCATTTTTATAAGTTTTTCCTTCCTGCCTTGTATCTCTCAGACTCCCAGCCATATCAGCATGATAATTTAGAGGTGGCCACAGAGATGAGATGGAGCCAACTGTCAGAAAGCTCAACATCACCATACCAGGCAAGACATCTGCTGAGATTCAACTCCGGAGTATTTCCACTGATACAGTTTCCTAACTGTCAAATACCCAGTGGTGTGCCCAACAAAGTGGGCATCTGAATTACTGTGACCTTCCCAAATATCAAATATTTCTGCTGGTTTCAAAAGTATCAGTGAATCATAAAGGAAAAATCCTTAATCAACCTAATAAAGACACTTTACTTACCGGGACACTAGGTGTTTTCAAAACCGGTGGTGCTGGCAGAGCCTCTGATTCTGGCTGGTTCCAGTGTCTGGCATTATACACAGCTTTTGTTGGAGACTAAAAGATAAAAAACACACAGTACACTAAGTAAAAAGTAAATGAGCTTCATTCTTTTCCTCTTCTCTGCGACACCACAAATTTTCACTCATATCCTCAGTAATAGTAGGTACCAGAAAATCTGACAGACTTGGAAGCATCTAACAGATGTAAAGACATACAAACCTATACGAACAGCAGAAGTCATAATATGTATGTATTTCAAGAAATTTTCAAAATTCTCATTAAAATGTATGCAAAGTAAACAAAATGTAAGGTTTTTCTGTAAAAAGCAGACAGCTCTGAAGAAAAAAAGTTGTTAACGAATAATGTGCCAGTTGAAAATATGAATAAAGATTTGATTCAAAATACAAGATCAAGTTAGTTTTTGATGCTTGGAGGGATATAAAATGCTTAAGTGAAATATCTTAATCTGTACTAATAAGTTAAGCAGCATCTTTTTATACTCAAAGTTAGAAGACGTAAAAAAAATATTTTTTTAAATGATTGCAATAAGACTCGTAGAGAAAGGTAAGACATCTCCAGCATCCGAGTTTACCAATGTTACACCACCAAAATAATTCAGACTATCATTACTTTTTTTCAAAATTTAAAAAATATGCCACGTATTGTAGAAATTGTATAATTTAATCATTTATCTCCTTATACACAGTTGCATAGTTTTTTAATGGGGAAAAATATAACAATATGGGCTTTAAAATTATTATTTGGTCAATTTATAATGCATCAATTACATAAAAACAATATTGGTTTGAAAACGGCACATATACACATACCCAGCAAATCTTGCAATAGCAACGCTGCTGATTTCACACCAGCCTACAAAGCATGAAAAGCTTGGGCACATCAAGCAGGGAGAGCAGAGAGCCTGCCAGCCCGGGCTCCTCATCAGCTCTGGCGCTGCTGGAGCTTGGTATCTCACCCCACTCCTCCAGCCTTCACAAGAAGGGAAACTCCAGCAGAACTTTGAAGAACATTGGGCCACACATCAAACTGGGAGCTATGAGTTTTCAGAGACTAAAAGGTCTGTCAAGTCCTCAATAGTTTTGTTATCTAAAAAAAGATAACAAAGAAAAGTCCTCTCCTTTTTCCTCCAATGTGCTTCTCCACTGTCATAAGAAACCTACCTTGGGGCAGTCGTCCTTTATTGTAAAAAAGCAGCACTCAGGTGCTCAGCAGCAGTCAATACACAAAAAAGCCATGGCTTTAACACACAGGGCTCTTCTGTCAAGAAACTCTTCTAGGCAATAAGTCTAGAGGTGGTGGCCATGGCATGGTCCTTGAGCATCAACACAGTCATGGTGCCCTTACAGAGGAAGGCTGAGATGTGGATTTTTCCTCTCCCTGCCGTTTCTACCAGTGAATGATTTCAGTGCTTCTTGGTTATTTTTAACTTCCTTAAGTAACAGAAACAGGAACCTGTACAATTTCCTACAGTCTCACCGAGCAAAGCCAGTTTTTGAAGTTCATGGGCTGCAGTTCTGACTGGAAATGCCTGTCCAAAACTAGACAGTTAGAGATTCTTATTTGAAAACAGCTTGCTATTGACAAAATGTTAAAGAAATTAACTTTTCCTCTGCAAATTTCTAAGTTGCATCTTCTTATACTGAATGTGAATTAGATTGTGATAAATATATGAAAGAACTTAGTAACAAAGATGTGTTTTATCAATGTATTTCACAAATGTCTGCAATGTATTTCACAATGTCTGCATTCCTCCCCCAGAATTACTCAGCTGCTCCATGGTGCAGCTCAGTGCATACCCTGGTCAGGAAGACAGCACAAGTTCCTGAGTGCCACTTTATACTCTAGTGTACGGGATAGTACAGCAGATTTTGCCTTTGAGTAAGTAACAAACATAGAAGTCAAGCATGTTTCTCGTATCAATTTCTGCTCATGATGAGGCTGGTGGAAGGACGATGCACAGGAATGGTTAACATCACAGGGAGCCTCAGCTGCTACGCTTGGGACAAGAGCACAGCACTTCACCGCTGCCCCAAGTGCTGTTAACAGGGGATCATCTCTTTACTAACAGCCCCAAACAGCAGTTAGGATCTCAGGGGGTATCCCAGCCCTGCTCCAAGGATTCCACAGGCCATCTCCCTACTGCAACTCTAATGCTGCTGCAAAAAGCCAGCCTCATTTGACAGGAGAAATTGAGGCATATTACCAAAATGTGTCTGCTTTGAAAAATCAGGAAGCCTTCATTTGAAAGATCTTTTGTAACAGAATCTGAACTGTAGTTGAACAGTTGTAATCATTTAAGAATTCAAATGCATATGAATGGGACTTCTATCTACTAGCCCTTGAAGTACTTTGCACTTTTAGATAAAATTAACTTGACCTCCCAGCAGTTTCACATTAGATAACACATACTCAGGCCCAGCTTTGCTAGCAGCTGATCCACAACCCCTTCTCACAGGCACTGCCTAAACCAGTGGGGGGGGGGGGGGGGTTGGGGGAGAAGGGAAGTGAAAAACACCTTTAATACTAGAAGACTCTAATCTCCCCTGAAAAAAGGAATCCTGATTTTTAAGCAGCAGCCATGTAAGCAAGTAACTTAGTTCCCCTTGCACCTATTCACACAACACGTACTTCTTTCTTCAAGATTTCTGTCTCTGAAGAAGAGCTCAGAGCAGATACAAGTGGAAACACATCCCTCCCCTGAATTCTGTGCTCTAAAGACAAATAACTTCTGGAATATTCATCAGCTATAAGAGCTTTTACTAAATAACAGAGCAGACTACTTCCTTTTTCCATATGTGAGGCTGCATAGAAGTGACAGCTGCTGACACACAAACACAAGTCTGAAAGGGTGCAAATAACTCCGGGTGGCTGCATCGGGTATTACATGTACAGTGCTGCGTGCAGTGCTCGGGAGAGTTGGGATGCAAAACACTGAATGAATGCCAGGGATTTTATTTTAGTTTTTTTTTTTAATAAAAGGCATGGGCTTGTCAATTTCATACGATCACCTGCAAGTGGTAGAAACTGTGTGGGATTCTTAACCTCTCATCCCCGCAGGCTTCAGAGCAGAGACTCCTAGCCCCGGCCCCCTGCAACACTGATGCGGCCCTGCTTGCCATTCACAGATGTAAGAAGAGCAGAAACGTAAGAGCCAGGGACATGACTCATGCTGAAATACTGGCAAAACAAGAAAGACAGCAGCTATTTGCAGGCAGGAACACTTTTCAAGATAAAGGACAACAACAAAAAACCATCTTTAACGAGCCTCTTGATAAATGTATTATTTATATCAGAAGGGCAGTGAGGAAGACGGCGGCCAGCTGTTTGTCAAAACTACAAATAAGTTCCCGAAGATTCAAAATAAATCAAAACACTTGATGTTTTATCATTAAGCATTCACAGCCATTAAGAGCACTACTGTCTCCTGATTCTTTGACTTTGAAGAAAGAAAATATGACATATGTTGAGCAACACACAACTATTCATAGTGCATTGTTTCTTTTCAAAGGGGAAAGGAATGGAAGTCCACTCAGAGCAAAGACAAAGATATTTCATTTCAGAACCATCAGGAATATCAATTCAAAGGTTGAAAAAAAGTTGTCTTGGACTCCAGATGAGATAGCAGATGCCAAGAGTATAACTAAGAACAAACCAGAACCAAGTCATTTATTCAGTGCTCAGAATGTGAGCTGCATCTCCCCCATCTGGATCACAGTAGATCAGGGCCAGCAAGTGCCTTCCAAGGGCCCAGTGTACGATTTCATTTAGCAGCCTCTACAGCTGGCATACAGCTATTAGCATATTCTCAGCAAGTCTCCCTATTAGGGGCAAATAGATATCGACTAGCTAACTAAGTGTTATGTGCTAGCAGTATTTGGAAAGTTGACCGATGATCCTACAGTGGACGTTACTACTCTGGGTGCAGTGAAGCAGCAGACGGTTAAAACAAGTCCCGCCAAGGCAGGCATCTCTGGAGACTCCCTTGTCAGGCAGGTGTCAGAGCCACCAAGCAGTTAACCACACAAACAGGCCAAATGGTTCATCCTGGGCACAAACATCCTTGAGCTAAACTGCCCCAAACAGTCACTACTCAGACAGCTCATACCGTCTGAGGCTGTGAAGGTGGTCAAAGAAATGCAGATGAAACAGGGAAACAAAACATCGCAAAGAGCAAGTCCCAAAGCCAGGCAACAGCCCCCGCAGGCTGCCCAAGGGAGGTTTCCTCCATTTTCCCCTTCTTCCCCATCAACTACCTGCTCCTGCAAACACGCAGCACACGGGCACCCTGCAGGGACACAGCTCAACAAGCACAGGCTGGGATCTGACGAGGTGCAGGAGTATCAGCAGCAGACAGTGCAATAGATGGGGGGAAGCCATGGAGCTTCTCTTGCATCAGGCTGGTGAAACATTGCAAAAGGTTTTCTGAGAGCTCAAGAGAGTTCTCAGAGCTTCCCACAGGGTACAGAACACGATGGTTCAAGCAAAAGGAAACATGAAAGTTTAACCTGAAGAAACATGGCATTTGGATAAACAGGAGATTGAACAGAAATGGCCAACAGCAGAACTCTGAAGCAGGAGTCTAGACACACTAGGGACAATAGTGTAAACCCAGAGCTCAAATCCAGAGAAATGCTGCTGCTGCCTGCAAGTAACTAAACCAGCGAGCTCTTAGACAAGCACATCCTTGGAAAGAGGTCAAGAGTGAGGGTGTGCGCACACACATATGTGTACAATAAGCACTTTGGATAAGGGATGCACTTTCCAAATACATCTCCCAAACTGGAAGATGCTCATACAGCTGGTCAAAGGCATTCCCTAAGAGGAGCAGAGCAGAGCCAATTCCAAGTAAAAACTCCCAGGTGTGTGTATTGTGGAAGGGGCACCCCAGCAGCAGCTGCTTTTGCTCTCAGTTTGCTCTGGTTGCCCGCACTACTATCTAGTGTAAATACAGCCATGGATTACAAACTGGGTGAACCAGACAAGCTCAAATAGCATGGGAGCTTGGAAAACAATTTTACATGTTTACCTGCATGTAAGTTAACCTCCCACTGACAAATTAAACTGCAATACTTTGCTTTCAGTTTTGCTGCCATTTTAGAGCTGCCAGCATGACTGAAGCCTCATGCAATTGAGCATTTACTCTGTGTTCCCTGTTTACTAAAGCACTGAACGTGATGGGGAGGGGAAAGCAAGTATGTAATATCAAATCTCCACGGAGTAAGCTCTTGTTTTAAGGTCAGCCTCTGCCTCTCCCTGTCCCAATCCACACAGTACCTCTTGCAGGACACGTGACACCACAACCCATCACTTTTTCCTGACACTGCTTGGTACAAGGAACCCACCTCTCCCAGTGCTGCTGCAGCTCCAAGCAGCAGGAGCAGCAGCACAGGGAGGACTGCGGAAGAAAGCAGCCCAGGCAGCATCAAGATCCTTGCTCTGGAAAACACCCGCTTCATCCCAGGAGCCCAGGCGTAAAGACAAGGACTTAGAGCAGCACCAAAGCACTAGCAGCACCCATCCTGGCATTGGCTTTCACCCCGAGGCAGCTTCAAGGTTTTACGCTCCAACTGAATATGCTAAAACTACAAATGCTGGCACATACTTCAAACAAGGTGATTAAAAACCAGCCAGTTCTGGTTACAATCCTGTTTCACTTAAGAAAAATTAAGTGGGTTTGGGCTATTTACATCAATAATAAAATGGAAAAATAATCCCCAGACAGTATCCAATAGGACTCCTGTATTATGCAGGTTTGCTTCCAGGAGAATCTGGTTTTGCCAAGATTAAGTGAAATAATTCTATAAATATCAAACTTCAGCTTAATGAAAACTATTATCCTATTAATTGTATTTTTTCCTAAAATTAGGGTGCAAACTTCAGTTGAATGCAATACCAGCTGTTTTACACTACAGAGAAAGAAAAAGCTTTGTTTTAACCATTCCTCCCTTTTGTCGGGCACACTTTTCCTAATGCTTCAATGCAAGTCAAACATTTAGCGTTAACATTTAGCAAGTAGTCATGGCTAAGGCAAATGGGCAGCGCTCTGTACAAGTGGTTCTGACTGCGACACTCTGCTCCTGCAGAAGCTCCGGGTAGCGACCAACATCGCACCATTTTGGAACTGGGCTTCCCTGATGCTCCTGAAAGCGGCTTGAGCATTGACAAGAATTGGCCAGAAACAAACTGAGACTGCACATTTTGGAGAGATTAATCCTCTAAGTTCATAACCGGAATTTGATGATTCAAGATGACCAGATGAAACTGAAGTCATGTCAAAGATGACAAAAATCCTCCTGCAGGTTCAGCACGTAGGTTCAGCACTCTTTATTCACTAGGGGTTTAATGTAGCCTTCACACTTACCTGCCAAGAAACATCCCCTTTGAAAATCTGCATGCACTTCCGTCCTTTGCTGAACACGCAGCCTAGCGATTATTTGCAAAACTCGACTAAAACACGTAGAGCAGCGATTATGGAGTTATGACTGAACCAAATTTCCTCTCAGCCTCGGTGTTTACAGCAGTGTTTTGGGAAGGCACGTCTGCATTCAGCAGTGATTCCACTCGCACATTCCACTCCACTGTCATGACTGCCTCTGTCAGTGTCACTTGATCAAAGTGCCACGTGTAATCCTGCCAGCGCCGGCTGCGCTTAGCGAGCATTTCTCAGTTGCAATGTTGACTTAACCAGGTTAAGACGACTTAATCCCTCCTCTTCTGTTCCCTCAGCTGAGAGGATGCAATTGTTTTTCCAGGCTCCTAGCAAGCCAGACCTGGCTTCATATGAGACATTTCCTTTCTGTGGGCTATTTTTTAAACACCCATCAGTTCCTTAATTCAGTTCAACACTCACCTTGTCAAACTGCAGAACAAGGAGGAAAGGGAAGCAAGAGGGGCAAAAGGAGAGCAAAGGCAGCAAAACACGTACCTGGGCCTATTTTTTATTTTTTCAGTTAAAAAGCCTTATGAACAAGCCTTTCCTCTGTAACCCCAGGGCAACAAGATCCCAATGTTTTTCAGCTAGTGCACTTTATGCTAGTGAAGTAACTGTAAAATACGAGAACCATTAGAAACAGTGAAATAAAGTGAAGTGCCCAGGAAAATCCTTCATTCTGCACTCAAGTGAGTGGCCCAAGGGAAATAGTGTGATACTCAACTCTGCAGTCATGTCACTTCTCCACTCCTCTTTCCATACAACCCAACACCTACATAACGAAAGGAACAAAGCACATTGCTGTAATGGTCCTCGCCTTACTGAGGACAGAAAAAAAAATATACAGAAAGTCACAAAACAGACAGACGTACTCAAGGTAAGACACTTGAGTTTAGAAAGATTTCCCCTTATCCAAGATAATAATATCACAAAAACATAGTAAATGTACTTAAGCTAACTTTTTAATACACATTTAGCTTTTGTAATAAGAATTTTGTAATAAGAATTAAGGGAAACATTTTAACTCAAGTCAGACATCATTAAGCAGGATGAATATAAGATTAGTTTTAGTTTGAGAATTATTCTCTGAATCAGCAGCACAGTCAGTCCAGTGACACGTACTCTGCCTCTCTTCACTAAAAAGGTACTTTTCATCCTTTCATGAAAATTTCAAGATATTCTAGACACTAAGTTACTTTCATGTTAAGGTAAAAAAATAAGAAATTCACTTGCTACAAATAGCAGGGGCTAAGAAATTAATTCCAAAAGACTCATTTCAAAGCTCATCAATTTTAAGGCAGAGACTAAACAAAAACCTCACAGTATTGACCCAAAACCTTGATTTTCCATACCATTTATGCCCCCATCTAAGAAAATGCAGAAGATGCCTTTGGTGGACAGCTTCAGCACTGGTTTGTACTCTAACTGCGTGGCCCCAGCCTGTGCGCGGGCAGCAAGTCACACTTCCACCCACCTGAGCAGCCCTGCCACAAGGATGCGGGTCCTGGCCTGCTTTGCCTCAAGCCTCACAGCTCCCAGCCCCGCAGCCCAGCAAGGCTGAGCACAGCCCCCTCTGCACTGCAGGCCCTGCAGCAGTCCCAGGTAGTGGCTGCCAGCCCAGCCTACGCTGCCCTGCTGCGCCCCAGGCAGCACCAGGGGCTGCTCACAGACCCCTCTCACCACCAGGGCAAGCTTGGGAACAGAGCCCAAAACACCCCACAGTGCAGACACCACAGCAGCAACAAGGAATTCCTGTATCTTGCTTATTGTGCCTAATAGCTGAGAATGCCTCAGTGGTGTCAATGTGTCGGCAAACATGTAGAGGGGCAATTAAGCTGTAAGGATCCAGCATGAAAGGTATAGCATAGCCTTACAGAGCTCCCATACTTACATGCTCAGGAGCAATATGCAGAGCAGTTTAATTAAAATTTTTAGCTTCAACAGCTGCAAACTTTTGCAGATGTTGCTCATGCATGCTTCACACCCATAATTTGAGAGTCAAGTAATGTCAATATTTGTGCATTTTAAGTACATAATTGCATTGCTATGGAGCATAATATTTCTCTGTAATTCAGACTAAGTATAAAGAGATTTAAATCACCTTTAAAAGGAACTTTAATTCAGGTTGAGACTTTCTACCCCTAAAGTCCATGGTACTGCAACTTCTGTGCTCAGTATTACCCACATGAACAAGTCAAAGATTTCAATGAGAGACTCCTTAGCCAAACAGCAACTTTTAGACTCAGTATTAACAGGCCAAGTCAGCCACTGATGTCTGCAATCTTTTACTTCACTGAGTTTCAAGGACTCGCCTCTGCTGTCAAGGTGCAACAGGCAGCTTGCAAAAGCACCAGCCCGAGCCGGGAGGGAGCGCAGCTGCTGACCACAAACCCTGGCAGAGAGAACCAGCTCCCTGGATGTGCTGCAGCATCACCATGTCGCACGCCGCATCCCAACAGCTACAGAGCTGCTTCTTTTTTAGCCGAGATGCAAAAACCCAGACACCTAATATCACCACCTAGCAGAAAGAAGTATCTGCTGGGCACTGCAAGAAGTGAGAAAGCAAGGTAATGCAAACAGGCAAGAACGTGCCCCTCCGCTCAGCTCTCATGAGGCCGCACCTGCAAGAAGTTTTACAGCCGCATTTTTACATCAGCTGGTGACCTCGCTTAAGGTTTTCGGACAATCTTTTCATAAACCCAGAATAAGAACTTCATTAAAAGAAATTAAATTTAAGAGCCTATATCCATAGTTTAGAAGATAATTAAAGTGTCTCTAATTATAACCAAAACAAGCTTTACAAGGTTTTTAGTAGCTCCATGTAATATAACCATACGATTATGGAACACCGAAGTTTAACTCTGAAGTACAATTACAGCCATTTCTATTGACCTATCAATTCAATTGCTACAAGGTCACTTAAGTTGTTTAATCCTTCCACCTTCCACTTCAATTAAGTTTATTCCCAACTGAATTTTATAGATTTGTTTCAGTATTTAATATATATTTATAGTAGGACACTGCTCTAAGGTTTTTTGCCTTTGTGATAAACATATTCAAAATTAAAAGAATTTGCATATAAACCCTCAAGTACTTCAAACTGAAGCACATTAAGAAGTTTTTTTAAAAAAATCCATAATCACAAGAACACCTACAGCTGCTTTATGCTACAGAAAGCACAACAAGACAATCAGTCAAATTCACATTCCCTGCATTTCTGTCTCGCCGTTTGTGACCTGTTCCAGCCAGGGGCCAGTAGAAAGCTCTAATTTTAAAAAATGTATTTAATTATCTGACAAATTATCAGAACAGTTGAGGTTGGAAGGGACCTCCAGAAATCATCTAGTCCAACCCCCTGCTCCAGCAGGGACACCTAGAGCACAGGGTGGCATCCAGAGAGGTTTGGATGATCTCCAGTCTTCATTCAAATTAAAATATTCAAAAACTATTATTTATAGCAGGAAAGAAAAACACCTAAAACATAACTTCAAATAAAACTGTACAAAATTAGCTACCTTTATGAAAAATGCAACCATTAGGATGTCTTTGGAAAAAAGGCACAGGAAAAGACCATTTTTCAAAACATTTAGAACTTAAACTACTAACACATTCCTCTGCATATAAAAACTTTTTTTTTTTTTAGCATTTTTAGTATGCTAAGTCTTTGAAAGCTTAAGAAACTCAAAGGTAAAGTAGCAATGCAATTGCATTTTCCTCTTCAGTTTTTCCTTTCTCTTCTTACATTGCTTCTGGACTGCCACAATGGTTAAGACAGCAAAATCTTTTCACAGATAATGGGAAATTATTTTGCAGAGAGCATATAAAAAAGCCTGAGGCTTCAGAAGAGGGTATCCTGGACAATCAAGAAAAAAATCCTTTTAACAGAAACTACATGGATCCTACCATTGCAAAGCTTCACTTAGTAGCTAAATACAACTTTGTACATGTATTTTTTAAAACCTCAAAACAGCAAGTAATGTATAACAGGTAGTGAAAAAAACACCATTAGCAAAAGGAATAAGCTCCATTAATACAAAGTGATAAATCTGTACTTACTACAACACAGCAAGAGGGTGTAGGGTGGGTTCTATGGATCTAGGCTTTCTTTTCTTAATTTAATCATCTAACTCTTCCATACAGTTAAATGCATGGGTCCTTCAAAAGAATATGAATATTCTTCAAATTGCTAAAGCCAAGCTTTCAATTTCAGGCTTGTGCCAGAATATATATTTCTTGGAGAATAGAAAAGAAACACAATACACAGCCTCTAATGATGCTTTAACAACAGTCTATAAGTAAAAGAATTACCTTTGAGCAATCCTTCCTCTGAGACCCACAGCTGAAAAGTGGAATTCTCAGTAGTCATTACCAAGGTTTACACTTGAAGGTCTTTTCTAAATGAAAAGTCTAATCTGAACAGTAAAATTCTAAAGATCATCTCAAACGCAGAAATATACTGAGACAAAAGGCCCATCTGAAAAATCTACCACAGAACAGTCAACCCAAGTAAGAGCTTTGTCTTGGCCTACAAGTATTATTACTCACCCGCTTTGGTCCACTAAAAATCTTCCTGGTGTTTTCCTTAGATTTATCACCTTGTTTATTTGTGGACTTTTTATTGCCTTCAGGCACACCAGATGCATCCTCTGAAAACTCCAGAAGTTCTGTAAAACATAAATATAAGCACAAAAAACAACCATAAGGGAAACTGTTGAATTGTTGGAGTATTTCCTGCCTCTGAAGCTTCCACATCCAGAGCTTCTGAGGTTACTTAATAATGAAATACAGTCTTCAGACATAAAATAATTTTGAAATACAATTAAGAGTCCTGGAAGATTCTGACTGCAGTGTCCTAACATGTAGACAATACTATAACATACACTAGCAATTTGTGCAATTTTGCTTGCCTCTCATACCAATTTGCAGTTATTTCCCCATTCCACATATTCTCCTGAATGCACAAAAAGTGCAAGAAGAAAAAATATTAGAAGAAACTTTCCTAGTGCAAGTAGAGGACTAAAGAACTGATCTTCCATTTCTCACAAAGGCAGCATGTTTCTACCTGCTGCTGCTCCTGCAAGCAGTCCAAAAATTGCAACCACCGCTTCAGACAAGAGACAGCCAGAAATGACTGCGGGAACAGCCTGTTAATACAACCAGCAACGGTCTCACCAATGTTTTAGCTATTCATTTTTGGACAGAAACCCTGCTATTCACTGCTCCAGCTAAATCTTGTCCTATTTTTTTTTCCCCCTTTATCTTGTGTTACATTTGAAACATGATCTCTTGCAGAATAACTTGCACAAAGACCAGAAGGTAAATTTCTAAAAGGAAATAAAGGCAGGCAAAGAGAAGCACTATTTTCTTAAATCTTAAAAAACCCTTGAAAAAAATCATCTACTCCAAAGAAGCTGCTGCCATTCTCAACTGCACTGAGAAATACAAAGTTCTGTTTTCTAAGAGCTCTTCCACTGAACAGGTCTGGTCAAATTCCTAGATGAGGCAGAAGGCAAGCAGACTTGCAAGCAGCATTTAAGTACACAACACTCACCTTGTTTGAGAATGACTGCATCTCCTGTTATACACTCAGTTGGGGGGGAATAAAAGGATCTTAAAAAAAGGCCCAAATGTCTTTTCAGTGACATCTCAGCAGTCCAATCATAAACTCAGCAAATGCTTTTAACAAATGCAATTCCCAAGGTGAAACCCACCACCATCCCAGCTACTGCAGATTAAAAGCTGAAATACAACTCACTTAGCCACAGTAATCAAACATGCAAATTGCTCTAGAAACACAGGTTGTTTTTCACACACCAGATTACCATCATAATTTATGCCTTGCACTGTGACTTGGAGCTGGTATAGTGCTTAATAGCAATTAGTAATGCTCTATATCATCTAAACCATAATTTTACAACCTAAGCTCCTGCCTTCGAATTCTCCCTGCCAGGAGACACTGAAGTATCCCACACATACTAGTTAGCTTCCAACTCAAAGCAACTTTTATGATAAAAATTTCAACTCATCATCTTTGGATGATTTCAGCATAGTAAGTGCTTTCAGAATTAGTTTCATAGATTATCTGGAATGCTTTTATTTGGGCAATACTCTCCAGGGCCTTCTAAGGATCCTAAATGCATTGTGCAGATGTATGCTACCAGATTTGCAAACCTAAACTAAGTGGAAAAAATCATCCTTTGTTAATTTTAACTGAGCCATGAGTAGTCTGATAAGCAGTGACACTAATGAAGACAACTCCACTGTCTCTCTCTCCCCTATGGATTTTGCAATGCCTAAAAATGTGATAATGATATTGGCCTCTTTCCAGTATGGAAACATACTCCATTTTCTCCTCTATCCAACCATCTTAAAGGTATTTAAAAACTTTGAGTCTATTAATCAGAATTGGTTAGAATCAGAAAGAAGTTCAGAGACTACTTAGAAGCAGCACTACAGTAAGAGAAGTGTAAGTTCTTACAGAAAACCACCTAGCTGTATTTTAGGCGTGACAATAATTCTGCAAAACATTTTTTAAAGTCCACTCGGGACTGTGCCTTTGAGGACTGCAATGATTCTTAGCTGACTAAAAGAGTCTCAAGTGATGTTGTTTTGTGACCACGCAAGGAAAGAAGAAATAAAGGATTGGGAATTCGTTTATCAGAAGCAAACCTAGAGCTAGATACGTCCATACACAAAACCTGCTTTATTATCCATTAAGACAGCAGGAACCTCAGTTTGCTTCCTGCAAGAAAAATGAGTGCATGACATATGTTTAGTTACATACCAGAAGAGACTTAAAAAGCAAAATATTGGGATGCAACACTAATATGACAAGAGTAACACAAGACTATAGTCATTCTTTACTATATATCTCTTAAGCAATAATCAAGATATATCGTAAAGACAGATATAAGTCAGATTAAAAAACTGAATGTTAAAGGGGATAGATATTTATAGCTTCCTTGAGGGAAATGTTTCAGGGCAATTGTGCCATCCTATTTCTGCCAGGCTATATTAAGACAGGCAAATGTTTAATTTTAGTCAGAGCTTTCTTTAAAAATTCTTTTGTGCTTGCCACTTTCTGTAATAATTTTATTGTCATTGGCCAAGAAGAAACCTAGTAGAGGAAACATGAGTACACCCCTAAACTGTCCCTGTCAAACAGCTGGGAAACTACATGCTCTGAAACTACAAGTTAAAAACCTTACTGACCACCCAAACCACTAAACAGTATGACAGGGTCTTTAGAAAAAAGGGCAAATTGGTAGCAGTTACTTCCAAAAGCAGAATACTGTCTCAAAAATGCAGGGTTTTCAGCCTAATTGAAGCTTAGAGCTTGTTTTGGTTAAGATTTAGGCTTCCTTTTGATTAGCTGCCATTTCCCTTGGACACAGTTCCCTACTGATGAACACAGTCACCTAATCAAGTCATTCTTTTGAGTATCAGAAGTTTCTCTTTGATAGAGTCACCCTGGATTCTGGCTATCAAAACAGCACCGGTTCTGTTTCAGACCAGTATTTTATCTAGTCAAGTCTAATCAATATTTCTAGCCTGGCAGACTGGAGCTGGGAGGCTCATGAGTGAGAGGCCTTTGCTTCACAAAAAGCACAAATTACCTAGAACCTAAAGCCACATTAAAAATCTCAGGGCTCATAGAAGTTATGAAGTGCCTCCATTAAGAGAAGAAGTCTAGGAAAAGAGTCTAAAAATGAAAAGGCCAAAGCGTCTTTCCACTTGCAGCTCTTTTGAGCTGCACCTCAGCACATTGCTCCCCCTATCAGGTAGTTTAAGAGGGACGTACAGTTCACTGCTAGGTTCCCTGCCTGAGCCTGCTTTCTCATCACTCTCTAAAACAAGAGCACAGGTTCTAGTCCACCTCTGTTCATGGAGCTACTTTAAACACAGTCTTTGAAACCACTCAATTGTCTTATTCTCTGAGCTGCTGGCATTAGTCAGACATTGACATTAACTCATACCTCAGGAAAAAAAAAAAAACAAATCTGAAGGGAGATACAGACTACCACCAAGGGAATAAATCCACATGGCCAATGGAATAACAAATTTACTTAGTAACTTCCAGGGTTGGAAATCAGAGAAGTAATCCAGTATCTGACTTGTCAACTAGGAATGTGTACATTAGGGTTTTTTGTTTGTTTGTTTTTTAATTTGCAAGTCTGTTAGTACTAAAAAGAATAGCACAAGATTAGTTGGGGTAGAACTACCACCTTTCAGCACTTTTTAATTTTGGAAAAAGCCTTATTTCTTAAGATGCTCTCCAAGTTTCTCTGAAATTTAGACTCAGCATCTCCATCCTCCTTGGATGCAAAAGTGGCTTTTCCTCTGTATGCCAAGATGATGCCTCACAGCAGTGCTCTATATTTTTACCAAGCTTCGGGTTTAGATCCAGAAACCCTTAAATTCTGAGAAACTCAATCATTCATCACTATAATTAATGACTTTAACAGGGATGTTTTGAGCTGTCATGATATTCAAAACTGTTAAAATTCTGAGAAAAAGATGACAAAAAATGTGCCCAAGAGGCTTACAGATTTTAGGGCCACAGATTCCCTGTCTTTATGATCTGTATTACACGATTTAGAGAAGGCACAGTGAGTCAGTCAATACTCAAGTCACTGCTGCATTTTCAGAAAATCGAAATATCATTCAGATACAGTGCCACAAAACAGGCACCAAGTGAGCTAAGGAGATTAGTTTTTACTTTAGGTTTTTTTTTTCCTCAATCTTGCAAGGAGCACCAAGAGCCAGCTCTTACCCAAGAGCTGCATAACTACAGAAAAGACACTATGAAAACCACAGGTTTGCATCTGCCTGGGCCATGGGAGTCTTCTGGGAAAGCATTTCAGTTTACAAACAGCACAGATAGAAGCTGGAGATATTTTCAGACTCCAGAGAACAGCAGCTGAAGGGATTATTTAATGGATTAGCATCTCAGCTGCATTAATTGCATGTAAGGGATTTTTCCCCTTGGAATCAAGGTCTGCACAGACACAGACCAGTTGGAGAGGAGCATGACTGGGCATGCAGCAGCAGCCCTCTGAGATAAACCCATTTTCAAGCATCTTGTCAGAACTCAAAACCTGAGAACACTTGCAAGTTTTTGGTTTAGAAATGGAATTTTTCCATACAAAATTGCTGTCACCTTGATCCTTTTCAAACTTAAACACATGAGTAAAATATATATCTTTGATTAAAATGTCTAATACAATTGAGTCTTTTTAGGGAAAGTTGCAGCTAGAACTGCCGACATGAACCTTCTTCCTGGCAAATGTTACATCTTGATTAGATTAGTAGAAACTATCTGCTGGAAAAGTGGCCTTCCAATGTTTGCAAGGCTACAGTTGGATCCTCCCTGCAATGAAACACTTGCCAAATTCTTAGCATTACAATAATTTCAGTCAATGGATAAAAACTACTCTGCAGCTTCATGATTGAGAAGGTCAAGAGATTCCCAGAAGTCATTTGAAATACTCATTCCTACATACATAGCTGCTCTGTAGTGTTTAACTTCTTCAAAAAAAGCTGAAAGAAAAACTTCAAAGCTATTGCCCTTCCTCTTTGCTAATAACACACCTTGACCTAAATCAAATTCATTACATGGGACCCACAGACTACAAAGAGACAGCTTAATATTTCAGCAGCACTCACATCAAAACTTGCTCATCAAATACTGTCTAAACAATTATACATTTAAGCTATAAAGAAGATGAAAATACCACCCCTTTGCTGCTGAAAACTGCACAAGTGATTCACTCTGCAGAAAGCCAGCCATTGCTCAAAGGAAGAATAAGCTGCTCATACTGCTGGTGTTTCTACAACCCCAAAGGTCTCTCCCTCCTTGTGCCCAGCATCATCATCTGAGATAGAACTGAAAAAAGTTCCGGTCTGTTTAAAAACTTGAACAGTGCAGAATGAAAACATACATATATCAAGTCTAACATTTAAATAGACATTTCTCTAATACTAGCTGTGCACTTTCACCAAAAACATCAATACCCAGCTTAGTAATTTTGCATTGTTGGGTAGCTTCTGCGGAAAGATCTTGGCCTCCCAGGGAGAGCTGCTGTACACCCAATATGAGAAAAGAGAAGAATCTTATTTTCAAAAATAAAGCCTATGGCTTGAGATCATGGGTGATAAAGTATTTTTTCAATACCGCTACAGAACACTGCACAACATCACAAGAGAAATAAGCTAACTCTTAACTTTCCAAGCCAGTGATATTGCCCACTGAAACTTAGGGCACACTCTTCAGCAAAAGAAAAATATATACATCAAATAAATCTAAACTTCAAATACATATTCCAGAAGAGTTCTGTTTACCTGTGTTAGTAGTGAGCTGGCTCTCCTGGGAACAGTTTTCATTGCCCTCAGAGGTTGACTGCTGTGAGGAAGATGGTGCAGTTCTACTGCGTTTTTTATTGGCTTTCCTTTCTGCTATCTGCCACTCTTCATCTTCATCCTCACTTTCACTCAAGTCATCAAACCCGAAGTACTTAATTTTGTAATTGGAACTTCCAGAACTTCTAGAGGCACCTTCATCTCCCCCTCCCTCATCTTGATCATCAAACCCGAAAAACTCTAATTTGACATCCTTTTTGGATTTGGTATTGCTTGGTCGAAATCTGGTTGTAGTTTTTGTAGTAGCAATGTCTGCTTTCCTTCTTAAACGTCCAGCTTCTCCCAAATCTGTAGGGGCTGCTGTGGTGAATTCATCAATTCGTTCCATGGTATCCTGTATGGTGACATTACAAACCGACAAGCACGACGGATGTAGAACAGTGTAGTCTCTAGTCCGTCCAACCGTCCCTCTAAAACTGGTCCCGCTACTTAAAACTTTTCTTGCTGGGTTCAGACCATCATTATTTGACTCATTGTTTGCTTTGGATACAGACTGACTAGTGCCATCCATTAACTTGTCAAAATTTGTTGCCCCCTGTGGTTTTGCTTTGTTGGATCTACAATATGTCCTGCAGTTGCTCGGCCTAGGAATAATTTGCACAAGTTCTTCACAAATGGCTTCCTTTGGATTTTCGGTATCTTCTTTGTCACACTCCTCATCCTTGCTCTTCATCTCTGAGAGATGTTCATTGTCAAAGTCTAACACATACTCTCCAGCTCTGGTTTCTTCAGTTTCATCCTCCCATTCATACAAGTGAGTTCTTAATGGCCCCTTAGTTTGCGATGTTTCTGACGGAGAATCTGCTGCTTTCCCGATATGGGAGTCCCACGAATCGAGGGAGTCCTTGGCTTCAATGTTGTATCCAGAAACATCTGTAGTTTCAGTATTGGTTTTATTACTCTCTTCAGCACTCTCACAGATGAAGTGACTGTTTTTCTCATTATCTTCATTTAAGTTCTGCATTTTATCTATAAGAAAAGACAAACTTATTACTGAAAGTGCAGGGGGGATGAAGGAGAGAAAAACTAATTAAAAAAATCATCACTACCCACTCTTGCTGACAACATACAAGCAGCATAACACAGGAAATACTGCTCAATGACAGAGGGCACTAAAAGGGACCTTAGTCTCCCCATCTATACTGAGACGCTCTTAGCCTAGTTCAGAAGTTTTTCTCTAAAACAATCTTCCTACTTCCTTCCTTGCCACGTGCTCTAGGTGATCCTGCGTGTGCAGGAGAGTTGGGCTAGATGACCTCTGAGGTCCCTTCCAATCTTAAGCATTCTATGATTCTACCATCAATAGCAAAAATGTCTTGTTGAAATATGTCACTTTGAAAACACATTCATCATTAAAAGGTAAAAGTGAATCATCACAGCAACTTATGTATCTATACAACCTACCTAAAATGGAGAAAAGTCTGCAACATATTAAAAAGAACAAAGCAGCATTCAGTCTGTTTCACCCACAAGCGACATTATGATCAATTAGGGGCAAGGAGTGATCTGACAGCATTTTCTAGTTAGAAAGAAACAATTTCCTTCCTGTATGCAGGATGAGTGTCATTTTATTCTTAAACACGCACTACAAAAAAAAATTTAATCTCCTCTCCTATGCATTTACTATCATTTTGAACAATACTCAAAATCACACAAACATACACATCCTCAAGGAACAGCACACGTCCTAGTCCCTGCTCCAGAAAGAATAAGCTAGTGGTGTTCTAACAACAACAAAACCTTGTTTAAACTGAACTATTAAAACTGTAAGAGTTGCAAATTAAAGCTTTGTTATATAAGTTCTATAGTGTCCAATTCAGCATTATCCCCAAGAAAGGACTGACAGTTATATAATCATTCAATTCCTCTAGGGTTACCTATGAAGCCACACTTCATATTTGTCAGTTCTGGGTACTCCTGTAACTGCAGAGTCATCAAAAAGCTTCCTCCCTTCCATCCTTCAGACCAAGACCAGCCTGTAAGGGAGGACACCACCAAGACAACCACCTTGTGCAGCACCACGGGCAGCAGCCAGGCCCAGGATTCTACTACCAGGAGACTCATTGCTCACATCTTTGAGTTAAACATGCATAAGCTTAAGGCTGGAGAGGAATCTTCCCAAGAGAGATCATTTCTCCTAATACTGAGCTGCGCACAAGCCACTTTGGATCATAGAAATTTCCTAGAAAGACCCATATAAATTTTCCAAGCAGCCTCTGGTTGGTCTTGCTTCCCAGAGCAGTTGACAAAAGGCTTCTTTTCTGTTTCTGCGCTGGTTTAATACAGATTCTAGTAGTGCCCACTGTGCCCGAGTAGTCCATGTTCTGAGTGCTACTGGATTAGGCCTCTCAAGAAGCCTTCTACAACTGCAGAAAACTATATCTGATAATCCAGTGCTACTGGATTAGGCCTCTCAAGAAGCCTTCTACAACTGCAGAAAACTATATCTGATAATCCCAGTCTGCTCTGGTACTGTCTTTAATTCAGATATAATAATTATGACACTATGAGCGTAAACAGGATCTCTGCATACCCTGAAGGGACAGAATTCCTCCATTCCACTTGCTTGAATGTCATCAAGAGGTCCCAGTCCAAATCTTGGTTTCACCTATAGCCGTGCTATTTCCCTGCAGTTATCCTTCCCACTAGCCCTGTTATTTCATTTGTAACAGGTTTATATCAACCAAAAGTTTCAGCAAATTTTTGATTGCGAGTTTGTGCTGCCAGTGAAATAACAAGGTCCTGGCTACATGATAGGAACTTTCAACAACAGCAGGACAGGAAGGGAATGTCCAAGGAATCTCCATTATCAATAACACACATCTCCCCAAAGACTCCTTCACCTTGGACAAAGGCACATTTGATTTTGCAGCACATGTTCACTCACAGAGCCAGGGTTTAGTTCTAATATCAAAATGCCCTGCGGTCAATGCAGCTTTTCACAGGATCCTGCAAAGAGCAGCATTCCCATTCTGCAGCCGACAGCACTCATAAGGAACATGAAGTAACACTGCGGCAAGGGCGAGCAGATGGTCCTGCCCAAGGGTACCCCCCACCAACGCTCCTCCGAACAGCACAACACACATCGGGCTGCAGGCCACATGGAGAGTATTTACTGAGCTCCGCACTTCCACGCCACAAGTTCACCTGCCTGGAGGTAATTAGGATTCCGATAACAGTACCCAGAGCAGAGGAACTAGAAAGAGCAGCAAAGTACAGAGAGCAGCAGAGGAAGCCAACGGGCACAAGTGGGACTCGGCACCCATCAAACCGAGCCTATGTGCAAAGTCTTCCGAGCAGTTCCTAACTCTGCAATATCAGACTGTCAAAAACCTTGACTGACCATTTGCTAGCTATGCTTCAAGTAAAAAAATCAACATACTTAAAATACTCAAACTGCAGATCTCTAGTCGATTGTACGGAACAAGATTTCAGGTTAAAAACTATTAAGAGATATACTCAGAACATGAACTTCCTGAAAATCATCCTATAGTTTATTGCCTACTACAGACCTTGATATGTTTTGTAGAAATTTAAGCAGACACCTAGAAATAAAAAAGCTCTTCACAAAATAAATAAAATTGACATCCCTGCAGAATATCAGTCCTTGCCATCTCCACTATGGCCTCTTGATTAAACCTTGTTTCAGTATCAATATATAACAAGAGAAATTTTGTAATTCCCCTTTTAATTTGGTAGCATTAGTGAGAAACCAAGAGGTTCCCCCCAATTTTTTTTCCATAATCAAAACAGTGCGAGATTGTACAATGTTCCTTTACTCAACTGTTTAATGTTATTATGCAACTGAGAATTACCATAGTACTTAGGCATGAAAAGGAACAAATTATATTTACCTTTTTGAACTTCCACTCTAAAACCTGCCTTATTTTATAGTCTCCTCTCTACGTGCATGGTTACTTGATTAAAGTCTATGCAGTATTTCAAATACATATATTTTAAAATGGATGACTGTAAAAACTTTTCCTTGAGCCAATTACTAGAAAGGTTCTGAAAATTGAAAAGGTTTCCAATCTCACACAATTTTTAATCTTTTAAGACCCTGCATTTCAAAACAAGATGAAATCAAATATCCTCCTTCAGAAGAAAGGGGCTGCATGTGTATATGCACATACCACCATATACAAGTAATTCAGGAACTTGCTTTAAGACAAATAAAAGCTGAACTTCAGCATCGCCCTGTCCTCGCTTGAATCATCATCTCTTCTCTGAACTGCACTCAGTCAGAACTGATGAAACTATATCAATTCTGGAAAAACCAAATACAACTATTTATATGTATGATATACATTATATATAATTTATAGCTTATATTACATACTGTAAAAGAATATTTTGTACTATATAAATGACACGAGTTCTCATACACACAACTATCACTGACAAAAAACAGAAAAACATGTTCAAGAAACATGTCTCAAAAATGTCATCTACTACTCTAAAAGATTTTCACAGTATGCTACTATCACACAAGAAAAGAGATTATTACACTATAATACATATATCCACACACATTTTCAAATTCAAATAAAAGACTTGAGATCTTTTAATACTTAAAAGCAGTACTGTTCAGGAAGTGAGTACATGCTTGTGTGCTTCCCTTCAGATCACTTCATCTAAGCCAAAATCCCTGCAAAATTCTTTTTGCCAACTTAAATGCATTGCAGAGTCAGCAGTTTTACAGCACTGTGTAACCACTGAAACCATTTTACATTTCAATTCTTTGCCAAGAAGTTAGTTTAGAAGATTTTTTTCTAGTGTTAAGTATTTTCATTAAATAGAGTTCAAACAGATAACTAAAATTCATTTTTACTGAAAATGCTCGTACTTATGTTGTAGTTACACACATACTAAAAAAGCTATAAATTGTACTACCTTAGAATGCCTTAGAATGCACTAGAATTAGCCCAGTATTGGAGCATGAGCAAGCAACGCAGGCTCATGCAGGCTTCTGCTACGCTTTATGGGAACAAAACACTTATTACAGCAACCTCATTTGGGCAAACTGAAGCATCATTTAAGATCCACATTATGACAAGGACATGCTGCTTGACATGTATTTTCTCTACTGCAATTCCTCTGTACTTGCTGCAGACTGGTCAGTTATTTTCCCCTTCACAGGCTCCAGTCTCACTTCCACAGGTGTCCCCTGGCTGGGCTGCCCGCTGCTCCCAGCAGTGCCCAGCACCACACTGCTAAGTGTCAGCGATCTTAGTTCTTCCTCATTGAGATAGTAATTTAATATAGCACGTGAAGTTACTCCTAAACTGCAAAGAACGGGCAGCTAAAAACCCCACACATTCATTTTGGCCCTATTCGACACTGGAACTGTACTAAACAAACACCCACACATCTGGCCAACTAATAACATAAGGGGTAATGAAAAGTTATTCATCTGTAACAGAGAAGCAAAGCCACTGGAAAATCTGACTTGAAAAACGGATTGTTGTGATGTACTAGTGGACAACTCCACAGTAACGTTTAAATAATACTTTCTTAAAGAACATTTTGCCATGCAATTGTTCTCCCTTAATCAGCAGGTCAATAGCAGTCAGTAAACTGAAGCTTCTAAATTGGAAATTGCTGCCAGTCACTCAGTTGCCTCAAGGTGTACTACGTACAGTATTAGTGATTTCAGTCATCTTGATTAAAAATACAATACGCATCTGTACAATTACAGCTGAAGCAAGCAACAGTTCAGGAAAGATTTAAAATTCTTCTTACTGACACAGAGAGCACAGAGAAAAGGTATTATCAACTATTCATGAATCATTAGAAATTTACATAGTTTCAAAAAGTTGTGTAATTTCTCCCCATTCCAGCTGCAGCAAGGCTCTTACAGGTCTTCAATACCAGGTCAAATCTCCCAACTAATTTCAAACCAGAAAGACCATTTAACTAGACATTCCTCCAAAGCCCTTTTTCCCCCTCCTGTTATCAGCCAATATATCTATGAATAGTAAGAGTCTCCTGCAGTAATCATGATTCGTTTGCTCTGTTTAAATCTCTAGGCCTTAATTACAAGATTATGAGAGAATCTATCTAAATGACCATCAGGCAAATTAAACATGACAGCTAAGAGAAAAACATCCAGATATAAACACATCTCTATCTTGTAGCCTACGTCTACAACAAGTCAGAGACATCTGAAGAATTGCTGACGAATTTTAACAGTGCAATTTTCCATTCTCCTTCCCATCACATACATTACAAGATATTTTGCTCTCAGACCAATGTGCTCAACCAAAGTTCACAAAAGCTAGACTAAAGTAACAACCATGACAATTCTTCTGATCGGCTTTGAAAGATGATCATTAGATCATTAAGTTCACATGCTGCAAGATACTCAAGTTACAAAAAGCAATGGTTTACATTCTTCTCATGAGGAAGTTCAGCAGAAATGTAACCAAGTTCTCAAAATCCTGTTTATTTTCCAGTATTAAAGACGTTAAGCATTGAAGAAATGCATGTGGACTTTGTGCTATTTATATAAACTGGATACAAAGTGAATATCGTGTACATATTTAACTACTCAATATAACCAGTCGCTTACCAGAAAGATGTAACAAATGCCACATCATATATTGAACAAAACATATAAACACCCTGGGGCTACCATGATCTACTTGTAGGGAAGTTGTTCGTTGCCCTTTCATTTTCAGTATCATCACAAAGGGAGAAGGCAGTTCTAGACATCTCCTTTTCAAAGACAAGAAAAAATAAAATATTTCTTTAGAAAATATAGCACCCACTTCTTTCAGATGGACATTCCTGATAGTTTTGACTTTAAAGTGGCTCCAATCTCAGCTTTATTTTTTCATTAATTGCAACTGTGACAGTCTGGTTGGAGCAGATGGCTATGGCACTTAGACCAAGAAATTGTTCATCAAGGAACTACCACAAAGACTTCCTCCTTTCCGGCCATTTAGGAAGAGGAAACAGAATATTACAACTTAACTGAAAGTACACAGGGAAGAGTAAGGAGGCAGCATGTATGCTTAAGAAACGCCAAATTTTGGTCCATTGGCCACATGGTCTCAGAAGCCTGAAGCATTTCCAGACTCATGCCACTGATCATTTTGTACAGATACTTCCACAAATGCTTATGAGAACGGTTCAACAGTTCAAAACTTTTTTCCTCCTCATCAGTATCATTTCTGATGACATATTCAAATATTTACAGTAACGATACTATACTGGTATGACTGACTAACCGTCCAGCATTAGATTTAACATTTGACTACACACTGCAAGCAACAACTACCCTCCTGCTCACAGTTCTTCATAATGGCCTTTACAGCTGCAGTAGCTCAGCTTGATCCATACCCATTCAAGGCAGGGACTACAGACAATTACTAACTGCTTGGGGAAGCTGCAAAAATGGTTCTTCCAGTTCCTGGAGCAGACTGAAAGTCTAACAGGTCCTGCTTAAAAATGAAGCACTGAATTTAGAAAAAAAGATGACCTTCTTTCCATTAGCTAAAGAAACCTCAAGAATTAGCAGCTTCCTAACCTGTTCCTTGGGGTAGGGACATATATCAGGATCAAATACCTTTCACATGTTGACTTCTTGTATCTGTGGAAAATCTTGTACTTATGGCAGAAATGTCATAGTCCAAAGCAACCATCAGCAGAACAGTGCCCCAATCCAGTCCCAATTTCATACATACTTTACCTTACAGGGCTAAGTTTCTTGATGCTAAAAGCCTGAAAGCAACCTCCACTCTATAAAAAACAAATCATAATTTCTGGTCAACACTAGCTGTCTGAAGATGAGCATTATGCTCTTTTGTTAATAATTCAAAGGTAGAAATTTAATACCTTATTTGCTATGTAATAGTTGCTTTGAGCAAAGACAAACGTCTCAATCTGTGGGAATCTTTTCCCTGAATGCAAATTTCTTCTCGGAGCAGTCCCGAACAACCCAGGCTTGTTGCCCCAACACCTCAAACCGCTCCCCCACCTCCTCAACACCAACTTGTCTGACTGGGCAGGAGTTGGTGCATGCAGCACATCAGGCACAGCAACATGTGCTGGCTAGCCAGCCCGCTGCCGCCCTTTAACATGGATTAAGAACCAAGGCAGAGCTGCATTTTCCTCTGGGGGGAAAAGCAGAAGGGAGAGAAGCTAAAAGGACAGATGAATCCATTCAAATCTGTTTCTCCTCCACCATTTTTCATGAAGCTTGAAATAAACTGACTGAAACTGCCTAACACAAAAGCAGAAGGTCAGAGAGCAGAGAAGGACAAACTACATAAGCCCTATCATGCTAACAACTCAGACATAATATGATAGTCCAACTAACTTGAAGTTCAGGTTAGTTTCTTTTCTTTCCAGCAATTCTTAACAAATGAAGAAGCTTACTTCTTAACTGAAGTAAGCTCCAGGTTACACAGGAAAAACCTACAACCCTCACTCCAAATCATGCTGAACAAGAGCTTTGGGACCTTGATTTCTATACAGCTTGCTTTCAGCACTACAAGCAAGATAATTAAATCATTATACATAAGATACACACCTACTAGATGTGGTTTCTTTTGGGACTAACCACAAACACAGCTTACTGAGAACACCTATGCAGGTAAAGTTACTCATAGACAAGAAAGTCTGGAGAAGTAGAACGGTGCCAACTTCACAGCCCTCTTTTCCTATTCATTTCTCATTCTTCTTCAAATATACATTCAATCTTACCTAACTATGCACTATATTACCTATACACCAGCACATATAGAATGTGGGAAACTAGCAGGCATAAACATTTGCTAAGCAAAACAAGAATATTACAGAATATTCAGAATATTACTCTTGAGATTAGCTTCATGATTGACAATCAGTAAAATACCTGATATCATAGAATCCTCAAAACCATAGCTATGGTTATAGAGTTGTAAACAATTATGGTTCTTTACTCTTTGAAGAAAAATGAGTTCCTATCACATGCAGCCAGATAGGCAGTTTTCTTCTTGACACATTAAATTGTCCTTTTTGGAAAAGACCTCCACAGAAAATAATGAAGTGGCAAGATGCACTTCACTGACATCCTGGATCCGTTTTCCTGAAGAGTTTGCTTTTCTTGTTTCCTTTCTGTAATTCATAATATCAAAATTCTGAGGTAATCTTTACAGAAAGCCTGAATTTATTATATAGCAATATTATGTGTGAAATGAGTCCTCTATTCCATTACACTTTTTCATTGCAGGTAGCATAGCTATTCTTGTGAATATTTAACTTGTGAGATAGAGAGTACCTTTTCTTTCTTTAATCACCTAGATTACCAGGTAACAATAGAGCCTTTCATTTTGGTAATGCAGTTTTCAACATCTGTAATAAGCCATTATTTTAATTCCATAAACCTAACAGATTAATCTCTACAGAGCTGCATGCAACCTGTGCTAGTATCTGTGAATCAATTAGTCACTGCATGGTCAACAGTTTCTCTCATTTATCAAAGTATAACTAAATATCAGCACTATATCACACTTCTGGCTAAAAATGTTTTAGAAAGATAATAACATAATAGAAATCTAGAAGCAAAATACAGATAGTTCATTATATGGTGTCTTGGATGTTCCCTTTAATGTGGGTAAATGGGGGATTTTTAAATCTTACACATAAATTGAAATAGAAATTTTATATGCAGGTGCTGATAGGATGACTTCCTCCTTTCACACAGAAATGCTCCACCTGAGGTGAGAATTTGTGCAATATCAACCCACCTGTGAGAAAAGTTGGCATAAAGTTGGCATAAAGCAAGATGCTTTGACTTTAAGTTGGTGTGAACACAGGCATTGCTGCTAACTATGGTGAAATCCTGTACTGAAAAGTTTGTGGTTTTTTACATTAGATTCAGAAATGAAAATATCAACTAGTAGTTCAAACTTTAGAAACAATTTCTTTTTCATGCATTTTGTAACATTTTGGGAGCTTGAATCTGAAATTTTCCTTACCAACTGCTTTCTATTTCTCCACATGCTCTGGCCAGTTTATAGGATAACCAGGGTGTTTTTGCTTTTAGAAAAGCAAACAATGGTTGTGAATACAAAGTTTTTTCAATTTTTTAAACACAAGAAGCCAAGGTGGAGTTAAAAGTTTGACCTTCCAAAATTAACTGTTCATTCTACAAGCCCACAGTGATCGACGGAATGATTTTTAAAGTGTAAATTCTGAAAAAGGATTGAGAATCACTCATGTTTTGAAAGGGAAAGCTTTAGATCACAAAAAAAAGAATTTCACAAGCTTTACATGTGGACATAAAAATACTTAACTAATAAAACTTCTTCATAATACTTATAATTGAGAAGGTTTTATGATAGATTCAGTGATGAAAAGTCTTTTTTTGTTTGTTTGGGTTTTTGGGTTTTTTTTGCAAGATATATGGTTGTGTTTCCCTCACATCAAACCATTAGGTTCCCCCAACATTTTCTTGTATACTGTTATTTTAGCAAACCAGCCTAAAGAATTACTTTTAAACTCTATCTTAAACTTGTCCCAATTTTGAATAGTCCCCAAGGAGTAACAGTAATTAAAAAAGAACATTCGAAGCACTACCCTGTTAATGCCAAAGCGGAACTAAGAACTATCCTAGTAGGCTGAACATGGGCTAAGCACGGAGCAGGAAAATTCTGTCTGGCACGACAGAACATCTTAGAAGAGGAAGATTTAGCAGAAACAAGAGAAGATGACTTGTGGATAACTCCAACTACCAATATAGTCAACAGTACTGCCACCTAAATAAACCCTTTTATTACTGAAATCCTACAGGCATAAAGTTTCTGGCAGACCTGCTATCAGTTTCTTAATGCTCCATGACAGCTACAGCACAGCTGCAGTTCTTTTTCATCATGACTGCTGCCAGCTGTCTCCTGGACAGCCAAATCCACAGACCTCATTCAGTTTTCTCCCAACATGTGCCCCATTTTTAGGCAGAAAATGAACTAAACTGAAATTCTTCTAGACTTAAATGAGTGATATTAAACAACCCTGAAGGAAGACAGATAAGATTACTCAAGTCCAACTACTCTGTCCATGTCACTCACTGATAAGCGCAAACTACAAGTTCTAAAACAACTTGAAAGGAAGATTCAGGCAAGTCTTGTCAGCAAATTAAATTCAAGGGGAAGCAAACTTGCATCTGAAGTTGAAACTTAACTCTAAAGACAGGGCTTCCCCACCCACATAATCAGGACACAAAGACATTGCAGACATTCACTCCAGCACTATCAGCTGAGTTAGTAAGGAATGGTCCTGATGCCATGAATTATCTTCTGTTCTAAGCAACCATTTTCTCTGAGTTACTCAATTCACTTACTACTCTGAGCAACTAGATTCTGGATATTGGGTCGTGAGGCAGTTAAGCACACTGGTATACCTCATTCCTGCACTGCATAAGCCAATTTATTAAGCATTTTCCACTTTGACCTGCTACTGCTGAATGCACAAGCAGCAAGTGAAAACTGAGGATGTTAAAAACTAGCTAGAAATGTAGCATTTGTTAACCACTTTGCTGAATCTCTCAAAACAGTTCATAACCGAGCAGCAGACAAGAGCTAAATTTTTCCTGCAGTCAAGAGCAAAAGCACTTGCAGAACAAAAGCTGGTTTGAATACCTGTACATAGTAACAATGGACCGCACGCAGAACAGTTTTCACAACTAAGTGTACAGAAAAAAATATTTAAGAAACTTGCATTATGTGAAATTATCTTTTTCTTAAAATTACTCAAAACACTGCCTAAATAGCAACTCAAAAGCTGTAATAGGCAACACCACAATATAACAGAAATGGATATCACTCTTAATACTTCTCTTTACTTGGAAGTAACATTTTAGGCTGTCCTATTTTCTTCTACTTCACAGCAAACAAAGCATTATTTTCAAGAAACAAAGCTCTTAGACTTAAAGCATTACATTCTCAAAATTCTTCTCAACTAAAGGTATTATTTACCTCAATATCAGGCATTAAGTCATAATATTTTGTATGCCATAAACAGGAACGAGGGGTACACTCCAGAGATCACTTCTAAGCCAGTCCCACAGCCCGAGAGCAGTCTCAGATGAGCTGAGCAGACATACTAGAGTAAATCCTCCAGTGATGACAGTTACACAACTCAGTAGGAGGGTACAGTAAGAAAAAGAGACAGTAAATAGCCAAGTGTCTCTGCATCCATAGGTGAAACAGGAGTTGCAAGAATAAGGAAGTTACAGGTATTCAAACGGAACATACCTATATAATAGCTATATAACACCTACACAATTAGATTTTTATGTGCATGAAACTTTCGTTTTAATTTCCACTAAAAAAGAAACTACGTTCATTTTATCTACAGCTAAAACAAATATTGTAATAAATCAGTTTAAAAAAGCTTTTTTAAACTATCATTCATAAATATCACTATAAGGTTGTGGTTTTTCTATTAAAGCATTTGTGAATATGCATTTAATGTCAAAACTTACTTGGATTTGTGCCTTGTGGAGTGAGACAAACTTTCTTTTAACAGGGTATTTCATAAAAATGAAATTATTGCTCTATCATCTCAATACAAGTTATTTTCTCTTTCAAAAATGGTATCTCTAGTAACTTTTTGTATTTTTGCTTGGTACGAATTACTAGTTTAATAGTTTTCAAATGAAGCAACTTACCTTTTAGCTATCGAACTCTTCTTTGACAGTATCTGTTATCTAATAATAACTATTAATATCTTCGAAAATTCTTACTATTCTGAGTTACCTGAACTACTGTCTGAATTACCTAAGGTTTACTAATGGACATATTTCAGATACTAAGTCTCGATCAAGCAATATTAAGGTAAGATGAGAGGCCTTCTACATTAAATGCATCTCAAGGTGTTTAAAATGAACTTGTTCCAAGCACCATCTGAAGGCGCACGCACACGTGTGTGTCCATAAGCCATACCATTCTAAACAGAAGACCCAAATCCTCAATTGCATTACGAGCTGGCACAACTTAAAAATACTAAACCGTAGCTCAAATGAGTTGAAGTTGCATCACCTTGATTTTAACATATTAAGCAGCTGGCATTGAGGCAAGATTACACCTTTGGAGCAAAATGAGCAGGCTAGACTGATGCTCCCACTTTGCCCATAGCCATGCTAAGTCATAGTTTTCACCTTATCTTAAGAATTAAGGCATAATGATGACACATGCTATCAGGAAGTCATGAAATCTAAATTATGCAAGAAATACTCAGCAGTAGCACACAGAAGAGCATATTAAAATGAGCTAGCAGGCACCTGCATAAACATCAGTACCAATACAGCCTCATTTCCTGTATCTAAACATCATGCCTTGTGTTTGGGTTCACTCACACATACAGTACATTTAACCATAGGAAATCACACACAAAGAAACAAAGTTGTTATTACTCAGACTCTTCTTCCCCACCTCTTGAAATCAATACCATTATATCCCTCCACTTCTGAAAGATGGCTTTATAACTCCAAATTTTACTTAATGGTGATTGTAATAAAGAAGCCTTTGAGTACTTAAGTTTATGCTGGGCAGCTGTATTAATATCTCTAATTGCTTAGTGTTTTGACTAATGTTTTCGGAGAACATTTTTACTTATTTTCGTTAAGTTTACCTGCAAGAATAAAAGCTGCATAATCTCATTAACAAGTATCATTAACACTAGAAGTTCAAAATAAGCCCCATCACTGAAATTAAAATCTTTTGTTTCCTCACCCTTATTTAACACCTCTCCTAGGGATGTTACACAGATTCAGTCTAATTTGATTTCTGAAGCGCAAAATTTTGTAGTGGGTTTTTACCCTTCATTTGACTAGCTGCAAAATGCTCATTAGAATAAATTCACCAAGGGCATCATCAGATCAGGATCCACCATTGTCCATCATTCTATTTCTGACTTACAGTCAGCAGGAAGTACTTGGAGAAAGCATGCAAGAATATTCCTTCAGTTGACTGTTCTTTAAGTAACTTATCTATATCCAGAGAGACCATATATATTTACACTATACATACTTCTTTGAAAAGAGTTCTAGAATTTAAATAGGCATCAAATAAACAAGTATTTCCCCTTCTAAAAATTATATATTATTTCTGACAATACCAGAGGCAGGAAGCAGCAATGAAAATGCTGCAGCCAGGTCCTCCTGGCCGTTTGTGCATTATCACATTTTCTCTTCAAAGGCTCAAATATTTTCTCTACCAAAATGAAAAACAGTGCTCTAACCAGGCTCTCCTACGAGGAAACCATTTCATTCTAACACCCCCTCGGATGCATTCTCTCATCCAGAGCCAACAAAACTCATTACTGTTTCATGTCCTCATAAATATTGAAGCAGCAACTTTTTCAACATCTTATGAAAACAGAAATCATACCTAAAATTTTAAGTTTGATTTCTAGGGTGAATGCAGATAATATCTAGAAGTAAACTTCAGAGACTCCATGAACAATAAAATAACTTGAACAGCAAGAGGGGCAAAATGGAAACCATAGAGCCTACCTTTTTTTTCCTGTCAGATTACAGTTTTGTCAACTTTTCTTCTTGCATTACAACACTAACCTCACGCTATTTAGTATCTTGTCTACTGTATTATAAGCAAACAAGTCCACTCAAATTTCTGATCCCAGGGATAAGTTACCTATACTTCAGACTTCAAAGTTACGTAAGTTCTTCTCATTAAAGCTCATTATGATAATCTAGAGCAAGTTAGTAGGTGTCATCTTCACGGTCCGCCCAATTTTAGGAGTTGCAGTTTAATCAGCCCATTACATGAAAACTTGTAATGATATAATGGCACCTGATCTTGTCCAAAAACAACTTCAACAAAATTAGTCCAATTCAACACTATAGGAGTTGTTCATTTTCATTCAAAATGAAAAAGATATAATAAGACGACACTCTGGGGTCTGAAAATACTTCCTACTAGAAGGCTAACAGATGTCTGAAGATTTTTGCATAGACCTTAATTAAAAATAAGAGTTAATTAGAATACATACACACACACTTCTGCACAAAAGTCCAAAGCACCCACTTTTTTTCACACAAATCACTAGGACAGGCAGTAATTTTTATCCCCCTTGACCCACATGAAAGAGAAAGTACCTTAAGAACATAACATTTTATTATTAAGCAAACCTTCACTCTTTTTGATACTCCATATTTAAGAGACATGAAGGCAATGAAATCAGAACAAGCTTAAGGAAAAAATTACTCCATTCTATTCCAAGTCAGCTAACATGCTATGCTGAATTTAAAGCATGATATCTGAATTTGCAGACACAAGGAATAGAATACAAAGGAACCCAGACCAAGGCATAAGATGCATTTTTTTAATTTGCAGTTATAGTTTTAAAACAGAATGAAAGTTAAGCTGCCCCAAGGTTTGATTAGAATATTTATCCAATCCCAGAAATTACTAATCCTAAACACAGGCAAGTGAAATTAGAAGGCAACAAGATTAGACATTTGGGTAAACGTACCTGCAGTTATGAGTTTAGCACTGCTGCCTTTGCATTCTCCATCTTCCACATGTTTGCTTGTGCTCTTTTCTTTCAAGTCAGGAACAGCATCAAAAGATACGCACTTGCTGGACACGATGTTTTCTCCACTGTCTGGCTGATTAATTCTGCTATTAGCTTCAAGTAGAGGAGTCAAGTCCTCAGACTGAGCAGCTTCACTGGGTTCCAGCTGAGAGGAGCTTTTAGCCTGTGACACATTCTTTGAAGACACAGGAAGAGATTCTTCATCACTGTCAAATCCAAATGGATCCTCTGTTACCTCGTCTTCAACTTTGGGTTTTTTAGGAACTTCAGCAATATCTGCTTTGACATGGGGCCTCTTCTGTCCTAATTTGGCCATGAAGGTGGTTTCTCCCCATTTCGTACTAAGGGTGGTCCGTTTGTTGGAAAACACTTCATCAAACTTTGAACTGCCGTTTCCTCCTTTCCTGCTGTAGGTCTTTCCAAATCGGGATGTCATTTTGGCTCCTGTTTCATATTCTCTGTTGGAGAGGAAAGAAAAAAACATAATTTTACTAACGCTTTAGGGCAAATGATTATATTCTGACCGCTTACTGGATCTATGAACACCAGACATTTACATTTCACATTAGCAAAATATAGATCAGACTAACTGAATTTACATGTGAAATCATCATCTGTTAACATTTTCCACTACAGGTTTTGTATCTGTCAACTAAACCTGCAATTCAGCTACTTGCGCATTTGTAAAATAAAGATATTGCACATTGAACCCATAACCAGCAGGTGCTATGAATGTGCTATTTTTGCTGTGTGCTTTCTTTCAGCTTTATAACTCCAAGTATAGACAGCAATGCTTTTGCAAAACATCAGCAGAAAACAAAACAGCATTTTTACCACATTCGAACATGTAGCACTCTGCTAAAATCCACTAACACAGTAATATTTTTCTAAAGCTCCATAATTAAAAAGAAAGGAACTGTGAAAATATTCCAACTTGATAAAGATGTTTTAAAACAAATTCATCATAAACAACACGGACAACTTCACCTCATGCTCTTAAAAGCTCAGGCTTACTCAGTGAGCGTATTACTTGGCAATATGCCGTAGTTTATGCATTTGCACAGTCACAGCCCAGACCAAGACATAACGATCCCCCATGAGTGGGTTCATTTTGGTGAAGAGACAGGAACAGACGTTTCCAAATCAGTTTCAAAGAACATGAAGGACCAACACCTACTGCAGACAAGCACAAACTATCACTGTTTACTGGCTGCTATAACTGGTGCCCAGTTCAGAGCTCGCTCTGTCAGAAGAATAGTTTAAATATAAACAGATTAAGTAGGAACACATTTAAGCAGTTCCCGTGGCATTTTCCACTGCCGCTTTTGTTTGATTCAAGAACGGAGACAAACTTTTTTTTTTTTTTAAATGCCAAGAGAAACATTTCTACTAGTGGACAAATAACAATATACAACATACAGTTTGTACATCTACTTTGAGGAACAAAATCTATCATTTACTTTTTTTATTTTCAGCCCCAACAGGAATAGGAAATTGGGTTATTCATTTTTATATTTAGTATGACTCTAATGAAACAAATCTTTCGTCTGAAAATAGTTTCCATGCTGAAAAAGTCAGTTAGGATAAAGAAGGGAAAAAAGATATTTCTTTAAGCTACAAAAACAAAGAAACACAATTTTTAAAGTCCCAAATATCATCATCTACAGTGAAACACATTTAAAAGGTTCAAAATCTTTTTAAAAAAAACTCATCATCACACATCTATTGGAGAAAACTAGAAAACTGTTTTTAATTCCTCTGAATGGCTGTTGCACTGCCTTTCTTTCATATTTTAGTGTTAATCCTGCTACAGGCTCTTTCCCAGTCTGCAGTACTGGACAAAAAGCCAGACCGTTTCCAGCAGTGTCCTTCTACCATGTCAGCCTGGCAAGACTGCCTCACTAATCGTAGCCTCCTTCCATCAGACCAGGCCAAGCTTCGCTTATAAGACAAACCAAGCAATTCAGAGTCATCTCTGGGCACAGGTAAGCTAAAACGCGAGTTCTGGAAGTGGAGCAGGCAGGTGGTGGCGCGGTGCTGAACATCCAGAAGCCCCGCACTGGGCACAAGTGACCTCTGAGGCAGCCCAGCAGACGGACGGTAAAGGCACATGCTGCCTACGCACGCGTCGCGACAGGACTCTGCTGCAAAGCACCATCTTGTGAGGAGCTTCTCACTGCTGCTCAGAATTAAGTTCAACAGCACCTGCCACTAGGAGAGCTCTTCTCCTCCTGCCCTTGTTCCCAAAGAATTACCCACCTACTCTGTGGCACTTCAACCCGGTGGCCAAACTACTGCTCTCGCTCTCTTCTATGAGCTCTAATTTCCTATCTTCCACCTAGGAGTGGAAACTCTACTCTCCTCACGTATTTTAAATCAACAACAAAATAAACCACACTAGTTTTAGTTTGCTACTTGAAAATGCTTCAAACAGAAACTAAAATTTCATAATAGGCCCATTTTGACAGCGATAAAAAATACACAAGCTATTTAATAACATATAAATTTATATGCAACTCCTGTCAGGGGAAAAAAAAAATTATTCACCCCCTGACAAGCACATTTTCTTCTCCTAAACCCAAACTTAACTATTTCCAACAGTTCGCATTTTCAGCAACTATCAAAATAATGGTAGGTTTAAGCCATGACTTGCACTGTTCCACAGCTGAAAACACTCCCTTTTCGGCAAGTAGGGGTCCCCAGGCGAGACTGCCCTGCTCCCAAGGTTAAAACCCAAAACCGTCCCTCAAAGCCGGGGGAGCCGCCGAGGGGGATTATTCCCCACGGCGCCGGTTCCTTCCCGCTTCTCGCTGCTCGCGGATTCGCCGCCTCGGGCCCCGCGGGGGGCGCGCGGGGCCGGGCCGGGCCCCGGGAGGCGCCTCGCCCGCCCGCGCCGGCCCGCTTACATAACCGGCGGCAGGAAAATAGGTTAGTGCGCGGGAGGCGGCGGGGCCGCGGCCCCAGCGCCGCGCTGAC
>NW_020455555.1:2139496-2164143 GCF_003342845.1 Nothoprocta perdicaria | reverse complement strand
CTGGCCGCGGCTGCTCCGCCGATCCGCCGCCTGCGGCCGCCGCTCGCCCCTGTGCTCGGCTGCTCCGGCCGCTCCCGCGCGGCAGCGGCGGGCTCGGGCGCAGGCCTAGGGCCCCCGGCGCCGCCTCCTCCGGCGCCGCCTCCTCCGCGCCGGGATTAGCGCCGCGCTCGGCACCGGGCCGGGGCCGGGGCCCGCGACCATCTCTCCGCCATTTGCGCCGCTCCTTCCGTCACTGCGCGGCCCGCACCGGCCGCCGCCCGCAGCCAATCGCGCCCTGCCTTACTGAAGGGGCGGCCGCGCATGCGCCCGCCCCGCCGCCGCCAGCGCCGCGCCCGCCCCGCGCGGTGCTTCACGGGAGTTGTAGTCCTCTCCCCCCTCCGCCTTGGCCCCCACCCCTAAAAACACGACTTTTCCCTCATTTGTTGCCGCCGTCGTCCCCACTGCCGCACCTTAGTGCTTCCAACAGGCACGCGGGAGTGCTCTTCCCTAACAGCCCATAACAGCTCTTGCTTAACTGCAGCCTCCTGCCTCCCCAGCACCCAGAGGCACCACCAGCCCCGATGAACATTCCTGTTTTGCAGCTACGCAGGGGCTCGCTTGAGCCTTAGGAACAAACACAGAGCTGCGCAGGTCCCAGCCCCATCCCGCTGCAGGGTTCCCAAGGCCCAGCTGCTCCCGGAGGGCACGGGGAGGCCAGGGGCACACAGCAGCAGCAGCTCGCAGGCCTGCAGGAGGAAGTGCAGGCCGCACGCACCACGCAGCAACAGCAGCTCTGCCCTGGGCACCCAACTGCGGGAATGTGGCCCGAGGGAGGCGCCGAACCCAGCAAACTCCCAGGATATCGCTTCTAAAAGCGGTGGGAAACAGGATTTTTAGAGCATGAGCCGCTGCTGCTGGGGATACCTCATCATCAGCAGCAGTGTGGGAGGTTGTGCAGCAGGATGAAGGTCTCGGGCCAGCAGCAGTTTGCCCCAAAGCCCCACCATGCTCCATGTCCCCAGCAGCATTTCCAGCTCTGTGGCATCCCCACATACAGCAACACAAAGCACCACAGGCTCCCAGTCATGAACAGATGTCACACAACTCAGAGGGCAAGTTTAACCTAACACAGGTGCCAACAACCCTATTTCAGGTATCCACAAAAGGCTATAAGGCTAGTAAAACTTGTTACCTACTTGAAAGATAACTTTTGTGTGTTTAGGAACAGAAGAAATGGACCATTTATTTTCACAACCATCTTACTCTAGATACTTTTGGAATTTTTACATCAAACAACTTACTAAGTTGACAAAAAAATACGTAAAGCTTCACTATTTCTATTTTATCTAGCTTACCTCAAATATGCAAGCACCAACACAGAGCAAATATATGCCAAATCCCAGCTACTCTTCACAGTAGGAAAGTTCAATTCTTCTAAAGGAAAGAATTTAGCAGGCATCTTGCATCTTTCGTAGAATTCTGTTGATAGCTGCCATCTCTCCCTACAAAAACACAAAGACACAAAACATGCTGCATTTGTCCCCATAACGAAAGACATGAGGGAGCCATCTTAAGTCTTCATGCTTCATCTCCCACAGCTTTCCTAACACATGCTGTACTTCCCCCTGCCCCCCAAACTCGCACCATTACTAGCAATAATAAAGTCAGAAAGCACTGAAAATAAACTTAAAAACTCCACAGCTCAAATGCCTCAAGACTAGCAATAAAAAGTGTAACACAGAAGGAACAAGCAAGAATGACAGAACAGTCATTCAGACATACCACATCCTGACACCTGCCGAGCTCTCCCACTTCTGCTTTTCACCTTCTGAGACCCCTGTCGTGGTACCACACAGACTTGCCAAAACAAAGCCCAGCCAAAGATGCAGCCCTAGGAGGATTCAATGTTTCCACAGACATTGCATTTCACCTTAAAGTATGTTTCAACTAAGATTTTCCTCCAAAAGGAAATGGGGGCCACACAGTAGGAAAATGGAAAATCTCCCACTTGGCAGATACTTAGCAGTAAGATGAAGACAGCAGCGTCCTTCTAGAAGATGTCTAGATGATTTTTCAGCATTTGGCCAAAACTAGCATTGTACACAGTTAGGCTGCCAGATTTTGGTAAGAACCAGGACAGTAAATATCCTTTACATGAAGTGTCTGAACTAACAGCATAGTGCATTCATCCTCCCTGCTCTCCCCGTTACTCCTAACATTCAGACCTCTCCCCTCAGGACCATGAAACCCACTGAGCCCTCAATCCACTTGTCCGCCTTCTCTTCACACTTCTGTCTCTGCCTAGACACTGCCTCCCGCATTCCCTCCGGTTCCCAATGATCCTTCCTTCCAGGAGGAAAGGGATGGGGAAGATGATGTCCTGCTGCTCTTGCATCAGTGACAGCTGCTGCAGAGCTTTCATGTCCCAATTAGTGCCACTTAAAATGTTAAAACATTTCACTGCATTTTGCTGCTTCTTTGCAAAATGTCAGTCTCCTCCTGTTCCTGGCCTTCAGGAGGTGTCACCCAGTATGCCTGGGTGACAGCACAAGGGTTTGCCATTTGCTTCACTGAGGGTGGAATTTTCCCCCTGCTATTTGCATAGCAAAGATGAAAGGAGAGAAAATAGATGCATTAAGCACCTAATTACCATGTTTTAGTGAACCTCCCTGAAACAGCTCTGAAGACAGCTATTTATACATTAGTATCACTGCTAATACCTGGTGGAAGAAGTTCAGCCACAGCAGTAGCCTGGGAGCGGGTGGAAAACACTCGCACTGCGCTGACACCCCCAGCAGCGGATCAGAGCCGACTGTAAAGCACAACTTACAGGGGAGAGAAGGGAGGGGCATGCAGCTCAGTTTGTAAGCAAGTGTGACTTCTGTCAGGAAGGCAGCTTTTCTTAGTAAGGTGCTTCACCTGAGTAGCAACACACAATATATTGCTTGTTTCCTCATGCTGAACCCTGAGAAGACAGACCATGAAGGAATTCAAAAGGGGAAGCTTGATACAGTGGTAGACTTTTTCTCTAACAGTACTTGTATCATACCATAGCTTTCCCATCATGGGAGGTGGCCAAGAGCCAGCATTAAGTTTAACAACCGAAAGATTAAACAAGAAAGTGGAACAAAAGAAGGGTTACAGGAGCACAGCGAGGGGCTGTCTGCTGTGATAGAAGAGTTCCCTGGGTAAGGGCACTAATGAATGAGACAGAGGCAGCCACAGAAGAGGGTTGAGCCGCTCCACCTCTCCCCAGCCCGCACACCCATCTGTTGCAATCATGCAGGAGGCTGCATCATCTCTGCCATGTAAAAACCTCTGGAAATACTAGTTCTACTCGACAAGCCAACAGCAGTCACTCACCTACGGCTAAATTCTCACTGTTTGTTCCAGGCCATTTTTTCCCCTAGGTGCTCAGCCTGCAAATCTACTGGAAAAACCCGTGGTGAGATACTAGTGGGAAATGCACGGAGTAGCTGTGACCTTGTTATAATTTGTCAAGATCAGAACTTGATTGTGCTGTGGAGTTTCTCCGCCAGCTACATAGGATCAACTGCCAGTGCCTTTTCCCACAAATATTTTACAAAGTGCCACGGTGTTTCAAGAAAAAATTTTTTTAAAAATCCAACTCCATCCAACTCCTTTGCAGTGAGGATACAGTCTACTTCAGAAGCGATCTTTTGATCTTTCAAGGTAAAGGAAGTTTGGGCTCTTTGGTAAGGTGAAGTATACATTGTTTTGCTCTGGGGCAAAAGGGGGTTGAGTCTCTCCAACACCTGAGATCTGCTGCAGATCAGAGGGCTGAATTCACACCAACCTTCCCCTCCCTCTGAGCTCACTTGGAGGGCTTGTTGGTGTGTGTTACTGTTGAGTGCTGAACCTCTATCTGCCATCACAACAGCAGCCCTTAATGCAGGCTACCAAAATTTACTGACAAAACATCTGCTGGGGAGCAAAAAAAAAACTAACAAGTAACTGAAGTTTTAAACTTTCTCACTGATAAAGACTTTTTTTGGGTGGGACTCTCACTGTCCTGTTCTATTCCTCCTCCAGCAGAAGGGAACCAGCCCTTCTGTTTATTTTTCTGACCTACTTCTTGCAACAGTTAAAAAGTGCCTATGCGACCCAAACTAATGCATACATTCCTTTGGCCTCTTCATGTTCATCAAGTTTGTATGGCTCTTTATATACAGACCCTATAACAACTCAGCCTCCTTTGAATTTTTACAGGATTGGTTTTTACCTTAGTATTTTCCAAGTTCTTATTTCTATATTTTAGAAAGAGCCAGTCTCAGCCAGTAATTACGCATTTCTACAGCAGTTACAAACCATTAAGCCATAGAAGAACCAGGTTGAAGAGCTACTCCACTGCACTGATGATACCAAGAACAGCAACAAACTACAACTAGAAAAGCAAATCCATGCTCAGCTGAAATCCTGTAGCACCAAGAAAGACTACTTTCCACGATGTTTCTCCAGGCCATATGGCAAACTAATGTACTAACAAATTAAGCTGATAAAATGAAAATTAAATAAAAAATTGCATCTAGATTTTCTCGAGAAGCAGCAGGTAGCAAAAGAGCAGCTAGAGGCTTCATTAGTTCCCTGCCAGAGCGCAGCCCTAAACACTTTACCCTCCCCTGGACTCAAACCACTGTGCAGCACATTGTGTAAGAGCCAGCCAGGCCGGGTCCCCGTGTGCAGCAGGGCTCGCTCCGCAGCGTCCCCTGCCCTGCGCCAGGGCCAAAGATCAGCCCCACGCGCAGCCGAGGAGCACGCCGGCCGCCGCTGAGTGGGTGTTGCAGGAGCCTATTTGCACAAGATAGCAAAGGCTAAAAACCAACCTGCGTATTGATCACTTCTTTAGGCATACCAAGCAAAGCAGGAGACGTTCAAGAACCACAGGACAGTGCATTTAGTGTCAGAGACTAGGTTATTATCCTAATACATTTGCCTGCAACAGCCTCCTAATGCTCTGTTTCCTAGTGGATGTTTAATCTTAAACTTCTGAGATAAACACTCATTGTTGTATGTACAGCCATTTCTTTGTAAAGAAATTGGAAAAAGGAATTGATACAAGAGTTGAGCCTTAAAGTAAGTCTTCTTTAAGCCAAAATGCCTCTCTAGAGGTCTTAATAAAGAATAAGCCTTTTACCATGTCTGTTTAGTAACACAAACCTAACTCCTTTTTTCTTTGTCTTTTGATGTACAATATCAAACAGTTGGAACATATCATAGGGGTTGGTCTGATGCTTTTTTGCACCCTCCAGACAGCAAATACCTGACAGCTTATTAAAAACAAAATACCTTTGCTGATCTCCTATCTAACAACCCTGTGGCAGTGAAGGACCACATTTCATCAAAGCAAAAAAAAATCCCTTCCTGCTCTCCAGCTCAGTCTTAGGCAGTCTCTTTCAGCACTGCTCCATTTCTAAAAATACAGTCTAGCACGTGAGACTCCAATCTTTAGAGAAACAGCTCTGTAACGGAGTATTCCTGCATAAAACTAATGATAGAGACAATTATCTAGATTACTTCTGAGGTCTACTACTACTTATATTTACTGCAATTTACTTTTAAGATGGCAGAAGAAAAACGTGGACACCAGAGTAAGAACAGGGTGCTGATTCCCAGAAGCAGGTAGGCACAGACCCCACAGGGGAGTTGCTGTGCAACTTTCAGCGCAGGGGCCAAGGATTTTGACAACTTGGGTCTTTTGCCTGTATTTCCCCTGACCCGCCAGCCAAGGGGACAGGCCTTGCCTAACCAGCTTCATCTTTGCATCAGCTGATCACTTTGGTCAATAGCAGCTTGGACCTGAGTCAGGCATCCTACAGAGGGGAAAAAACATATCAAAGTTCTTGCCCAATCCACTTAATTATCCATCAATAATTACCAGTAACTGAAATAGGAAAAAAACATACTTGAGAAAGCATTGGTTTCAGCTCTTTGTTTTTACTGGATACATGTCAACATGAGTAAATACCAAGTGCTGCTCTCTAATCAAGGGAAGATTAAGTGGAAAAGAACCTTTTTAAGTAATAACAGGTCTCTGCTGGACTCCAGTGACACCTACTGGTAAGTAACAAGGTGACCAAGCAGTTCTTGCAGACACACTGACATTAATGCACACACCAGCCCTAACTAATAGTTATTCTGGCAGCTCAAGCCAACACACACATGCAGTTTGGTAGTGCAGTATTTTGCAAACTACTGGGCCTTGCACTGCTATCGCTCTGAGGATACTGTCAAGCCAGACTACACTCTTGGTAGCCAGAAATGGGAAGAGCCTCCAGAATTTTTGGCTTACTAGAGCACACTGGGCCATTTCTCCATTTAACTAATTCATTAACATTGCATTTGTTTTGGCATAATTCCCAACGTTTAAATCTCATCCCCAATAGCTCCACGGGCTGCAAAGGCTTTTGCCTGGCAGGTGCCTGCTCTGAGTATTGCTGCACAGTTGCGTTGCACAAGTACTAGCCTTACAGTTCACAGAAACATTTCTCAACAGGGAGATTCTGCCAGCTCTTACGAAAGAAGAAATGCCAATGTTTCCACTAAAAGACAGTTGGGATTAGTTTTTCCCAGCTTCTGTTTTGTGTCTTTCTCTTCTGTTAGCTAATACAAAGCTCAACTTTCTCATGCTCTTACTGTGAAATCTGATGATGAGGTCCAGAAAGCTCCCGAAAGATCTTATTTAAAGAGAGAGAACACTTGCCAACCTTTCCCATCTCCAGGGACAGGATTCAGCTAAGGTTTTCCCAATAGCCTTTGAGCAAAGAGTAAAATGAGTTTGTCTTCGTAATATGGTAGAAACAAGTACAGTGTTTACATTTTATGCTCTTCTGATCAGATAATGCAAACAAACTATCCAATTTTCTTTAAGGTCTTGAAACATTTTGTTTAGAAAACGGAAATATTGCACAAACACAACATGCATTCAGAGATACAGCAGCTGGAACATGCAGGATCAACTGAGCAAGAGCAGTGCTGACACCGTGCAGCACGTCACAGCCTGTGTGCCCTGACAGTAGCTGGAGAGACAAGAGCTACTCCAGTTTGTGGGCAGGAGCGCTTAAGGAAACTTGTCGTTGAGGGCTCTGTTCTGAAGTTGACAGCAACACAACATGTGCCAGATTTTCAAAGCAGCCTTGCCAGCCATCTGGTAATAAATTCTGTTTTGATAGAGGTCTATTCTACCTACACTCTGAGGACACTGTGCCCTTACTGCCTCTGGCAGGCTTAGAACCACCTGTTTTGCCTTCCCAAGCCTACAGACACTTTCACACATTGCTGAACAAGGTCAAATGCACCAAATGAATTTTTTGAGTTTCCTTTCCTTAATGCAGATCCCTCCCTCAAAGGAACTGAAACTTCCTGGCCTAAAGTAATAACATCTCCCAGTGTCCAGAGCAAACTCTCCCACAAAAGCAGAACTACTGCTTGGAAGGGTATGAGGAACACACAGTGCTCACAACCCAGCAGCCCAAATGTGTATGGCTCTTGAATACACACCTACAGAGGCCCCTTGTGTATTGCTGCTTAAACACTGCTCCTGACCAAGAGAACACAGCTGACGCAGATCTGCACAGACAAGAACATTTTCCTAGGTTATGGAAAGAGCAGAGCCAGATGTAAGGCAGATAGTTCTGTGGTAGAACATTTGCCAAAGAGATCCTGCTGCCAGTACTTGATAATAAATTCTTCTAGACATTGAAAAGAGTAATTTCTAAAGGAAGTAGACATTTTTACATGTCAACATTTATAAACCCGTCAAGTGAGAGTTTAATATTGGCTTTATAAACCTGTGGAACTGGCATACACACTTAGCATGAAATTATGTTGGAAAAATAGCAGTATGTTGCAGCCTGAAGATCTAGTGAAGAGAACATGCTTTGCTCTTTGACTCGCATGCACAGCCCTCTGCACAGCAGAGCCATGCAGAAGGCTGCAGGAATCAAGGGCTTCTGTAGCTCCTCAGATGTCACTCCCCTATTTCTTGCATTCAGGTCTAGGGTCAACTTGCCTCAGGTACAGAGTGTCAGTCACACTGAAACAAAGTGGTCATGGTGACAAACCAACAGGAGACACATACAAGCAACATGCCTATAAAAAACAGGTTACATAAATTTATAACTTGACTAAACACTCAAAAAAATAGAATGTAATTACCATATCAGGAAATAACTTTCTTCTAATTAGATGTTAATTCATCCCCATGTGGGGGTATAATACTTAAAGTAAGGATAATCCATTCATTCCTTTGCCAAGGATAAAGGAAAGGCTTTTCCTGGTGATTGAGGGAAGTCTCAGTCATCTGTTTAAAATTTCCATTTAAAATAATTTATTGTTTCTCACTGTTTAAAAAATCCAAACCAAAAGGCATCTTCTGTGCAAAGCGAAGCAGCACCGTCCTCCTGAGGCTGCAGGCAGAGGCAGATTTGTCACCGCAGCTGCAGAACAGAGTCACCAGCCCACCCTGCTCTAGGGCTGCTACTCAGAGGCAGTAGGGCAGCAATGAAAGGAGATGACGACAGTTGCACAGCGGTTTTGCTACTCCAGCAAGACAGGAGCAACTTCAGATAAAGACACCAGAATCCTGCACGGATTGCAGTGAGGCAGATGCATACAAGTACACTGGGAAGAAAAAAGCCCATGTGGAAGATCCAGTCAGTACAACATTTATGAAGACTCTTCCTCATTTCTGGACACTTTCAGTGCCACGGCACTCACACTCCAATAATCTTCACCGTGGCTGAGCTGCAGACACTGAGAGCTGCAGGTAGTGCAGCACAGAGGAGCCCCGCACCCCAGGGGAGCACAGCCACCAGTCTGTCCCCAGGGCTCTGCCCAGGCAGGGGTCTCCACATCACCTTCTGTCTGAGAACACCACAGATCAAACGGCTGAGCTGCAAACCAACATACTGGCATTTTGCAACAGGGTCTGCCTGTGGACTCAGCTGGAATAGAAAGAGCAGCTCTGACTGCATATACAGGAACTTTCCACCACAGGGACAGGCAGGGGCACAGGTTGCCCAAAGGGGCTGCACATTTTGCAGCTTGGGAGGTTTTCAAGCCCACCCTGAGCAGTTAACTCAGAGCTGACCTTGCTTTGAGACTCTGTCTCCTGCTCTCTTGGACAAGAGACTTCCTGAGGTCATTGACTGTTTTGCAATGCTGTGATAAGCTCCATATGCAAATAAGCACCAAGTGATCCATATTTCTCTTGAAAATAGCATATATACTAGGAACTACACATTAATATGTTACCTTTAGCTCTCCATAGTAATAGCTGCCTCAATTAGAGCCCACAGAATATCTTAGTTTCTGTAAAACCAACACTGGGTACGTTTGGATGACTGCAGAAAATACAGGTCTTAGCACCTGGCTAAATATTCAGATCAAGAGCAAAGTGTGCTGTGAAACACATCATCTTTGCAGCACCCCCAGACAGGCAATAGGATTGTTAGCGGTTCAGAGGTACCTGCACTGCTTTTGTTCTGCCACCAGCTAACAATAGCAGACCCTGCTCTGTGTTTTTAATGGTCTTCAAAACTAAGCTTGGTAAAAAGCAGTTCATTTAATAGATAGCAGGAAGATCATAATCAGGATTACCCATGCTGATACATGAACACTCTGATTTAGATAAAAGCAGAGACATGGCAGGGCTGAGAAAACAAGCTTTTGCAGTGGCATCTGTCACCATCGAGTCATCAGAGCTTTGCAGTGCACTCTTGCTTTAAGAGATGCTCAGCAACCCCAAGTACATGTATGCTGTATGAAGCTCAGCTCCTGTTGATTTGTAGCACTTGCCCGTCTTTCATGCTAAGCTCCAGGAATCAAGACAGGTCTGTTGTTTTCTAGGGCACAGGAAAGTTTGAAGTGCTAGGCATGCCTCATAATAGCCTTGATCCAAACAGAATTACCTTTAGAGTGATAAAGGAAACTGTTTCCTTGATCATAAATGTAGTTTTCTCTGTTTACATCTTAAGACTTCTTTCCATAGTACCCATTCTGCCCCACAGACAGGAACCTGTGGTCTGAGCAGCCCCGTTCAAGCTGGCTCTGCACCAGCAGAAGGCTGCAGGAACCAGGCTTGTCCTGTGGCCCTGCAGCTAGTGGCCAGTGTGGGCAGACGACAGCAAACCCGTGACTCCAGGCTCACATCCACCTGCAGGAAATGGACTGGAGAAGGTCAGGCAAGCACCAATTGAGCTTCCTCTCTACTCAGACACATTACATTCAACATTCACTGTGCTGCTCATCAGTAAGGTATGAGTCAGGGGATACCAGCACATTTCTTCCAAGGAAACTGGAACTGAATAATCAGATCTTTTCACTGACAAGGCAATGAGCCAAGAGCCAGCCTGCAAGGGAACAGATCTCTTCAACAAGACATTAAGGAGGACAGCTCTGCACTTCTGATCATAGCTATCTGCTTGTTCACGCACTTGATTCTCCGCTTAGGGTGGCAGCTAATTAGCTTACAGAACAGATCAGAAGTTACACTTCAAACCTGCTTGGAGGATGCTCATTCAGTTCCATTTAGAAATGCTTTTCTTACACTCAGCCTAAGCTTACTCTGAAGCCAAAATGAACTGTTAGCACATTACCATAACAATGCTTGCACCACATGAGACTGAAGGTCCAGCTAACCCAGTATCATGCCTTCTGTCTCCTGAACAGCCCCAAAGCAGGGCCAGCACACAGCAACCTCAAACAACTATATGAGCACACCAGGCCCTGCACCTCCCTGCTCCTCCCCACAGCACTGGGCTGGCCGGGCCCAAGGAAGCAGTGCTGAGCCTAGGCTGCAACATCAGGTCAGACTTTGTGAGCTCTCAGTAGCTCATCTGGCTTCCTCTGCTTTGCTCAGGAGCTGCATTTGAGGTCAGGCCCCCACATTAGGCCTTTGCCAGAGCAAGGGGTCTTGCTGATCCCAACTCAGCCTTCCCATTTAACAGTCCCGCTAGGACCTGCCTCATCACGATGGACCTGCGATCCCAGGGCTGCCCTGGTTACCCTGCGCTCATCTTGCAGAGCTGCTGGCAGAGCAGCCCCCATTTGCTGGGCTCTTTTGGGCAAAACAGGAACCAGATTCTACCTGGGATCTGCTCAGCAGTTCAGCAATAGCTTGGCTGAGCTGCTAAGCCCTTGCTGAATGCAAGTCCCTCTCCAGGTTCCAGAGAGGGCTTCCAGTGCAAATTCACACACATTTAGGTACAGGATGATTTAGGACAACTGGCCCATAAATGCAAGAATGAAAGTGTAAACAGGTAAAAAGCTGCTCTGCTTTTTTTCTTTAGATGTGTACAAGTTGGAAACCCTGCCACATCCCTCTAGCAGCTTATACTAGAAGACAGATTTTCAGTAATCAGCAGGAAACAGTTAGCAGTGAAGGCAATGATATTCACACAGAGCAATTTACCATCAGGCATCTGTCTCTACATGAATTAGTGTTTTCCTTAATTATGTGTCATAGGAAATCCCAAGATTCACAGCTGTCCCTGTCAGTTAATATTAACTACAGGCTTAGAAAACACTATAAAAAGAATAGGAATTGCCTCCTGCAGAGGCAACAGCCTTTAAAAGCAATGCAAATACAGCTGGACAGGGCACTGCTGGATTCACACTACTGCTCCCCCTTCTGCTCTGGGGTCTATGAACACTCCATGCAACACAATTATATATATAATATTGTATTCTGTTAACTCACAGCCTCTGTGCAGAACAAAGGCACAATCACGGATAGGAAAGCAGGTAAAAGTAGCAAGTCTAGAGAACTATGGGTGACCAATGCTCACCACTTCATACCTAACACTTTCCCTGAGGAGATACAATCACAAACAGGATGTGGTGCTACAGAGAGACAATATCCAGGTACCTGCCCAGGGTCAGGAGCAGAAAGCAGACAAGTTGCCAGACACTGCAACTTCTGACAGGGGCTGCAGGCTCCCTCACCAGGCAGGCGCAGCATCTTCATGAAGCAGCAGCTACAGACAAGAGGTCACCGCCAGCCCGCAGACACCAGTGTCTGTGCACGCATCACAGCTGTAACCTCACACACAGGGGCTCCAAGCCAGCAGGGCAGACACCCTTCTCCAGCCTCTCCTCATCATCACTTCAGTCCACATCACCCGCTCCCCGGGCATTTCACACTCACATTCATCACCTTTCCACATTCCTTCTCCTCCTTTCCTACTTCTATTTTCCATCTTGCCTCCCCCCAATACGTTTAAGAGGAAAAAGAATCCTTCTAGAGGGGACAGCACAACAAATGCAGTTTCCTCATCACTGTATTTAACTTTCATCCAACTAGATCTACTGGCTTGCCAGAAAAAAATGAAAACAGCCCAGGCTTTTCTGAAACACTGAAGTCCAGTTCTTTTTTCTGAGGGGAAAGAAAGTACAGCTAAATGAATTAGACTAAGGTTTTTGCTCCTTCTTTATAGTTGAATCTCTAGCAGCAAAAGACTACCCTTCCCACTGCAGGGTGTATTTCTTGGCTTAAATTAAGCTTGGCTTAAGTTAAGCCAAGAATTCACATCAATCTTACACCTTCCTACCAAGGACCCTCAGGAAGGCATTCATTTAAATGTTACTTGATACTTTTATAAAACACATTGGTGTTAAACAAATTTCTTTCTGCTTTTTACAGCCAGCAAGATCCCACAAGCATCTTTCAGGAAAGAAGTAATTAGGTTTCAAAAGGAAGCAAACTCAGTTCTTTTCTACATAATTGTATCTACAGTCACTTCCTTATAAATACAGATGTGCTGCATTTTGCCATGACAAATCCAAATATCTCAATTCTACAGCTTATTCTCAACCTTCTCAATTCTACAGTCCATGACTTGGAAAGTCACCAAGTGGCTCCTGACCCAATAAACTAACAGCTCCAAATGTCACTGGAAATGACTTCAACACAGTAGGGTTCCATGGCTCCATTTCTCAGGCCAGTGTTCATACAATTTATTCTTTAAACAGGCCTCAGCATGCCAGAAGATTATAGATTCCATTGTGTGTGAACTTATATAAAATGCTATGTTAATTTACTATTTACTTGATAGCTTGCAACACATCAGTAATTAACAGTGAGCATTTAAGATGTGAATGAACCTAGAGGTATTTCTACATTGGGTAAAAAAAATCCAACTTAATTCCCAGATTATGACCCCTTAATTGGTATTTTACTGTTCCTTCTTTTTTTAATTCTCCTTCCTATCCTCCTCCTTGGATGAGAACTCAACACAACAAAGCAGGGACTGATGTTTTATCCTAGAAGAGGACAAAGTTGCATGCCCGTACGCGACAGCCTCCTCTCTGCCAGTGCAGGGTCATCATTGGTGGCGCTGCTTTGGCACTTGTACCCACAGGTGCCCACCCTGCCACGGAGCCCGCGCTGCCCCCAGCCTCGCCCAGCATTTCCACACTCCCTTCCCGGCTCCCCACGCAGGGTCTGCCCAGCCGCTCTCACGGGCACAGGCCCGTGGCCCTGAGGCACGAGGGGCAGCAGACACAGGACAGCAGCAGCAGTGCTTCCCACAGAGGGATGACACAGTAAAGCCTGCCAGGGCCAGGGGACCAGCCACTTACCAACCACAGCACTGCCTCCCCAACTGCAGCACCAAGGGCTGCTCTCACCCAGAGGTGCAGAAAGGCTCTGAGGAGACCAGCAGCACAAACCTAACACCCAGAGCAATGACTCTCTGGGGTAGCATTCGTCTAATGCACAAAGCAGGACTGGTGATTTATGTTGAACATAATTTCTTATGCCCAAGGCTCTGAAGTTAGCTGCAATGTAAGGAGCACACAGTGCACTGGGAAAAGAACAGCTCCATGGGGGGGCAAAAGTGAATTCACTTCCCAACCCCTCTGCTAGGGCAAGGGAGAGGCTGTGGGGGCAATAAGGCTGTGGGAACAGTAGCATTTCCACTCAGTGCTAACACTATTCAGCACAAACTATTTCCACACCTACGGATAGGCTTTCAAGTTCAAGACCCATTTGTGCCCTCTTACAATCCCTGATGCCATCTAATTATTACACAGTCTCCACTAGATAGTACCTGAGCTTGCCTGTGCTATAAAATTCCTTCTGCAGCGCTCCCAGAACGTGTCTTTTGGGCAGTGGGAAGCATTGCACTCAAGAGAAGGCTGCTGCTGCTTTCCTTTCCATGGTAGTTTGTCTTACAGGAAGAGCAGCTGGCCTGGCAGGGCTCCCTCATGGAGCACAACAGGATCTTACGGCTACAACAGGAGTAGTCACTTCCAAGTTACGGTCCATAATGCTTCATGATGCTTTTCACACACATTCTGCCTGGCTTATCTTGACAAGAAATTCAATTACACAGCACACCAGCACCACACACATTGCCCTATTACTATTTTACTACTAGAACTTGACAGCAAGGGCTGCCTCAAAAACCCAAGTAGAAGTCTTGGCAAAAACAATTACTCTGTMTTTGCTTTCAGAAGCAGTAAAAAAAGCAACTCCACCTACTCTCTATCTCTTGTACAACAGAAAGAAAAATTATTTATAGTTTGATAGGCCTGTCCAAATGAGAGAGGACAGAGCTGCAGCCCTGCTATCTTTTATGCTCAGTGTCCATCAGATTCGCTCCTCTGCTGCACTCTCAGTTTCCTGAGCTCACTGCAAAGCTGCATATTTGCTCTTGGCAGCCCCAGGCAAGGGCACCTGGCCATAAAAAAGGAAGAACCTTGCCTTTAAAACACAATATTAGCACCTATACCTTCCAGAAGCTGTATTAGGAGAAATCATCACATAAAATAAACTGCAGCCAAGGTCTGAGGGGCAGTAAAAGAAAACAAGCACAGGGATTTCTGTGAGCAGGGCTGCATCAGCAATAGCAGCATTAAGGGCAACATTTACATCGAACACAACTACAACAACTGAARAGGCTTGAGGTTCAGTTTCAAGCAATATCACTTCAATGGTAGCTAAATGCTACTGTGTCAGCAAGAACCACTTCACCCAAAGAGACAGACATGGAAGTGGTAACATAACAGCCATGGGTCCCCTCCTACAGTGTCTGAAAACAGAAACTGCAACCAAGCTCAGCTAAGGATCAAAATTATGAAGCACATTCTTGGTGCTAAAGTACAAGAAGATAAGCTAGGAAATCAAGCCACATGGTATGCACCRGGAATTACTAGAATGATCCACAGAGATGAAACATACCAAATAATAAGCTAGGAAAAAACTTACAGGTCAGGAGCCAAACAAAAAGCACCACCTCCCCCTGCCGCCACAGTTCAGCTGAAAAGCAGCCCTCCCACAACACCTCTTACAGAAAGAGCAAAGGCCAAAGGCTCGGCTTAAATAGAGCTCCTGGCCTATCAGTGCAGGGCAGTGGTGGCTGCCCCAGGTGAGGCTGATCAGGGCCATTAAGGCCTATTAGTCACTCAGGGCCCTGACACATTTAATTTACTTTAATCAAAAAGGCAATACAGTCCTTCAGAGGATCCACAAGTTCACAAACACTGTACTTATGCAATCCAAAGATATTTTGGAAGAACTGTACCATATCAAATAGATATCTTAGGACCACATAGATCCCACTGCTTTACAACTGAATTTTCAAATGATTATTGGTCCAGCTGGTACCAAGCATGACTTATGCTCCTCCAACGTGCAATYACGTTCCTCTCAGCACTGTGACAGCCCACAGCATTTGCCCTGGCCATGCTCACTTGCAGTCATTCAGCTCCCTGCCTAGGAAACGGCAGGCGCGCTGCAGTACGTTCCTTGGATCGGTGTAGCCAGCGCTCCTCCCCTCCAACTGYTATTTTAAGGAATATCCCAAAGGGCCTTATTGAACATACTATCTATATGCTCTCCTCAGGTCACGATCTTCAAAATGTCTCAGACACACGGACATCCAAGAGCAAGTGACTTTTGAGAAACCTGACTCCTATCCCTATTTGCTTTATTATTTTTTTTTTAGTCTGCCTATTCTATATATTATGCAAAAGACAAAGCAGCTARCAAAAGAAGCTACGGAACATGAGTGCATTGTTGTGCTCAGGAGGGTTAGCACTGCTGAAAAGCACCGCTCAGCAGGAGTGRTTAGTGTGGAAGAAGGTCTGTACTCATGTGTCTGTTCCGCTTCCAGGATCCAACCCAGCATCACTGTGTGGTGCTCTTTGGGCAGTGCTGGCAGACTCTGCGTTCTCCCAGATTCAGAGAACTCCTGCTCTGTTGATAAACTGAGTGGAAAGATGAACAGCTTTACGTGTATTTGACCTGACGTCCTGTGAAAGTCTAGCTTATAAGGAGCAAAAGAGAAGCTGAGAACAACTCAAACATCACTCAGTTTCAGAAATTGAAGAGAAACTGTGGTGACTTTAAATGCAACAGGAGGAACAGTCAGGAATAGAATTCAAGTATGCGTGACTAGGCTATAATTCTGAAAGACCAAAAAAACACAGTAGAAAAAAAAAAAAGTCACATTGTAGGTGTGAGCCAGCTACTCTTAATTTAAGCAGGAGTGCCCTCCTAGTGTCAGCACCCTGAGTGACTAACAGTCCTTAATGGTCCTGACCAGCCTCACCTGCCCATGGGCCTGGGAGCTCTACTTAAGCTCAAGCCTAGGCAGGTGCTTTTTTTCCTTCCCATYTCTGCTGTGAGTTTGTTGGGTTATCCAAGGTGTGTTTTGTTTGTTGGGGTTTAGTGCTGTAAATTGATTTCATAGCTTGATTGTAGGTTCATCTTGTAAGGATTGGGTTACGTTTGATGTTGTTTTCTCTTACTGGAAGAGACTGTAAGTTGAATTCTTAGCTTGGTTTTCTCAGGGWGGGCTGGACCAAGGAGCTGAGGTCTTGGCTGACCCTACTGCTACCTCTGTCTCTGTCTATCTAGRGTGCTGGGGGCTGGAGCCCTGCTTGGTGAGGCTCTCTGCTGGCCCTGTTCCTGTGCCAGCCTTCCTCTCAATGGGGGAGCACAGTCCTTCCTGCCATGGAGCCTCTGCACCAGCTCAGTTTTGTCAGCTGAAACTAACAGTTTGAGTTTTTCCTTGCTTTTTATGCTTTTACATGAAGTGCACTAATTCTAAAGCATTTAATTAAAAAAGCTATGTTAATAAAGCTTTTTTAGATCTAAAAAGTTGTTACATGAGAAAGTAAAGGTTTGAATGATTGAGAGTGGTTATCTCTCTATTCCCATTATCTCTCTTCTTTATTGAAGACTCATTTAGGTGGCTATAGCCAAATTTTTTACACTGCTAATTGCATTATATTCATACAATACAGTCAGTTCTGTTGATAAGTGAGTAGAAAAATGAGACTATTTGTTTTCATAATTGTTACTTTAATCTGTATAAGAAATTGCTCTTGGAAGTTGCACTTGATTCTTGTAGGAAACTCAAATTGGAGTCRATGCTTATTGTATATATGAAAGATGATACAATAATACTATAAGTATTTTTTTTCTTTTTCACTTTTAAGTGATGAATGAAGAACCAACTTCATCTACCTTTTTCATTTGTAATATGCCCAGTATCTGGAATGATCCTTGGAGAATTTCAAAGACTGAAAGAGCCTTACCTGAGCTAACCACTAGCCTACAAAAGCAATGCGCCCAGCCCTAAGAGTTTGGAAAAAAGCACAAATTATTTGTTTTAATTCCCTCTTAAATGACAGGTGTTTAATAGGAACCACCAAAGCAATGTTCATGTTACCCTGTGTTGGTTCAATAAACTTAAAGTTGACTGCAGCAAACACATTGGAGAAATTGCTACTACCTGATTTCAAGTAAGATCCCTTGCAACAAAGCCTTGCTAAGAGAAGACTGTCTATGTTCACACTCAAGTTTTGATGAAATGGACAGAGTGCTTTCTCTTGTTCTAGGGCTGGTCTTGTGACAGTGCCAGGATCCTTGACAAACATCATCTGGCCCTTTGCTAACTGGAGTTTATGGTCAAAATGGGACAATGCTGTAATATGTTGTCATTGGAGAGAAACAACCAGCTGGGACTCTTGATGCTTACTGGGGACTAGAGCAATGCTAATCTGTGGAATGGCCCTAAGGGAAGGCATGTCATTCCCAGGTGAGAATCTTTAGAGGCTGAGTGCTTATGATATGCTCTCTTGATTAGTAATTCTTGTTTCAGATTTCTCTTTTCATGGTTCTCCTTATTAGAAGTGTTGGCTCATTCAGCTTTTTTTCTACTCATTAAGAAATGACTCTGCTATTTTCTTTCTCTTACCATAATCAATCTAATAGTTGGGCTAGGAAAGGCATGTGATATGTTACTGTGTGAGAAGAACTAAAATGTTCCCAGCTTCCCTAGAGACAAATGCTTTGAAGAAGTAACAAAACCATTATGTGTTATATTATTGATAATGAAGAAATAGGAAACTGCAGAGGATAAGGTGCAGAATAAGAGAATGATGGATGGCCAGGAGTTACTTCCAAAGACTGGTAAATGTTTCCTGGGGTGTCTTGATTAAAAGTTTTTTTTCTGTACTGAATTTTCATTTGAGGCTATCATCTTGCTGACAAACAGCAAAAGATACTGTCCTACAAGGTAACAAGTGGTTATCCTGTTGCAAAATGTGATAAAATAAGACACTGCTGTTTTGCTCTGTGATAAAATAGGTTATAACAATATTATGCCTTGTTCTTGTTTTGGTTTAAAAAAATTGTTATTCAAAAGGAAGAGTATTCAAAGAAATCAGATTTTGCCCTTTTTTCACACACATAGTCCCTCTTTCTTACACACTGACTCTAAAGCAGGTAATTGCTTATGAAACAGACAGGGCTCAGCTATAGGCAACTGTTAGTTCCCTGCATTATCTCAGGGAGCAGTTAATCTTGCTGTGATTGCTTTTGCTTGAACAATGGAATTGAATGAACAACACAAACCCATTTAATTGCTTGGTGTTCAACAGACTGTAAAATAGCCTGTGCAGTATGTTCAGTGCCATCACAACTTTAACTTAATGCCATTTGTTAAGAGCTAGATAAAAGAAAATACCTGCATTCTCTTTAAACAGAGCTATGTTGTTTTAAAATAAATTTGTAAATAACSACTTGAAAAATCTATTTAAAGCTGTCTTTATGAAATGGCTTCTATTTTGTTGCAGCATTTCAGGACTAGGCATGGACCTCTTTAGTTGCTGGTTACCTTCAGAGCAGGCACACGCCATTGCAAAGGATAATAATTAACCTGATATATGATAATGCAGRAACATGCAGTTATATGCCTTTGTGAGGAAAATATTTTTTTTCTTGGTTTTATTCTGTCATTCTTAAGAAATACAATGCCCTACAATATAGACTTCCTTCATGWGCTGATGAAATGTCCCCAGGTTTGTGCTAAACATTATAGTGAAAGTTTCTTAATGGCCTTGGTGCAAAGTTGGTGGGCTTGCTAGCCTGCTGGGGGTGCAGAGAAGTCCTGAACCCAAAATCAGAGTAGGTCTGTGACAGATGCAAAACTCTAAATTATTCTGATGAAGAACTGCTAGACTCACAGGGATTAGTCTGCTGCTGCTGAACTCTACCTCCTTACATAAAAATAGCTTGTTCTCATGGTTTGGTAATTTCTTACATAGCCCAGTGTTCTTCCCCAGGGAAAAGGTGATAGCAAAGTAGTGAGAAACAGGAATAAATGAAAAAGGGATAATGCTGGGAGACGGGGGGAGGAAGTGAAAAACAAAACCAACTGGAGAAGGATGATCTGAAGTAAGGGAAAGTAAACCTCCATAATGCATTAATTATGGCACAAGAGAAAAGCACAACTCAAACTATTTGAACTCTCAGCCTTTCATAGTATGTTATTTAGAAAAGCAATTCAGCACATGATTTGAGGGAATATTCTTGTGTTAACTTGATCTGTGGACTGTTTTCTTTGGGATTTAAGCTGCAAGAGTAACATGTTTTGAGCTGGCAGCTTGGTATGTTCAATATTATGTAAGCTGTTCTTATTCATATATGAACTCCTGGAAGAACACAGTTCTTGAACCCCCTGCCCCATGTCTACCATTATGGGGTTTAATGCATGTGCAGGGGTGGTTGGAGTCCTTATGATGGAATGTACCTCATATTTTCTGAATTTGTATCAGAGAATGCTTTAGTTCACTTCAGCAGACTAGAGCCAGACCTCCAGTTGAGTACTGTAAATTTATTCCTTAAGCATGGATAAATCACCAGCRTCTGTGTTAGTCCTAAGCTACCTAAAATCTCCATCAGTTGCAGGGTAGTATAGTAGAAACCATGCATGTATGTAAACCAAGGTCTGGGCCTTTGAAATAAAGGATAAAAAGTGCCGGTAGTTGTGACGGAAAAATGGTAAAATTATGAAATTGTAAAAGCACCTAGTTTCACAGGCCTTGGTGAGTTTTGCTCCTCTTCTCCCCTAGATCTTGCCACCTGATCAATCATTGTTTTTTTTTTGCAAAGGAGGCCTAGGACTGAGCGGTTCCTGTGCAGCAGAGGAGAAGGACACTCAGGAGGCAGCAGGCTGTTGAACAAGGCTTTCCTGTGAAGGAAGAACAATTTAAATCTCAACCATAACTCTGTAGTATCTCTCTTCTGTTAATCCAGTCAGTGTGATGCTGTACCCTGAACTTAAACAGTAGTCTACTGCCTCAATTATTAATTCTTTTTTCTTTGGACATGAAAATTATTTTTCCCTTTATGGAATAATATTGACAGTCCACTGCCAAACAGAAAGAGAAGGGGTAAATCAGTGAGTCTTTGATTTCTGTTAATGTTAACCTTGAGCATCTCTGYATAGCAATGCTTAGCTATGAAACACTGGAAGACTTGTTGCAGTCTTTGTGCATCTTTCTTYGTGGCTCCCTCCTGGCAATTGGGATTTAGTGACCCACTGCCAGAGGTGACTAGGGCCCTCTGAACCTGGGGCTGCATCAGCTCATTACCAGGAACATTGTCCTGGGAGGTGGATGGACGTAGCCCTTGCAGCCCTTGTCTCTCTTCCCCTTGTTAACCATTATCTTCCCAGCTTCTGGACATTGGAGCATGTAGGTGCCCAGCTCCTGCACAAACATCAGCTGTTGAGAGATGCTCGCCTAAAACCTTTCCGTCTCCAGGCGCAGGCACTTTTCAGGCTGCACTGAGAGCTGCACGCTCCAGAGCAATGCCTTTCAAAGCATGTGGTTTAAAATACCCGTTCTAATTGTCAGACATTTTAGGTTCTTAAAATGCCACAAAGATTCTTTACTGTCTAGTTTCTTTCCTATTCTAAATTAAGACAGCAGGGATAATCTGACAACCCTTTTCTTTCACCAGATAGATTGAATTCATATCAACATCAATGTGTAATATTAACATGGAGAACGGAGTCCTAAGTGAAGACACAAACATACCTGAGCCACAGCATTTTTAGCCACCAACTTATTATCCAAACTATGAGAAAAGTCAAATCAGGATCTTGTTTCCTTCTGTTGCTCTCTTCCCACCACCTGCAAAGAGAATACCATTTTTGTTTTCTCCCATTCACACTGCATTTTTTTCTCCTTTGTCAAGCTGAAGGAATCTGCCATGTKTCTGAATGAGAATGTAGTCTCATTCAAACCTGTTTTTTTCATATGTGACAAGAGGGAGTGTTGCATAAATAACAACCAGCCCCTCAGACAAATCCTAATGTCACGTGATGGAGCACAGTGCTTAGGTGAAGAGCTATGACCWGCTGCACCTTTCCATGCTGTCAGGTGCACCCCAGAGCCTCTGGCCTTTGTGAACTTCAAGTATGTAGCTGTCTTCTGCGCCTCCTGCCATGCACTGATTTTTCTTCCTATGAATAGGGGGTATAAAGATACAATTTAAAAACAGGCACTCCTGTGACAATCAACATGTTGCTGTAMGTTTGTCTCACAGCATCTTTCAGGACTGTAGTGCCAGTTGTGGTGCAGTTGTTTTGTCCTTCCCTAAGGTCTCTGCTGCTCATCATCCTTGCTCTCCCTGTGGTGCGGGAACTGATGGGCAGGTCCAGGGGTGCCTCATTCCAGCTCATCTGAGACAGGTGTCTAAGATGAAACAAGTCACTTGTTGGAGGTGTTTAAAGACGGCACACAGCTAGTTCAGAGGATGGCTATGGATATTTAAGATGAATTTTGCCTTTTTTAACATCTGCATTATCTCTGCATAAAAATAAATTATCTTATTTCCTGTCAATTGTGTGGCTTTTTTCCTTGTCTAGATAATTTTTCTTTTTTTACAACTGTCAGAGAGCTGTTACAGGAGCATTAGGACATGGGTTCTTTTGGCCCAAGAGCTATCTCGAATTTCCTATAGGGATGCTCCATAGCATCAGACATTAGCATTTGTGGTGGAACTAGCTATAGGCTTCCTCTTCCATCAAGTAAGATGGATAAAAAGAAAACATGAAAAGGTCTATTAATYGCAAAACAAATCCTTATTATGTAAGTAAATATTGTTAGTAGCTTGCAAACAATCTTAAAACCAAATAACATTACTTGGTAGACAAAAATTTCTTATGCTGCACAAGGAAGTTATGTCAAAAGGATATCAATTATTTAATGTACAGAAGACTCAGATTTCTAAAGGTTGATAATGATAGAAAAGTTAAATAGGATAGAGGCAGGGGGAAAGAAAAAGAATCTTTAAACCTGACTACCACTACTACTTCATTCCTGGAAAAAGGGTATTCTGGATAATACATATTGCTTCCCCCATTGCTTTTCTTCTGTTTAATACAAGAAAAGCTTGTACTGTTTCTCTGTATGCAGTAGAATTCACACTCTGTTTTCCCAAGAAAAGTTACTTTACCTGGAGCCCACCTCAGTTTCAACATGGTGCATTTATTTCAAATTCAATAAAGAGAAAATGAAAAATTCTCATAGCAGCTGACAAGTAATCTTCTTCATTCCCTTTTGTTGGGAAAGTACAGATGAAATGTCAGCTTTCCTATACTGCTTTGTGTACTAACAACTTGTTAGTATGTTTAGGAAAAGCTGCAAACTGCTCAAGCCTCTGGCAAACAGCTGTTGTAAACAAAAATATCTTTGGGAGACTTCTAGAAAGCTCGGTGTAGCCCAAGAAAAGATTTTTGCCTTAAACCTCCTCTACAAAAAAGCTTCCAAGCAGCTGGGGAGACTACGGTGCAACAGAGGAAATGCTAAGAGGGAGGTTCATCTCCTCCTATCCCAGGCAATCAAGACGGAAATCAATGTCCATTGATTCCAGCRTCCCTTATGATGGGGCTCAGAGTGGAGAGCAAGTTAATGAACGATCAGTATGGAGCTATTCTAGATACACAAGTTCAGCCTTCCTCAAAATATGATTAATTTGGAAACTAGTGCTACTTTGTTACTAGTTTTTGTCAGTGGTGTGCCAGGGACCTGGAACCACAGCACCCGCAGGAGAGCGGATGTGTTTTTTTCCGTGCCACTGTTAGACACGGGCACAAGGATGGGGCTGTTTCTTGGGTCACTTCTATGGGTAAGCTGAACCCAAGGGACATCCCTGTTCCACTCCACTGTCACAAGCTAAAAGAAATTATTCTGTAAACAGTAATTATACAGCAATAGCCTCAGAGAGAACTTAATATTACTGTAATAATTCTCAGAATACAGATCAAAACCATTTTTCATCTCTGCCAGTGTTACAGTCCATCTTCCTGCTTACATCATTTTGAATTGAAAAAGTCTCATTATAGAGATAATTATTATAGACTAAACATAGTCATAGCATCACATAATAAAGTTTTGTTTCAATTCCACAAGACATAGACATAAAAGCCCAAATACTAACACACAAATAATTTGATGAAGCCTAATTTAAATACAACYTGAGATTATATTATTTAGCAGGGTAATGGAACAAATCAGTTTATTACTTTTTGCATAATCTCACCAGGCATTTTTTATTTTATGCTGTGATTCACAGATTCRTGGAGGAGCTGAGGTTGGAAAGGACCTTTGGACATCCTTCCTCTTCCCCTCCAACTCTGTTACTCCTGTTACTTAAATTAAGGCAGATTTCTCTCTTCTGCATATTGCACAAGATTCACTGCATATTGCAGCAAAGAGTGAGAAAATCCACAACAGGTCCATCAATACTTGATTTAGCTCTCCAAAAGATAGAGCCAGAGGCTCTGCTGCATGGATATAAGAAGAGGATTCTTGGGAAATCACCCTGTATTTTATGCTCCTCTTTTGGTCACTGTCAAAGAGGGGTTATTGGAGGAGATGGACCTTTGGACTGATGCAGCATTGGCTATTCCAGCATTCTTATGTTCTCAGAGGTACTTCTTAAATATTGGCATCTTTCTCTAATGCAATATAACCACTCATTTAAAAAAAATCGCTCATCACATCTCCTGCTCGAGATTTCCAAAATACAGAAAGATTCTAAATCCAAATTTTAGAATCTAAACAAATGGCCAGATGGTAAATACATATCAAGGATGACAGCATGGCAGTAAGCACGCTGCATCCTTAAAAATAAAGGTGGTTTCCCCCCCCCCGCTTTCTTTTACTGGCATGGCCCTGAGTGCACTAATAGGCCTTAAGTGCCCTGATCAGCCCCACCTGGGACCCCTGCCCACACCTGGCTCATGGAGCAAGGGACTCCATTTAAACCCAGCCCCCAGAGGCCCTGGCCTATTCTTTATAGCTGTGTCTGAGGGAAGTGTTGCTTTGGCTCTAGTTGCTACTAC